>NC_138610.1:282594-681784 GCF_964289735.1 Phaethon aethereus | reverse complement strand
AGTAGAAATGACGGCACGAATTTCGTCCCTTCTAAGAAAACACTGAACGTGATGACAGGAGCAAAAGGTTCACAATTTTCTACACATTGAAATACCTTGCTGTGAACAGGAGTTTGCGTTGTGCTTTCAGACAAACCCCTGAGCGTGATTGTCCTGTTTAGGAGATAAGTACTGGAGGAAGATTTCATGGGTTTTTTTACTAGCACAAACATGATGACTTTTTGCTTAATATCCTCATGAGAATGTGGCTGTTAATTCACTTTGTGGCATGACTGTTTTATTTCACAAGTGACGTATCTGGAGACATGAGTGTAGAAATACTGTCATTGCTTCTGTTTGGATACTCTGCAAAGAAAGCTTTCGGGCGCTGTCACCACATCAGTCGGCACCTTCTAACCATTGCTGTTGTGTTCTGGAGAACACAGAACTTTGGTAAAGGCTAGTCCCCAGGGAAAGACTAGTTTAATTTATTCTTGTAGAAGGGGATAACCCTTCCACAGATGGGATCTGCAAGACTCGCTGCATGAGCTGACCAGGCAGAACAACCTCACCATGATCTTCCAAGGCACACGCCGGCTGCTGGCCTTTCAGCTTCTCGGATCAGCACCCACACCGTGGTCGCACTGCCGTCCCAGCAGGTACTCGTGTGGAGAGGACGTGGCCACCCCTACCCAAGCCCTCTTCCGGGGTGGGCCTCGCAGGTCCTCGGGGAAAGGGAGTCCCACAACCAACTTGCCCACCAGCTGCCTCTGCTGGCCTGTCAGAGACACTGGCAGCTGTGAGCCTCACAGCACATGTCCCAGCCCTGACTCAAGGGCTGACCCCCAGCTGCTTCCGAAAGAAGGGACCTCACCGTCCCCTTCCCAGCCACGTTCCTGCCGCTGGCCTCTCAACTCCAGAGACAGAAGTGACCTCACAGCCACGTGCCTTCTGCTGTGCCATGAGAGCCTGCGGCACAGCCGACCTCACCATCGCCCTCCCACCCATCTCCTCCCTGTGGCCTAAGAGCTGCTCAGACGCGGGTAACCTCACGTTCCTCTTCCAACGCCGCGGCAGCGCCCTGGGACCTCACGATCCCTGCCCTGCCCCCAAGGGGCCAAACAGCTGGAGTTAGGGCTAGGAGAGGGGACCGAGGTGAGGGGGGTAGAGCATGGGAAGGAGGTCTTTGGGGGGTGGGTGTTCAGCTTACAATTAGACATTAGAGCTCGCCGTTCTGTGTTGGGGTCAGGCAAAGTTTTCTGTGGTAGTTTTGGTGTTGTGCTGCCTGGTCAGTGTTAGCGAACGGGCTTGCGCTGTGGGGTGGGTGTTGTTTAGGGCGGCAGCGAGGGCTCGGGTGAAGGCCAACATTTCAACGCTCGGGGTATGGGCAAAGGATTACGGTGGTCAACAGGGTAAGAGTATGGGTAAGGGGTTGTGTGTTTGGGCTTCGGTTTAGTGGCAAATACTGAGGTGGGGGATTGGAGTAGTGGATTCGTTCCAGGTTGAGGGGTGGCCTTTAGTGCAAGAAAACACTCAGGGGAAGGAAGGGGAAGGGGCAGCACTTGTGCTTCTGGCCTCTGTCTCCCCAAGTAACCCTTAGGCAGGACACAGCCCTGCTTTCCTGGGAATGGCTGAACTCCCGCCTGCCAGGGGGAAGTACTGAATTCATTCCTCGTTTGCTTGGCTTGCACATGCAGCTTTGCTTCACTCGTTCAACTGTCTTTATCTCAACCCACGAGCTTCTTCACTTTTGCCATCCTTCTGCCCTTCTCTCCCCCATCTGGCTGTTGGGGGGGGTGGGTGAGCAAGCACTGGGTAGGGGCTTAGGTGCTGGCTGGGGTTTATCTCCCACTCCTCTTAATCCTTTCCCCATTGGCCATGCTGTTCTTATTTTGTACCTTCCTTTGGTGTTTCTGAGATGGTTGCTGGGGTATTTTCTACCCTGGGCAGCAAATCCATGAAATAAGTGCCCCCTTTCATTTCCTGTAGTGTCGTGCAATTGCTCCATTGCTGTCTTGAGAGAGGCTCAGGCATCTGCCCACATACCGAACCATCTCAGCCTGTGCCTTTCGGTGCTGCCCACGGAGACGGGATTCAGCTGAGGCTGAGGGGGAGAATTCCATCTTTGGCACCAGGAATGTCACCGTTATTAATATCCTGTCTTCCTAAAGGCTGAACAAGTGATGGTGTGGTGGTGCATTCCGCCCTGCCCTCGCTCCTGAAACTCTCATCAAGCATTGGCCTTGGTGCAATGAGTTTGGCAGTTAAGAGCCCCGTGAATTAGGTTCAGCATCGTAGGGGTGACTGTGAGAAACCTGCCGTGACTGTCAATGGAGATCTGGTAAATACAGCTGATGGAGAAGGGCGAGAGACTTAGCTCTCCCGATGGCAATGACTCCAGCTGCTCAGAGGAGTACCTCCACAGGCTGCCCTGGACACACGGAGCAGGAACAGGCTTCACTGTCCTAAGCGTGACCATCCGCTGTCACTTCAGCTGGCCAAATACATGCCCCAGCAGCCTCCAAAATGACGACCCCAGACGCTGCCCTGTCCCTCTGAATTGCTCCATCAGAGCTTACAGTGACCTGCACATGTCTTGGGCCACCTCTGGCACCTCCAGTGTCCCCTGTGGTTTGCATGGGTACAGGAGGTACAGGAGGTTCCTCCCTTTGCCTGTCTGGGTGTCCTGTCTCACGGTGGGACAAGCAGAGGTGATCTTTGACCTGACTCTGTGTGTGAGAGGGGAATGACGCTGCTGGAGAGAAGTGTCCCTCCCCAGGTGAGGGAGGGCACCCCAGGGATGGCTTCAGCCTGTTTCCCAGCAGGTTCCCTGCAGCCCCAGGGACACCCGGAGGGAGCCCAGCGCGGGCAGAGAAAGTGCTGCCGTGGGCTGGTCCTCTGCTGCGGAGCTGGGCCGGGCTGCTGGGGTGGAGGGAGCTGGTGGCAAGCGGGCAGCGCTGCAGAGAGACAGCTCTGCCCAGGAGCAGCTCCTCTGCCCAGCGCAGCAGGGCTGGGGGCACTGCCTGCAGGCAGCGAGGGGAGCGGAGAGGAGTGGGAGAGAGGAGAAAGGCAGCCTGGGGTGGGAGGAGAGGTGACAGCTCACTGGGGCAGGAATCCTCACAGCCCTTGGACACGGTAAGTCTCTGGCTGCAGGGCAGTGCAGAGGAGTTCCTGGAAGTGCCTCCTGGGCCTGGCACACCCACAGCTGACAGGACCTGTCAGGACGGCTCTCCTGGCTTTTCTCTGGTGCGGAGGAGGAGGAGGAGGACGTGCTGCAGAGCAGGGCTGTGTGCCGGGGCAGGGGCTCTGCCACCCGGCAGGGTCAGGTCTCAGCCTGCCCAGGGAGCTCCCCAGAGCTGTGCAGGGGAAGCGGTGGGTGGCAGGAGCCACCCCCCGCAGGGCAGGGCATGGTCCTTCTGCTGTCGAGAGAGCGCTGCGAGGGTCAGAGAGTCTCACAGCTTCCCTTCTGCTTCATGGCATTTCCAAGGGCACTTCTCGGGAAGACATCAGCTCAGCAGCAGCTTCCCCTTCCCAGCCACATCAGGCGTCCTGCGGTCTGGTCTTCAGCCCTGCGCAGGCAGAGACGGCCCTGGGCAGTGCCCTGCCCCGGGAGGTGTTTGCGGGCAGAGGTGAGCACAGGGCAAGCGGGATGGGGTTTGTGAGCACTGACGGGCAGCTGAGCAGGGGACGGGGAGATGCTCCAGGCAGGAAGAGCTCCCAGCAGCAGAGACACGGGCAGGGAGGGAGGGAGCTGCTGCCAGAAACGCTGGGGAGGGGGATGTGGGCACCTCCCTGCCGTCCCTTAGGCACAGACACCTTCCCCTGAGCGACTCCTCCCTGGTCTCCTTTCCCAGCCTAAGCAGAGCCTCTGCCCCCCAGCCCGGGGGTCCCGGCCATGCCCTGCCGCTGCAGCAGCCGCAGCCAGAGAAGGACAAAGCCCCGATTCCCATCGGATTTGCACGTCCCTCCTCCCTTGGTGTTTCACTGCCATCCCCTCCTGCCTGTTCTGCCCGTGTTCTCAGCCTTGGGTTTGCAGGGTCAGAGCGGGGCACGGGGGTCGGGGTGGCAGGGTCAGCTCCTGTTCAGACACCGACCCTTGGGGCCCTGGTGTACAGACGTGTCTGTGCGAGCAAGTCTCCTCTAGACAACGGTGGAACATTCAGCTCCTTCCCCGGGTGTCCTGCTGGGCTGCAGGGTGCCCTCCAGAAGGGCTCAGCTCTCCCACGCTGTCTCTGGGCTACCCGGGATCCCCATGGAGAAGACACCGCGGTGCTAAGGCTGTGGAAGTGCTGCTGGGCAGCTGCACAGCTGATCTCTCCATGTCCCCATCTGGGAGGGGAGAGATACAATCCTCCTCAGGCAGCTTGAGAAAAGGCGAGGGGTCTGCCCATCTGCTCGTTGAACCTGGATCCCTCTGCTCCCAGCGGTTTCTCGTTAGGGGAACACCCGAGTGTGATCATCCCCCAGCTCCAGGCTGCCAGCACAGCACAGCTGAGCACAGGGCAGACGGGCAGAGCAGCTCTCCTCTCTCTGCACTACGGCACCGTCCCTTTGCCGCTCAGGACCCACAAGATTTCACATGGAGGGCATTGGAAACGTCAGGGATTTCAACCACCCAAAAGCCCTCCTAAATGTGGCAAGAGAAACTAGAACCAACCAGACAGAACCAAATCCCCTCAGCTCTGCTCTGCAGTTGGGTGAATGGAAAATGCCGAGAAGCGGTTTGATATATCACGAGTACGTTTCACTGGAGGTCACCTGCGTCCCTAGTTCTGTCTTGCAGCACAGCAAGAAGGGCTCCTCAGGAGCCCATTGCAGAGCCCGTGCTCCCAATGGCCCCCTCAGGCAGCAAAACCAGGAGCTGCAGTGAGGCAGCGGCAGAGAGGTCTTCCTGAAAAGAGAGAGCCTGAATGTGGGGGTGCAAGGAGACATGGAAGAGGTTTTGCTTGGAGAAGTCTGGCCTAACTCAGCACTGCCTTTTCCTGCTCCACAGATAAGCATCCCAAGGGGAAGCACATGTCCAACGGCAGTTCCATCACCCAGTTCCTCCTCCTAGCATTCGCAGAGACGCAGGAGCTGCAGCTCTTGCACTTCGGGCTCTTCCTGGGCATCTACCTGCCTGCCCTCCTGGGCAACGGCCTCGTCATCACCGCCATAGCCTGCGACCACCGCCTCCACACCCCCATGTACTTCTTCCTGCTCAACCTCTCCCTCCTCGACCTGGGCTGCATCTCCACCACTGTCCCCAAAGCCATGGCCAACTCCCTCTGGGACACCAGGGCCATCTCCTACCCAGGGTGTGCTGCACAGGTCTTTCTGTTTGCCTTTTTGATGGCAGCTGAGTATTTTCTTCTCACCGTCATGGCCTACGACCGCTACGTTGCCATCTGCAAACCCCTGCACTATGGGACCCTCCTGGGCGGCAGAGCTTGTGCCCACATGGCAGCAGCTGCCTGGGGCAGTGGGTTTCTCTATGCTATGGGGCACACGGCCAGCACATTTTCACTACCCCTCTGCCAAGGAAATGCTGTGGACCAGTTCTTCTGTGAAATCCCCCAGATCCTCAAGCTCTCCTGCTCAGATGCCTACCTCAGGGAAGTTAGGCTGCTTGTGGTTAGTGCCTGTTTAGTATTTGTCTGTTTTGTTTTCATCGTTGTGTCCTACGTGCAGATCTTCATGGCGGTGCTGAGGATCCCCTCTGAGCAGGGACAGCACAAAGCCTTTTCCACGTGCCTCCCTCACCTGGCCGTGGTCTCCCTGTTTCTCAGCACTGCCACCTTTGCCTACCTGAAGCCCCCCTCCATCTCCTCCCCAGCTCTGGACCTGGTGGTGGCAGTTCTGTACTCGGTGGTGCCTCCAGCAGTGAACCCCCTCATCTACAGCATGAGGAACCAGGAGCTCAAGGAGGCCCTCAGGAAACTCACCCAATGGACGCTGTTTCCCTGACAATAGCCCGTCTCCTCTCCACATTTCCCAGAGTTTCTCTTAGGCCAGGAGTCTACTTTTTTTCCCTTGTGATAATCCTCCTTGTAGAAATGTTTCTGGGCTTATGCTCCTTGGATTGAGGTGTGATCCAGTTGTGTCTGACCCTCGCACAACACTGTGTCAGGTGTGGCCTGTCCGATAACAGCTCTTCAATCAAAGGGCATCTCCCAGCTGCAGTGCCTGAAGGCTGGGCTCTTCCTCCAAAGGTGCTGCCAATAAAATGCCTAAGGAACTGGTCTATTAAATGGTCTGTTCTCCCTGTGATGTGAGTTAAGCTCACGGTACCACTGCGTCCCATGGGAGCACAGGTTCTGGTTTTAAAGGCTCTCGGTGCCCAGTGGTAGTGGAGATGGTGCATGGGTCAACAAGTTTCCTAGATTGCACTGGGGAGCTGAGCACCGGACACAGCACTCCAGATGTCACCTCACCAGTGCCGAGTAGAGGGGAAGGGTCACCTCCCTCCACCTGCCAGCAATGCTTTTCCTAATGCAGCCCAGGAAGCTGTTGGCCTTTACCAAGACCATGCAGTGATAGGTTATGCTCAGCTGCTTGTCCTCTGGGAATCAGAGAATCCTTGGGTTGGAAAGGACCTTCTCAGGTCATCTAGTCCAATGCCCCTGCAATAAGCAGGGACATCTCCAACTAGAGAAGGTTGCTCAGAGCCCCTTCCAACCTGACCATGAATGTTCCCAGGGCTGGGGCATCTGCCAGCTCTCTGGGTAACCTGTGCCTGTCATTCACCACCCTTACTGTGAAAAATGTCTTCCTCTGTCTAGTCTAAATCTACCCTCTTTTAGTTTAAAACTGTTACCCCTTGCTCTGTTGCTAGAGGCCCTGCTAAAAAGTCTGTCCCCATCTTTCTTAGAAGCCTACTTAAAGTCCTGAAAGGCTCCAATAAGGTCTTCTGGAGCCTTCTCTTCTCCAGGCTGAACAACCCCAACTCTCTCAGCCTGTCCTCGCAGCAGAGCTGTTCCAGCCCTCTGATCATCTTTGTTGCCTCCTCCTAACCTGCCCCAACAGGTCCATGTCTTTCCTGTGCTGAGGGCTCCAGAGCTGGATGCAGTGCTCCAGCTGGGGTCTCACCAGAGCGGAGCAGAGGGGCAGAATCCCCTCCCTCGACCTGCTGGCCACGCTACTTTGGATGCAGCCCAGGATACGGTTCGCTTTCCGGCCTACAAGCGCACATTGCCGGCTCATGTCCAGCTTTCTGTCCACCAGTATCCTCAAGTCCTTCTCGGCAGGGATGCTCGCCATCCCTTCATGCCCCAGCCTGTGCTGATACTGGGGGTTGCCCCAACCCAGGTGCAGGACCTTGCACTTGACCTTGTTGAACCTCATGAGGTTCACATGGGCCCATTTCTCCAGCTTGTCCAGGTCCCTCTGGATGGCATCATGTCCCTCAGGCGTGTCAACTGCACCACTCAGCTTGGTGTCCTCTGCAAACTCACTGAGGACACACTGGATCCCACTGTCTATGTCACTGATGAAGATATTAAAGAGTACTGGTGCCAGTATGGACCCCTGAGGGACACCACTCATCACCAATCTCCATCTGGACATTGCGCCATTGACCACTACCCGCTGGATGTGACCATCCAACCAATTCCTCATCCACCCAACAGTCCAACCATGAAATCCATATCTCTCCACTTTAGAGAGAGGGATGTTGTGGGGGACCATGTCAAAGGCCTTACAGAATCCAGATAGATGCCATCAGTAGCTCTTCCCTTGGACAGTCCCCACGCCGGAGAAGTAAGGATAGCCCTGCACTAGCCAGATCACACCAGTGTCCCAGCCCCGCCGACACCTCTGTGAAACCCTCCCCTCCTCTGGCACCGGGATAAGGAACTGCAGCCAGACCGACTCCAGGGACGCCTGGATCAAGAAAGAAGCAGAAGGATGACAACACCACAGATTTAGCCTCGCATTGCAAAACAGCCGCCCGCGTGGGCGGGGGGTGCGTGTGTGTGTGTTAAGTAGCAATTGGTCAAATCAGTTTGGACCTGAACACTGGAAAGGTGTAAGAACCGTGCGTGACACCGCATTCGGGGTGCCCCAGTCTGAACGGGACAGCTCGCGTGCACGAATGCAACAATTCCTCCTGTAACGCTAGACTGGGCGTCCCAGGCTCTCTCCTCAGTGGGCAGGGGCCAGTTGCCAAATTTTTGTGAAAGCTCTCCATCGTGGCCACAGGGTCCTGGCCCCATTCCTTCCCCTTGCACAGGAAATTCACCTGCCCCGAAAAGTCATGGTTGGGTTGGGAAACTGTGGGGATGGGAAACCGTTGGGATAGGAAGCCATCATGGGGCTGAGAAATCATCACTGGGATGGGAAAGGGTGGTGGGGATGGGAAACCATCATTAAGGACAGGAAATCATCAGCCAGATGGGAAATAACTGAGAGGGGAAGGTGTTGTGCTATGAAAACCAAACCCTCGCCAGGCTGGCTGAAGCAGGTGCTGGTGGAATGTTCGCCAAGGGGACGGAGGCTCTTTGCCCCCAGCAAACCCCACACTGACCAACCGCCACGGCAGGTACAGCAGCGGCTCCCGCTCCTCAAGGTGCTCCTGCCCCCCAGGTAACCCCCCGCTGGCTCTGCCCGCCGATACCTCACCCCACCACCCCTTTTTGCTTCCTCCAGCAGAGAGCTTCCCTCTGCGGCTGCTGATGGCATCACAAGTGCCCGGCGTGAGCTTCGCCGTTCCAGCCATGCCGCCACCGGTCACTGCCGGCGTGTCACCCTCTGTCCTGGTGCCCTCTGAGCCTGCCCAGCTCCACCACGTCACCTCCCAGCTGGTGCAGGCCGGTGTCTGGCAGGGGGTGCCAGGGCCCCTGGGGGTCCCGGGGCAGCCGGTGCAGCTCCCCGCCATGGGGCAGCCTCCCTGCGGGGTGCAGCTCCCCCCCATTCCTGCTGCCTGTCTCCCTGCCTACGGCTGGGGACGGCAGCTGGGGACGGGAGCGCTGGTGCCCCACCAGCCCGTGGGGCTGGGGCCTGGGACCGTGCTCCAGGGGCAGCTCCTGTACCCCACAGGCTCCTGCCCGCAGCACATCCCTGCCTGTCCAGACCCCCACCACCCCACAGCTCAGCACTGCAGTCAGGGCCCCCCTGTGCCCCACACCCTGCCCGGCAGTGCCCAGCAGCTGTCAGAGGCCTCCAGCAAAGACGGGGCGGCCACTGAGGACAGTGACCCTGCCGCCAGCCCCCACCAGACCACCCTGGCTCTGCTGACCAGCAGAACCACGACAAAGCCAAAAGGTGAGTTTTGGGGACTGGCAGAGCCTGCAGGTGGGTGGCCAAGCGGAGGAAAGCTTGCACCACCCCGGGTTTGGCTTGGCTTTTTCAGCAGTGGTAACCACCCCAGCGGCCCCAGGGATGCCTGCGCATCGGCTTGCTCAGGGGGCAGCCGTATTCGCTGAGGCCTTTCCTGGGCAGGCAGAGGAAGCCAGCATCAACCAGATGCTCACCTGGCTCGACACCGTCCCCAACAGCCTCGACAGCCCCAGCTTTACCGCCTTCCTCTCTGAGCTCCCTGACCTCTCTGAGTACGTGGCAGAGGGCGGCTGCCCCAAGGAGCAAGCGGCAGCGGCAGGGCTGGGAAACAGCGACGACGTGTTCCCGGATGTCCCTGACTTGACTGACCTCCTCAGTGAGCTCCCCCACCTCTTCGAGTACGTGGCAGAGGGGGCTGCCCCAGGAGTCAGTGGTAGTGGGAGGACAGCTAGGACACCGTCCCTGATGTCCTTGATTTCCCCAACAGCCTTTGCAGCACCGCAGCCTTCAACCAAGTCCCCAACTTCTTGGAGGACAGGGCAGCAGGCAACTACCTTGAGGACCACCTGGTGGCGGCAACGCTGGGGGACACCAATCCCTCCTGGGGGGTCGCAGCCTACCCTTTGCAGGACCCCAAGGGGAAGCAGTGTGAGGTGGCAGAAGACCTCCCCACCGGGCAGCCAGTGAGACCCGTGGAGACTTCCGAGGAGAGCTCTGCAGGCAGTTCTGCGCAGAGTCCTCCAGAGACCGCAGAGGAGACTTCAGAGAACAGGCCTGGGGAGAGTCCCAACAAGGATCCCCTGAAGGGTCCTCCGGAGAGTCCCCTGCTGAGCCCCCTGCAGATCCCACTGCCCAGAGCCCTGGCAGGGTTCCCAGCTGACCCCAGCATCATGCGCCCCAGACGGGCCAACTGGCGGAGGGGGCATTGCAGATGCAGCCCCGGGTGTGTTCAAGCTCCTTGCTGCTGCCCCCAGGCACCATCTCCTGCCGGGTGGTGCCCAGATGGGGAGAAGAGCGCAGCAAGAAGGCCAAGCGCCCCGCGCCAGCCAGTGCCTCCACGATGCCAGAGACCTCCCCGCAGGACAGCATGCCCCCAACCAAAAAGAAGATGGTGGTGCACCAGGTGGCCTAACACTTGAAAACCCTCTGGAGGGGAAACGGGACGGGGACGGCGTGGCAGCAGGTGGCAGCGGGCAGGAAGCAGCGAGCAGAGAGCTTCCACGGGCAGCAACGTGCCAGTCAAGCGCCCGAGGACCCGGCAGGAGGCCAGCGGGCAAAGGGCCTTTGCGCAGCGGGAGGGGACAGGTTTAATGCAGCCGGCCCACTGAAGCCCTGCCGCACGGAGGCCTTAAACGGCTGGCCCGGGGCTGCGGCCCCACGCCCGGCCCAGGGACCCTCGCCCACCCCGGTCCCCCCAGACCCCCGCACTCTAAGCTACGGCTCCCCACTGCCAGGGGCTGCGCTACGTTCACCGGAACAGGCGACACCGCGCTGCCGGCTGCCGGCGTCAGGGACTCGCCGCGCCCCGCGGCTCCCGGCAGCACCAGGCCGCACGCCCCTGCAGTGCCCCGGGGCAGCCCTGGGAGGCCCCGGGACGGGACGAGGACGCGGAGCGGTGCGGGCAGGCGTAAGGCGGGGCAGGCGCACGCACCGCTCTGGCATGGGGGGAGCCCCTTCTGCCCGCCATGAGGGCGCCGGCCCCGGGCCCGCCCAGCGCCGCTTCCGCCATCACCCCGCGCCCCCACCGGCCCCGCCCCCGCAGAGGAGGCCGCGCCCCCTGCCCGGCAGAGGCTGCAGCCGCGGCGCCACCTGGCGGTTCCTGCGAGGAACCACCGCCCCGGAACCCGCCCCCCCACCGCGGCCTGGTACCAACACCCCTGGAGCCGCCATGTCTACCCCGTCCCGCTGCTGACAGCCCCACCACCAGCATCCCCACCGCAGGCGGTACCGGCGTCCCCAGGAAGAGCCACTTCAACCCGGGGCCAAGGATGCCCCGCACCGACCAGAGGGCACATTTCTCAACGCCATCGAGACATCCCTCCACGGGGATGAGGAGTGAAGGTCGTGGGGCCGGTGCACCAACCGCCCGATCCAGAGCCCCAAGCCAGCCCCAGCGTGCCCCCCAGGGACCCTGGTCCCCTGCCAGCAGCCCCGAGACCCCAACTCATGGCAAGAAGGAGTCGGCACCGGCAGTGGCACTGAGCAGAAGGCACGCACTGGTGCACATCCCAAACCCAGGCAGCCCAGCTGGCTGCGCCTGTCCCCCACGGGGGGCCAAACCCCACGCCAGGGGCTGCCAGAGCAGCTGCACATGCCGCCGCACGTGCCGCAGCCTCCCGCCGACTCCCTGCTATCCCTCAGGCCCTGGCGGGGCCTCACCACTGCGCCCATCCCACCGCAGGAGCAGGAGGACTCGGTGCCCATCACAGCCGAGCAGCAGCCCGAGCGGGAGCGCATGACCAGGCTGGCCCAGGAGGGGCGGGAGCGGGCGGCCCTGCAGATGCCACTGGGCCAGCTGCAGTTTTTTGTGCAGAGGGAGGCTGACATGGAGACAGCCAACGAGTACGGCTACCCCTAACCCACCGCTCCAGCATGGTTCCCCGTAGCCCCCAAATGCAGAAAAGAACCAGAGACAGAGACCTGCACCCACCTGCTCCAGCCCCCACCCTCTCCCAGAACCCCATTTCTTCCTTAATTCCAGCCCCCACCCTCTCCCAGAACCCCATTTCTTCCTTAATTCATTACACAAGTTGGGTTTAATTCATTACACGATATTGGAGTTTGTGTTTTCCCTCATGACGAGGATTTCGGTAACAATTCGTTCCAATTTGGGCTCTTGTAGGAGATTAATTTGCTTTATGGTCATCCAAAACAACAGGGAAAACCATTAACTTGAGTAGTCTTGTTCATGCACGTTTTGGAAGCAGGAAGTGATTTTGTTACTGTGAAAACACATAAAAACAGCTGGTAATGCTTTAGTAATTATATGATTTGTGACCATTATTTCAGCAACTGCTGTTATTCTGGACTTGACTGCATAACAGAGAGAAAACACAGACGTACATTACGTATAAAACGCCGTACTGAAAAGATCATTAAGGTTACAGAAACAAAAAAAAATACAACCGTAGCACTTCCTAGCTTATTGAATTTTGATTTTGCAATTTGAAAAATACATTCCCTAACACAGTTTAGATTGGCAATTACTTTGTGGGTTTGAAAAAACTAATCCATCGCATGGCATTTTATGGATACATCCTGGGCTCTAAGCAGAGCTTAGGGCTTTTAGACCCCATATAGACCTCTACCTAAGGGCAGTTACAAAGTGCCTCTGTCTAGTCCTGCTCTCGACGTGGCACGAAAGAGACCACCCCTCCGCTCCCATTCCTGGGTTTCTAGCCACATTTTCAGGCAGGGTTTGTATAGGTTCAAGACCGCTTGCCTTGGAAAAGGAAAGGAATGTGAAGAGGCCACTTTAAATCGGCCACTACAGGGACTGTCAAAGCTAACGCCGCTTTCCTTCTGACATCTTCAGGAACCAATCTGGACATGCCTGTAGTCCTACAGGCCCCGGTGCTAAGTTACACGTGGCACAGCACAATTTAAAGGTTACAAATGACCCTGCTGTTTTGTTAAGTTGTTTTGGCGTTTTTCAATCTTGCTGAAAACAACTTATCCATGCCCGTGCTTTGTCAAAGTCCAATTTTACAAAATGTCATGCCTGGATATATCGCTAGAGGTCACATCTAGTTGCTGGTTCATTGCTTTGGCATTGTATCTACAGACATGGTAACAGGTAATTAAGCTAACAGGTGCCTACTGGCTACGTTAATTAACACACATCAAAGGGCAAAGCCCACTGCATACTCTTGTTGGGAATTTGCCTTTGGAGAGATGGCTATTTGTTTCTTTACTGTTTTAGCCATGGGCTAATCATATTGCCTGTTTCCATGGTGCTCAACTTCCCTGTCTAAAAGCTCCTTTTTCAGCACCAACCTCCTCTTCACCTGCTCCTAAGTTCACACAGCGATCTTTCTCCTGTTTGCCTGTGTCTCACCGCAGCAGGAGCCCAGAGGGAATGCAGCCCTCTCGGCAGCAAGGCGCGTCCTGCCGACCTGCCCGGGGCCGCCAGGCAGGCATCCCGACTGCTCACCCGGGCTCCCGTTACAGGCAGCGGAGAATAAAAGCCACCGCCGGGGTGTTGGCAACCGTCCGGCAGACTCCAGATGTGGGGCAGGCAAGGGAAGTCTGGCTGATCCGTTGGCTACGTGTAAACTGAAGCCTACAGTGCAGATCCTTGAAGTGCGGTGAGCTGAACCCCCCACCAGTCCCAGCTGCGACGCAGACGCAGCGGGTTCTATCACCTTCTCACAAATTTATGTGCCTTAAGTCACCTGTACTTGGACACACTGTCACAGAGAGACACACGCACACAGACAGCGTCCTGTATTTTCTGAGAGACTCAGCGCCGTTGCCCAACGCGTAAAGAGAAACAGTGCAACAGGTACTGAACTGGCCAAAGGAGGGAGCGAGACGTCAGACATCCTGAACGTCGGATTAAGGGCCAACTCTCTCAAGCCAGGGGTGCCCTAATGGGAAGGGGAATGTTCCTTTGCCATGCGTTAGATCAGTGCATGGCTTTCCATGCATCGCTAGCACTTTGCTTACCTGGGGATAGAAGGTGATTAAGGGAAAAATAAAGCAGGGAATAATTGCCCTCCTGTCATGTCAAATGCCTAGAACTATGTTTCCCACTGGGCTCCACGCTTGGTCTGACAGTGCTAAATTGTGCAGCTAAAACATTAGTAATGTCATCTTATTTCAGGCCACGCTCCCATTAAGCAGTAGTCTTAAGGCAAACTTCTGCCTGCAAGAACAGACTTTCATCTGTTTTGATGTTTTTAAACAGAAAGTTAGAAAACAGCCCGTGATCCCTTTGCTGCTGCTGCAAAGACGCTACGGTTGACTTTCCTTCAGCCTGCAAGGCTGGCACTCTGTCACAAAAGGCAAATCTCACAGCTTGCTCCACCATTCTTAAATGCTAGGAAAGCTAAAGGTTACTTTCACACTCACCGAAGGATGGACTTCTATGTATCCATGGGCGACTTTACCAGCAATGTGCAAAGGAAAATTAACCAGATGCTCTTATAAAAATGCCTTTTGTGGGGAAGCCCACAGAACAAGGAAATCCAAAGAGACGACATGTTTCTTTCACAACATCCCTCCAGTAGAAACAGCTATTTTACATAGAGAGGAGGGTAACAGGACAATAGATTAGGTTACTCTTTTTTCTACAGTTTCTTGTGTCTATTTTTTGCCCTGTTTTGCCAGTAACTAAAAGAATTGGAAACTTGGTCAGGAAAGTGCCAATTGGTCTTTAACTGTCAATGCTTCTGCTCCCCCATTAAAGCTTGCTGAAAATCCACCTTAGCTGTGGCAGTTCTATTCTGACAAACCACAGTCACAGCTCCTGAGTTCAGGAGCGTACACAAAGTGTTTTGAATTTTGCATTTCACCACAAAACTAATTGCTTTTTTAGCACACATTAAGTGTCAACTTAGACAGTCATATGTCTTCATTATGCAGGTTAAAAAGAAAAGATGCTTTCCCTCAAAAGAAGAGAAATGTCAGTAAATTCTGGAGATTAACCTCACAGTTTCTAGGACTTCCGAGAAGCTCTCCCAGTCCGCATTTTAGCAGTTGCACTGGTTGAACCAGCAAACTGAGGAAATTGCAGACCCCACTGCCACACACGATCATGTGTGGGGAACTGAACCACTGCAGGTTAAATCCCAAAAGCTGTCCACACCCGGTGGGATAGAGATACCCCCTTATTAGCTGAAGCTGTTGACAGAAGCTTTACCAAAGTAATGGTATCTTACTGGCATTTTTGTTTAAAAATCAACTCCGTTATTAAGAAACAGCCAAAGAACACATCGATACAGAAGCCAACTAGTAGTAAAAACCTCCACTTACTTGCTACATGTGTGGCCAGCCAGGGTCTGTCTGGCAAATACAATACAGAAAAAGCCAAAGAAAAGAAAATGCGAACTGCAGCACAGACTTGCTCTCTCATTTTTGCAACGATACGCCACAATTTTGCAGACTCTAGGCATCCAGGAGGATAAAGGACATCCCCATCACATCTGCAGGCTCTTGGACGGGAATGCCCACACCACGAGGGTCTTCCTGGAGTGAGCCTGCTATGGAGATTGCTCGGGACACTTATGCCTGCCTTCTCGCCCTCTGTGACACCGTTCCTGTTACATCACAATGGCAGCCGTTCTGGGTTGGTTTGCGAGTTTATGGACGGCAACCTCGTCCTCTGCATGGGGTTTGCATGGCAAGGTTGTGGCAGCAGGGCTGCAGGGGTGGCTTCTGTGAGAAGCTGCTAGAAGCTGCCCCTGTGTCCCATAGAACCCGCGCCCGCCGGCTCCAAGACGGACCCGCCGCTGGCCAAGGCCAAACCAGGCAGCGTCGGGGGCAGCACCTCTGGGATAACATATTTCAGAAGGGGACAAAACCGGCACGTGGCATTTGCAGCCGGAGAGAGGAGTGAGAACATGTGAAAACAGCCCTGCAGACACCAAGGTCCGTGCGGAAGGAGGGGCAGGAGGTGCTCCAGGCGCCGCAGCAGAGGTTCCCCTGCAGCCCCTGGTGAAGACCATGGTGAGGCAGGCTGTGCCCCTGCAGCCATGCAGCTCCACGCTGGAGCAGATCTCCACCTGCAACCCGGGGAGGACCCCCCGCCGGGGCAGGGGGATGCCCGAAGGAGGCCGTAACCCCGTGGGACACCCGCGCTGCAGCAGGATCCTGGCAGGACCTGCGGAAAAGACATCCGGAGCAAAGCTGAGCCCGTGTGCTGGTGCACATCCCAGCCCTTTGCCTTGTACCTGGGCCACTCTAAATTGCCTGACCAGCCTCGGCCTCTGAACAAAGGGTTTGGCAGAGAGAGGCCCTCAGCTGTACCAGGCGCTCTTGTGTAGACGAGGAGGAGAATGGCACTGAGGGTATCAGGGACGCAATCACCTGAACAAGGTACAGGACATGAACGGAACTAATCAATTATCTCCAGACAATCCTTGGCAGCGGTAACGTCAAAACCTTGAGAAATCACCTGCCTGCATTGTGGAAACTCACTGATGCCTAAAGTCAGTCATCTCCCAGTCCTATAAAGTGTGGTCCCAAGTGAGACCCTTTGAGCTCCCCTGGACCGCAGCGGGCTGCAACCTGCACCTCCCTCTGAGTGGGACGCCTCTCAGAGCCCGTGAACCCTCAAGTTCACGATCAGCTCAGAGGCTCGACTGTGCAGCCATTGAGCGACACAAAGCATTCGATGTGAGTATTTGACTGAATTCCAGGGGGATATTGAATAGGTACCTTGGTACATCTCTATCTCTTTTCTCTAGATCTCTTTATGGGTCTCTGTCTCTACACCTATAGGTGTGCGTGTGATTAAGGACTTCTAAGTTTCAGTGGATTATGCTGCTAAGTTTTATATGATTTGATACTGTGACTTATCTCGGCATTGTTAGTGAATGTGATTGCTGCTATTTTGTATTGGATAAATTGCCATCTTTAAGTGACAGGAAGCACAAAATCATAGTCTGTATCACTACACCAGAATCCCCGATACCCTGTCCCTTTAGTCATAAACTGTTGACCAAATCTGGGAATAGGAGTGGATTCAGTCGCACCTAGACTCCTCTCTGAAAAGGACTTTAGAAAGCACGGGGGTCCTCTCTGAACCTCGTGACTCAATGGGAGGGTCTCTCCTACTTTCCCTCCTCAAATATACACATTAACTCGATTTGATAGACGAGTAAATCATTCCAGTTTAATTGTTCTATCTGCACAGCTTTTCCACCTTGAATAAGGAATAGAGTGGACCTTGCCATCGCCTTCTGCTAACTCATGCTTTTTACAAATCTAGATTAAAATCATGCGCTTTCTGGTATCTTTGGTGGTGATTCTTCAAGCAGCCTAAATTATCCATTCGTGACAGCCCAGGAAGCAGGGAGGGATGGGGGGGATATGTTTTAAGATTTCGTCTTATTTCTCATTATCCTACTCTGATTTTGGTTGGCAAGAATTTAAAATAATTTTCCCAAGTTGAGGCTCTTTAGCCTCTGATTGTAATTGCTGAATGACCTCTCCCTGTCCTCTGCTCTGAGTTGGTTTCTTTTGGATGGTCTTTCTTTGCCTTTTCCTCCACGACTGGTCTAGTTTCTGGGTGATCTTCTGTCACTTTTGGATGAATTTTCTGTGGGGTACCAAGAGTCTTCGCATCCTTTTGAGAGGAAGATGTTTAAACATTGTCTGTCTTTGGCATGTCCTCCTTCACTTGTTTCACAGGAGGTTCCATTTGAGGAGATTTTTCACGCTCGCTGTCCACCTTCACTTGGGAAGCTTTAGGTCGTTTTCTTATATTGTCCTTCTGAGGAGGGACAGCCACTTCTGCTTCCCGCTTTGTCTTGCCAGGTTTTGCTTTTCGCTCATCCTTCTCTTTCTTCTTTTTAGACCCTGGCTTGAAAGCCATAGAATCTGCTCCCAAATGCTCATCCCTCATCTCAGGGGTGGCATCATCTCTGCTTGGGAGCATGAACAATGAGTCCCTTTGAACAACTTCTCCTGTAACTGGCTCTCTTGGTTTTCTCGCACCTTCTAGCAACTCAGCATTGAGAAAGCCTTCATTTACATCCTCTTTCCTTCCCTCCTGGTGTTTTTTAGGTTTATTTCCTTTGTCATCTCCACGTGGATTTTGCATCTCCCTCTCTTTGTTGCCACGGCTCTCTCTTCCGGAAGGTTGTTCAGGGTAATTTCCAGCTCTATTACAGCTGCGCTGCCTATGCCCCACAGGATAATCCTCCCTATGTCCCCGAGCATATGGCGAATACTCTCGTCTGGTCCCAGGTGGACCAAAGCAGCCTGGAGAAAAGTTCCCTCTCTTTACTGGAGGATGAAGTTGAGCACCAACACCATTGCCCTTGTAAAACTTTTCACACCACTCTCTGTAGTTCCTTTCCCATTCTCCGTATCCTTGCTCTCCAAATGGATCTCCAAAGTCAATAGATCTGCCATCGGAAGATTTCATATCATACGGTGGAACTTGTCTGTACCGGTTAAAATACTCCCTTCCTCCTTCCCCTTGAGATATAGTCCATTTCCTGGGAGATTGGCCTCGGACTACTGGAGACCTTGACCGTGAATGGTGTCTTCTGTGTGGGGGTGACTTTGACCTCGACCGGTGATAACCATGTGGCCTTGACCAGGAATGACAGTTCTTGTGACTCTTCCCTTTGCCTCTTCTTGGATATGGTGGTGATCGTGAGTAGGAGCGAGAATGGGAACGACTAAATGATCGAGAGTACGAGCAAGAGTAGGAAGAACCTGTTCTTGACTTGGAGTAGGTATGCGAACTTGTAGAGGAAGATGAAGTACTACAGGGAGAGTTGGACCTTAAAAAAAACACAACACAAAAAAATTGATCAAGTTAATTCAAAACAGTTACTCTCCTCAGCTTTTTGGAGAGTTGGACCTTAAAAAAACCAGAACACAAAAAACCAGATGAAGTTAATTCAAAACAGTTACTCTCCCCAGCTTTTTTCCTCCCAGATTTCCTTTGGCTATTGATTGATTTAAGGTGCTGTATACTGGCCTCTACTGGGACATGAACGTGCACATTTTTCACTCCTCAACCACTACACGCAGTGCAAATCCCTTTTGTTGCAGTCAGATGCAAAAAGAGCAAGTCTTCATGGCTACCGTGCAGTATCAAACATCGAGAGAACACGATGTAGCATTAATACAGTAAAGATCAATGTTAAAATGCTGCTTGGACTATTTAACTTCACTACTTCTTTGCAATTTGTATGGGATGCAAAATTCTTACGTCCAGTTGTCATTAATCAACACTTCTGGCCAGATGTGCTAGCAAAATCTTACACATACCTCTAGCTCTAACCAGGGATAGTGACCACATTTCAAGAGAAATCATCTCGAAAAGCTTCTGAACTCAGCCTCGACTAGGATCACTCAATGCCATTACTCTAGGACAGATACTGGCAGCATGAGCAAGAGAGAGCTTTTCAGCACTCCTGCCCAAGTGACTTTTGGGGATAGAAAACATCAGCTACCCTGAGGTTTTTCTTCACAAGGAGTTCTTTTATTATTTTTTAAAGAACCCTTTCGCATCATTCCGCAGACGTTCATGAGCATCTTCCCTCCTCTATAAGTCCTTCAGCAATTCAAGATTTCCTTACAAACAAGTCTGAGTCATGAGACAAATTTTACAAGGTCAAAACCATACTAGCATAAGCCACCAGTTTGCAGTCCAGCTTGAAATCTCTCTGTGTACCCACATGTGGTAAACAGAAGAGGAGATGAAGACAACGTCTCTCACAGATCTCCTCCAAAGTGCTTTGAGGAAATGGTTACAAGCAGAATAGGGAGATGCAGAAAATCCAGCAACTGCACCTCTTCAATTTCTGGCCTCCTCAAGGCTGTCAGGCGGTGAAGGATGCCATTACAGAGAAGCTTTACTAAAAGAGAAACCTGTTCCTGAACAGCTGTTGCCAAATTATAACTGCCAGTCAACTGTAATCTCTGCCCTATTTAAGCTAGGAATGCACACATGAAACTCCTGTCGCTGCTAATCCCTGGGATCATCCCATCCGTCTAGCAACAGAGCGGTGGAGTGGAATGCCTCCTGATTCTTCCAGACAATCTGCTTCTCCATAATGGACATGTAAAGCACGTACCTGGAAACCGAACGCTCCTTTCGAGACTTGTTATATTCCATCACTTCCTTAGCAAACTCATCCTTTGTAAACTCATCGGGTTTGGACTTTTTCTTGTCCCTGTGAAAACAAGTTTGACCTTTACTACCATTGTAGTTTGACCTTCGTTACCAAAAGACATCAAGAAACACAACATGGCCACTAGGAGAAAATGCCTACTGCATGCAAATGCAAAAGGTGAACAGCTAACATCGAAGGAAGACCAGCTTAGAATACCTACAACTTTTAGCCAATATTTTAGAACTACATTTGTCTTGTCTCAGTTTTGCATGTTTGCCCTTTGCAAAGAAAAAGGACATGACATTATGACACCGTGACGATTCTTGCATTTTGTTGATGTCAGGTGCACTGTGGTGTAACTGCAGTCTGATATGCTATTGAAATACAACAACGAAAACCAAGGCAACTTCATTGAGCCAAATACTTACTCCTCTTGCAGTCTCTGCTGTTCTCGGTAAAACTCCTCCCTTGATAAAGGAGGTGCTTGTGTCATGAAGATGGTATTTGCATGAGCCCTTGGCACTGCTGTTGCTACCCAAGCTGATGACATGTTGGCAGGAGCTGGAGGATATCCTGAAGGAAGTGCATGGGGTGGTGGAGGGTATGAGGGAGCTGGAGGCACAGGCACGACGACGGATGTTGATGCTGCTTCTGTTGGGGCGTGAGTCCTTTGGGAACGTCCACTGCGCAGGCGTCCTCGATTTGAACTTCTGAAGAAACCCAAAAACATGTGTCACTCTTTGTCACACTCTGCCCTGATTGTAAAGAGGAAAGCGAATGAAGCGACAGCCTGGTGGCGAGCACTTCCTACCCTCAACTTCAGCATTTTTCTCCCTGCTTTCCCTTCACTTGAGACTACGCTCCCTTCTTGATCCTCACGCTTGCCTTCCAGACCCTCGCCCACAACAGCTCCCGCAGTCTTCTCCCCTTATACTCCGCTTTGTGACCGTGGATGGAGGCTGCCCGTGCTTAAAAGACACTCCCATGTCCCATGTGCCAAGCGCCCACCGCTCCTCTGCCACTCCTTGATGTACTTACTGCTTATACTTACTACTGAAGATCACACTTCTGATCCTCAAAGTACTGCACAAATATTAACTAATCTTCTCTCAAACTTCTTTTAGCTTCTTCCACAGGCATCTCCTGTGGTCTTGCCTCATGATGATGTCTTTGGCCTGTTCTTGTCCCTGAATTGTTATTTTCTTGCTTACTGAATTTGAGAGTTTTAGGAAATCTGTGGAATCATCCTGGCTTTTGTTGTGCTTTATCTTTAAGACATCATACACACAATGCACGCTTACAACCGATCTCTAACAAAGGCGTACCAAAAGGAAGGACTAACTTGACACGGCAATAATAGATCAAACAAACGCCTCTCTCTCCCACTGAGAGAAAGCACCTTGGCTCGTTGAGATGAGAACATTGAAGAAATTCAAAATTGTCATCAAATAACAGCCTTGACTTTTCCAAGAATTTGCTCCACCAGTATCCGCTAAGTTGTGAAATAAAGAATGTTGGAGGCTGATTTGTATTGGGAAATCAATGTCTTCAGGTCTGTTCAGTCAGTAATCAAAAGGGTGGCTTTCCACCCAATCCTTTAGTTATATTTCATTTTCAGATGTACTGCTGGTTCCCTCAAAAACTGCTCCTTTTTCAGAGTCCTCTTTTCAATCACGTACTGGAGTTTTACTTTAAATACTCTACTGCAAGCACAGATCCCCTTTGTCAAAGCCAAATCAAATTAAGCCCTTTAAAAATTAATCACCGCTTGTATTCTCCACAACTATCTGGGCATACTTACTCCATTATAAATCAGCTGTTGTCTAAGTTAAGTGTTACGGCCTCGTTGAACAGGTTACGGGTCGTAATATACCGGATTTCTGTAGAATACTTACCGTTGCCAGCCTGGTCTGCCACCAGCTGAGCCAACTGTGCTGCCTGTGATTGCATGAGCTTTTGGCGTAGGGAGAGGAAAAAGAAAAAAATCCCATTTAGTTTATCTCAGGACAGCTTTTTAAAAGAAATTCTAAAGTTATAGTGACTTACCGGTTGAGGGTACTGATTGCCCTTGGGGGCCCAGAAGACTTGGGATCGCTGGTTGCCTTAGTGCAGGAACGTGATCGCCCTTGTCAATACATGCAAACAGATAGAAATTAAGCTCCACTAAAAGGCAACAGTCACTGCATCATTTGAAAGAAAACTGACCTCCTCTTCCAACAAGCTGCTGGTTGACAGAGAGGGAAATTTCAGAAGTTCAGTAGCAGTCACCAGAGCAGCAGGAGGTAACACAGTATCAGCATCACTACAAAAAAAAAAAAAAAAGTTATTATTCAAACAGCGTTTTCAAGTGCTACTGGAAATAGCAAGTCCAAGGTGAGAAAAGGCTGACTACTGTAAACAGGAAAAAAAAATTTAAAAATCTTCATCAGATTTACAGATGTGAAGTTGGCCCATTCTTAATGAAGACTGGAAAGAAGTCGATTTGGACTACTGGCATGCCAAGAGAAAGCTCACTGGAAAAATATCTTCTTAAGCTAGCTGCACGTGAAAGGGTTAGAGCACATACAAGTCACACACTGAATCTCAGTTTTGGAAGACGCAAGAACTGAAATTCTATGAGGAAATGTTTATGTGCGAGTGCAGAGGCTGCCTTAGAGGTTCTTCTGAATTGCCGTTCTTTGCATTCAACGCTACAGCTGAGCCTGACAGTCTTCTGGACAGAGAGGCTATTTGCAGCCCAGGCATAAAGCTGAAAGGCCACAAGCCCTAAACAATCGTACAGATCTTTCACGTCTTTTCATGTGACTTCACCGGGCTGCAAACTCAGACTTTCATGTTTGTAAATACTTCAAAGTTACGGCGTTTCAGCGTTTATTAGCCAGGTCAGCACGCGTCACCGACTGCCCTTTGTGTTACTGAGGATGACTCTGACTTATCGTAAGATTGATGGTAGAAATACCGTAGAAAAAAGTAATAGGAAAACACCTGCTCAGTTTTAGCTCTAATTGTGCTTTTACAGGTTTCATGAAACTGTTGCTTCCTCCGTACTAGAGAGAAATTAATGCACTCAAGAAGCTTTGACATAACTAGAGGGCTCCTTTAGGAATTGCTAGCCACATAAATCCAAAGGGCCCCTGGGCAAAATGTGCCTCTTTCAGGGTAAAACTCATAGACAATGACTGATAAGGGAACTGAGCAAGAAATACTTCTGAGAAAATCCTTGCATGAGACACACTTCCGAGTTATCAAAGTGTCCTCATTCAAAGTAAATACAAAACCCAGAACTTCCACTAGTATCGGGAACTGTCACTACCGATAGATAAATAGCTAGTGGAGAAGCTCAACAAGAAGAAGAATCTAACTTGAGCATTTTAGTGTCCTTTATATCCCTGTTGATCTACAGATTTACTTACCAAAGAGGTCCGTCCGGCTGTTCAGCACAGAGAGACAGGGACACTGCTGGAGGGAGACCAGAGGTGACGACAGAAGACGGATTTACTGGCAGCCCAACGGCCACAGAGGACTGACCAGAGGCCAACGATGACAAAGCAGCAGCAGAATGAGGAGCCAGGGATGCTAATGGAGTCATTAGTGGGTCCTGCTGTCTGGAAACTGCTGGCCGGAGCTGAGGCTGCATGTTGTGCGCTCTTGTTTGTCTCGTTAGTGGTGGTGGAGGTGGTGGAGGTGGCGGCTGCTGCTCATGTTGCTGCTGAATCTGCTCTCTGTAGCCAGTTCCATTATTGAAGTTGTTCACAGCCTAGAGGCAGAAAAACACATACAGAAAGGCACTATGAAACTTCAGTAGATGTACGAACAAAAGCCTCCCCAGAGCAAAATTACTTGTGTGTTCCTGTAAACATTATCAATCCTAAAATCAATCAACATACAGGTATAGGAAGACATCAGGTGAAACACTGACCCTAACGATGGGTAACGCAGAGTATCTCTATTTACAGTACCTCAGTGTTAACACCAAATTTGAAAGTGAGGCAATCACGTTAAGCAAAAGTGTGACCTGAATTTGCCAGATTCTCTCTAAAGAGTTGTAAGCTTCTCTAACACCAGATAACGTCTCTGAAAAGTAAATTTAGCCTTATTCCATTTAGCCTTGCTTAAGGAGATGTAAACGAGTATTTTCTTCCCTTTCAGCTTTTTGCAAATAGACCTGTCTAACAAACAGTTTACATAAATGTCAGCATGTCACCTGGCGTAACAACTTGTTGGCAGTTAAAGCATCGGGAGAAACGTCTGTTTGATGACACGTTGGGCATGTATGTTCCTCAGATTCCAGTAACGCTGTTCTAATACCTGTGAATAACGAGAACCGTCAAAAGAGTTTTCAGCAAAACTAAGGAAAATGTTGGGGTTCTAATCAATTATAAAAACACGTATATGATTAATGGGTGAATACGGTCTTGAACTGAGAGCCTGAAGCGGTAAATGTCCAATAGTGTAAAAAATGTCCAGCATGCAGCAAATAACTAAGCAGTGTTGATATTTCACTGTTGTTACTTGGAAGCTGTAGAGTAGGCTGTGTCTTGATGTTTGGACTGGTCTTTCCACTGTGCAGGACAGTGAGAAGTCACCAACCTCAAGGTTGATGAATAAAACACATCTCAAAAAACCGTTCATAGATTCAAGTTCTGAAGGATTTCACCAACTCTCCTGTGGAGAAGAATGTGGATTAAACGCCCAACTCTCCGTTTGTTGCAGACCACAATAAGTCACCAGAGCAGGCTATAGAATTTTGCATGAGAGAAAGGGCTGGGGACAAACTAAATGCATTCAGTATCTCATACTGTAATCACCTGCACGGTTACACATTCTTCTTAGAGTCATCCTTCCACATGTACAGAGGGTTTAACTAGACACGTAACCAGGGAAAAAAGCTTTCTGCCTTTTTTTTCTGCCCTTTGCATAAGAAGGGTCCTCTCCCGTTCTGGGTATACTCAGGTATCAAACAGAACGGGTAACCAAGTAATTTCGTTCTCTCCCAGTTCTGCCTTCGGAAGGTCAGATGCCATGTTTTGAGTTAACAACCGTGGGAGTAAGACTTACATTCGTCACAGTAACTGTTTCCACAGCAGGGAGTAACAGCTGCGTCACTCATGACCTCTTTGCAAATGAGACATAACAACTCCTCTGGAACAGGAGCGTCTGAGGAGGAGGAGGAGGACGGCTCCTCTGGTGAAAAGGGAGGCTTTTCCTTCTTTCCTCTAGCATACGCTTCCCTGGAGGCGGGGCGGGGAAGGAAAAACAACAAGTGAAAGATGGGCAAAGGAGAACTTTTCCAAGCTTTGGATTTTCCGCAAGGAAGGTAAAATAGATGGCATTCTTCTCAGTCCACATTAGCCTTCTAAAGCGTAGGCATTTAGTTTCAACTACTTCTCTTTGGCCACCACACCAGAAGAGGGAGGGGGAACAATTTTCCTTCTGCAGAACTCTCCCATTCATGGGATCAACTAAGAGATTGGCTCAGACTAGAAAAATCATTTTTCGACATCCAGAAATCAGCTGAAATGAATCCCACCTCTCCTCTGCCAGAGGGTCAATGTAAATTGCAGGCTCAGGATCAAGTGAGTCTCCGATTAAATACACTTTATGAATAAAAGAAAACTATGTCTCAGCTTCTACACAAGGAGATCCATGACAGCCACAAACAGAAGTGCTATCAAGTGCATTTCTTCTCAGCCACTCTTGTCACCACACAGTAGGATTTTCTTAGGGTAAAGCAAAACAGGAAAACATCCGTCTGGTTCACACATGAGATTTGATCAAAGCCAGAGGGGGAGGAAATCTCAGTCACACAGCTATTTGCTAAATTGGGCAAGAAGCCTTTGAAACGTCAAAGAGAAGCAAAACGAGCTTTCGAGGAGAATGACTCCAACGGTAAGCACTAGTGAAATCTTTTGCAGACCTACAGATTCTAGGTGTACCACAAGTTGAACCAACTTCCAGGGGTGCGAACAGCAGGACCAGCCTATTTCCATATTAGAAAGTATCACAGATTTTAAGGCAACGATACAATGACGGTGCTTCCTCCCTCGTAATTACAGACGCTGGCCAACTTGCTTGCATTGCCACTCAGACACACACGCATGGTTTCTCTCGTTCCCTTTCTGCTCAGTCCCATTAATCCCATACTTACGCACTAATAATTGGTATGGCGTATTTCCCAGTGCTTGTCAGCATAGCACCCTTTATACTGGGATCTTTCACCTCCATCAGGAAACTCCTCGGAATTCCTGTGCTCCTTTTAATTCTGGGAACAGACTCAAAATTTCTGTCCTGTTAAGAAAAGAAGTGCAGATATCTCTCATCTTAAGACCCACCCTTAAAAGGACATTTCAATGTTGATTTTCAGCAGCAAAAGCCTTTAATCCTCTGCTTTTACCCAGTGTAAGGCTTGCTCAACTAAAATACCTTTCTTCCTAAAGGAATATAGCCAGGGTGTCCCAAAGGCTTGAGCAGTGTTTTGAACTCGGTCAACATCCTTTGGCTTAACGTCAGGTTCCTTAAGGGTGAAATATCCCTTGGCTCACCATCCACTCGGAGAAGAGACACAACCCCGCTCCTCCTTCAAAGCGCAGTTCAGAGTGAGAGCTTAACTTGGTGCTCTGAATCCGACACTGAGAAACTGAGATTCACCTTCTCTAGTGAAGGTGGAATTCATATCTCACGCATATACATTCAGCAACTGATGTCAAACGGCATGGCTACTCAGCCAGGTGCTTGTGTAACTAAAACACGCAAACATGGAACGGATGGGGTCGACAGAAACATCTTGGGTTTTTACAAACTACTGAAAACTGTGAACTGTCATTAAAAAGCATTGAAACCAGAAAAATTTCCAATAAAGTTGAAATGTATAAAATATGCGTGGCAGTGTGCAGAGAAAGATCTATGGACATATGTAATGTCCATGGCCTAGAAGGAAGAAAATGTTGCATTTATAACTCCAGGTTTCCCGTGAATTGTAAAGGGCTTTGCAACATTGCCACATGACCTCTGAATTTCACCCCAAAAGAAACAATTCTTAACATGAGTATTCATGTATTTGTTACGGAACTGCCAAGGGAAAACAATTTAAAAGTAAGTCACACCAGAAGTCCCCCGCAATCTTACCCCCTTTGTTGGGCAGTTCTTTACACAGTGGCCAGGTTTTCCACAACCAAAGCAAGTATATGATGTCAGAGGTGGACCCAAGGCTTTCTTCGTGTAACTAAAGGTGTTTTGGGGAAAAAAAAGAAAAAGGATGCATGTGTTAAATCCATGTTTGTTAAAACCAACAAGTTTACAGTTTTTCCATCGTCGCCAAAGATCGGATTTGACATTATCCACACTTACTTGGCTGGATCATATTCACGGCAAGACTGGATCATCATGGCTTTTATTTTATCTTCTTCGGCAGCATTGGCTTCAGCCAGATTGGCAGTCTGTTGTTTAACAAGTAATCGTTTGAGAGGCACATTAGAAACACAGCCAAAGACAACACCACTCACCCAAGCCTGTACAGAGCAGCACAACACTAGCTGAGGTTGCCTGAAAACAGTTGCTTATATAAAAAATAGTTGTGCTGAAAGTGTTCTGGGGAGTCCTTACACCATGAAATGATGCTTATGTGCCTGTTAACCTACTTGAAAAGGGCATTCTTGGGCACTCAAAACCTTAGGCTCAGGTTGGACCTTATAAAGACTTGTGCACCTACTCCAGTTTTCTTCCAAGTGGACTGAAGCTATGCACAGAAAAAGTTAGACCTGCCGCTATTATTAAAGGGATCTTTAAGCTCCAGTCTATTTGAAGGAGAAGACAGCCACTGTACATTGAATTGAGAAAGATGAAGGCAAGTACCATTGTTTACATTTGCAGCATCAGAAGGATACACAACTTAAAGGTCAGGGAAGTTGGTTTTGCTTGTTGAAATTCAGCTTCAGACACAGAAGCATTACAGAGATTCAAGCTTTTTAGAGCCCCTCAGCAAGACAAAAGACTCTTTTCAGTAGAAATTGGACCACTCGTGCTGTAGGCAGTCCAAACTGCACGTTCCCCCCTGCTAAATTCTTCATATTAACTGATGTAACTAGGAACATTTGCACAATCCACTCTGTGCCCCAACAAATTAGACCGTGTTGTCCACTCTAGATATACTGCAATTTATGAAATTGTGCAGCATTCCAAGAACGGATCTATAACTATAATGACTAGAAATTCAAAAATAGCCATGCCATTGCCCATGCGACAGAAACGCTTCTACTTTGGCTGTTGCAACCGCCCCCAAGATGTCCATAACCAACAGCCAATTCAATTCTTCTGTGAACATTGTGTTCGTTTCCAGTGTAAACCTAACGAAATGTGTGAACAAGTCAACAGCTTCTGCAAGGCTGCTGCTTTGTGTCTTGAAGCTGAGTCATACTGCAACACTATGTGCAGGCTGATAAGGCACTCCCCTTCGATCTTCCCAAAGTGGGAACTGCTCTTCACAGGATACTATCAACAGCTACACAGGCTTTAAAGTTAAAATAAATAAATTATTAAAAATTACATTAAATTTTTCTTCCCATTACAACAGTTATCCTGCTATAGATCACAGTGTACAATTTAAAAATTTGAAGCAAACACTTTTTTTTTAATGTATTTGACAGGAAAAAAAAATATATATACCTTAATCAGCTGGGCCAGAGAAAGAGGTGCAGAAGAGTCATCACTCTGTTCACAAAAAATTAAAAACATCTTTAAGTTTTACAATCAAAACCTAGCAATAGTCAACCTCTACGGTAGTCGGAAATTCTGCACTATATGCTCTGAGCATCACTGAAAGAGGCATTTCCAACCTAGTGTCATTTGCCTGTGTTCAAAACAAAGTCCAAACCCACGACAGCTTAGGAGTGCCTATGTGGTTAAAGAGAAGAAACTAAAACAACCAAAGCCGCTTGAGATTATGTATTGCTCCAGAATGTCTCAGGGAGGGAGCCTTGTCAAATGCTCACAACTGCTTAAAAGTCCAAGGGGTAAGGAAGCTGTCAACTGTCCGCTAAAAGGGATTCTAAAACAATATTTATGTTTCTTGGGGAAGGAAGCATCACTACAGAAAACTTATTTTCAGTGTAGTTTGTAAATCAATCAGCGTCTCATCATTTATAAATGCACACGGCTATGCCAGTATGAACACAGCCTAGTTGCCTGTCAAAATCAAGCATGGGCACATCAGCCCTGAAACAGGAACTCTGCCTCTCCTCTCCATAAGTTTAAAAATGCCAGGCTCACCACACCCCACAAAACCCAAATGCAAACACCACTCCAAAGCATCCGCCATAAAAGAAACCCACCACTTTATCAAGAAAAAAAATAAGCTGCTCAAATTATTGAAATTAAGGTGTCTGCCATGACAGAGTAGCCTATAAAAACTGAGAAAATGGATTTCTTGTCGTGTATTAGACCGCAGGCCACACTACGCAAATTAGATTGGGAAGTGTGAGAATTTAATATTCTTCTCCTTGCCAGCAGACCAAAACCAAGTCTTAATGATGACAAAAACATGGATTCAGAGCACAATCCTGGGATTTTTTTTTTTCTCCTTTGCAACCACACTCCTCCCTCCCAGCTACCTCCTGCAACAGCTTGCAGGAATGAAGTCCTCAGGCCACCAGTCAGCAACGGACTGCGGCATTTGCTGGGATCTAAGATGACATGCAGTTTTTCCACAAGTCAAAAGGGTAGCTCTCATCTGGTTCCTTTTCCAGGATATTGAATTCTATGATGCCACAAGCAGCAGTTAAGCTGACACTAGTAAAACATCATCAAGAAAGATATCCGAATCACTGCTTAGTTTTTTAGAAACGTAGAATAAAATTTCTATGATGCTGAATCAAATACATTGTACATACAGCATCTATGTTTTAGTGGAAAATATATTAGGTTAATGTTGGGGAAATTAACACAAGGCTACATTGATTGGAATTAAGTGCAGTGTGTAGAAAAAAGTGTGAGATGGTGTTTTACATACGCCTCTTGATATTCCACTCACTGGCTCAGTTTGACATCTGGAAGAAGAAATAAAAGTGATCAGAACTTAAAAGAAAGCCCTTGTGCCCAACACACAGCAGTGACGACAGATTACAGAACTTGAACATCAAAACGTGATGTGCTGATAGTCTAGTGCATGTGGAAACGTATTCATATACATAAACGGCTCTCTCTTGGTACCTTCAGTGCAACTAAAAAAACCCCAGAAGCCCATTTCTACTTTGTCAGAAAATTACTCTAAGACTTACAGAAATAGAACACCAAAGTGCCTCAGATATTTTGTCTCTGCTACATAAGTATCAAAAATATGAAGTCTGTACTACAGTTTTGTGTCTTAAACATGGTGACTAAAAATAGTAGTAGAAATGTCACCTGAAGGCAGTGCCTAGGATTTTCTGCGATTTAGGAGTCCTGTAGGGAAATAAAAAAAAAAAAAAAGGGACTTAATTGCCAGAATTTGCTTTAAGATAACCTTGAAAATGCTACAGTATTTGGGGAAATATTTATTACATCTGGGAACTTGCTGAGATTCCACATACTCATTGATCTGTATCTGCATGCAGATCATCATGAATGAGACATGCAGCCATCGATGTAGTGAACAAATAATTCCTGCATCATCCCAAGTGTCCCATCAGCAGAGCTGGCAAGCCTTGCTCTTTCCCCTCTAGCTAGTATGCAAAAACACCAGATTTGGGGCATAAGGATACCTGCCATATGCCACCCCCCCTGCCCCAAATAGACGCAGAAACACTGAGAATCAGACTCTTCTGAGATGGGAACAAATTCTAAGTTTACACTCCAATGCGTACCTGTCTTCACTCTAAAAGCAAGACAAGCAAACACGTATAACAAGGAATCTCTCCACGTAGAGGAAACAGCATCGAAAACTTGGCGCTCAGAAAAAACAACCCCAAGATCAAACCAAATAGAATCATTCTTAACAGTTACCATTGTTGGAGTTTGAACCCCATGTCCCAGCAGGCCAAAAAGCATAAGTTTTCTTTGGGACAGGAACAATAAAATCTACCCCATTACAACAAAAACTAACAGCAGCTTTAACCAGAAAGATACAATCTGAGTGCCTCTGGAAACGAACATCAAATAGAAAAGGTAACACACCCAAACCACTAACACAGAACACAGTGCTTTATGGATACCTACAGAACGTATGTTTTGCTGGTAGCTTTAACTCCTCCGACAGGGATTCTTCTCACAATTACTGATGAGTTCTTAGGAATCAGGGCATTAGCCTCTGTGTATTCTGAAAACAACATAAATGCAGAAAAAAACATTAGTCAATTCATAAGAATGTATATGAATATGTAATTACACAGCGCGGCAGAGAGGGAAGCCCTTTGCAGATAGAAAAGCCAGATTTCAGATGTAACGGTGCATTTTTATCGTCTCAGCACACTAGCAGTACATTCCAAGAAATCTTCAGGTTTGAGAACCAAACGCAAGCAGCACAATCTTTTCCAGTTTTTTTTGAGAGAGCGTGAATGCCAACAGCAAAATGCTCCCAAAGGTCACTAAAGGAGAGTCTGCTAGCGCATGAGGTTCTGTCCTGATCTAGCTTAAGTGGCTTTTGCTTCTGTTAGGCTACAAAACCAAGAGATCTTTGGAGAAAAACAAAGCACAGCCAAGTCTCACCTGTGTAAAGCAGATCTGAAGTCAGACAAGCTTGCCCTGCAACAAAACAGGCCCTTAGCTAAAGCATGAAATCTCTGCGCCGTTGCTTTCATAGCTGTTCACTAAAAGCGATTCGGCCACGCTGCTGGTGCTCAAGGCCGACAGAACACAGAAGACAGCCGGCCACCTCTGCGTATGGCTTGCAGCTTAAGACTGCAGACTTAAGACTTAAGGGATGTGGTACCAGTTGGCTTTAATACATTTCTATTTCCTTCGCCTCGATTAATTGAATTCATTTTGGTTGATGGCACCTTAATAAAGGTGAAGTCAAACAACGCAGACTAAAAAGTTAACTTTCTTTTTCTTCTTTTAATAGGAAAGGATTAAAGCTGGAGCACTATTCCTGAAGTGCCTGGAAATTTTTGTTTGCTTGATTTGAATTTAACAGATGCCAGCTTAGTCTAGCAGCTCTCGGACAAAACTGGCATCTCCCAGCAGGAACCTTTTCCTCCTGGGCAGCAATATCCCCGAGCAGAGACTTGGCAACAAATCTTTCTATTTCTGAAAAGTCACACCCCAAGGCCTGTAATCACATTCAAACTTGTCAAGACAGCAGCTTACCAAACTGAAATATCATACTAAGTACCACGAAACCATTATCATCTCTGAGAATCAAGCACCACTTTTTAGGTTTAAAAGAATTTATGACTTCTCTAAGAACGTTTCTTACGTATAGTCACCATAAATGTTCTGCCGGAAAACTTCAGTAGTGCCCTGATATGGTTCACACGCAGTACCAGGGAAAAAAAATGCTTAGAGACATATGGTGAAATGATGCTCGATAGCACCTGAACGACAATGTCTTTGGTGTAGAAAAGAAGCGATATTAACAAGAAATTCCAAGGTGTCATTTAGATACGGAGAACATCCATGGCAGAGGGGCCATTAGAGGGTCTGCACAGATGGTAACTCACAGCTACACTCTTGATCCAAAGTGTTGCTAGCGAGCAGTTGCTGCAACAGCCACCAAGCCAGTTTTCCAGTGCAGTGGAGTAAAGCAAGGTGATCACAAAACGAAGTCACCAAAGACAATTTATTTCTTCAAAGTAGCCACCTGTTCTCTTCCCATCCCTTTCAGCTTTCTCCACCTGATTTCCAAGACATCTGGAGAGGTTATTAATATAAGATATCCTCCCATATTTCCTTATCATTTTACCTAGCAGAATTCCAGGAAAGCAAAAATTTCTAAGCCCTGTACATCACACATCAACCACACATTCTTCTATGCCTGCTCCGCGCCCAAAGCACAGATCTGAAGGTAGTTGTCAGAACAGCAACTACAAAAGAACAGCCCTGAGGCCCCCAACACAAGCCACAGCTACCGAGCGTGGCCAAATCACATTATCGCTTCCCACCCCGTGTAAGCCCCCACGCCGCTTGCCCTCCCAGTCCCCCCGGAGGCCGGCAAGATGGGCCTCAGGCTGACTCAGGCTACGTGGGGACGAGCCACAAAGAGCAGAGCGTGGCTCCCACAGGCCATGGCCATCACAGGGTGGTCTGTGACACTGCCAGCCGGGCAGTCCCCGAGCCCCCACGCCCGCCGCCCCCACGCACCTTCTTTGGTCTGGGCGTTGGTGATCTGCAGGTCACAGGTGGCCGCCTTCAGCTTCTCCCGGCCCATGATCTGGCGCTTGAGGTCGCACAGGGAGATGTGGAGGCCAGTGAAGGTGACCGTGTCATAGCTCAGCTTGGAGGAGAACTTGTAGTGGACGCACGACATGGTCGGGGCCTGCTCCCCGATGGCGTCTACTACAGCGGACCGAGGGGGCTGAGCTCACCCCCGCAACAAGTCCGGCCTGCGGCCCTCAGCGACGGGCGGGCGGGCGGATGACGGGGAGAGGCCCCCGCGGCCCCGGCTCGGCCTCTGCTCCCTCTCTCACGCAGCGCTCCCAGGCCCAACCACTCGCTGTGGGCACTCGGGCACCTCTGCCTCAGCGTTCCGTTGGCGGTTTAACGGACGCCAGCCGCAGGGGCTGCCCTGATCGCATCACTGCGCGTGCCCAACGGAACACTGCACCCCCCCGCGCCTCACCTGGCCTGTGGTGTCCCTCCTGTCACCCCCCTGGGCCTGCCACTGCCTGGTGTCCTGTCACACCCCAGGCCTGTGCTGTCCCTCCTGTCACCCCCCTGGGCCTGCCACTGCCTGGTGTCCTGTCACACCCCAGGCCTGTGGTGTCCCTCCTGTCACCCCCCTGGGCCTGCCACTGCCTGGTGTCCTGTCACACCCCAGGCCTGTGGTGTCCCTCCTGTCACCCCCCTGGCCAGTCACTGCCCGGTGTCCTGTCACACCCCAGGCCTGTGGTGTCCCTCCTGTCATCCCCCTGGGCCTGCCACTGCCTGGTGTCCTGTCACACCCCAGGCCTGTGGTGACCCTCCTGTCACCCCCCAGGCCTGTCACCACCTGCTGTCCCTCCTGTCACCCCCAGGCTGTCACCACCCGCTGTCCCCTCCTGGCAGCAGCCGGCCAGGACAAGACAGCCTGGGGAAGATGCAGTGGGCTTTGCCGTGCGGCACTTGGCTGCCCGTGCCCAGGCCCAGCGAAGGGAGGGGACATCTCAGGGTGTCCGAGTGTCTCTTCTTGCATTTACGGGAAGTTCGGTCAAAGAGCCAATGGCCATTGATGGTTATTGCCATAAACCCATCTGCTTGTACTGGTACCGCTTCCACAAAAAGAAGACAACAGGTCATTGTCAGAGGAGACTCCCTTCTGAAGGGCACAGAAGGCCCCATATGCAGACCGGACCCACTTCTTAGGGAAGTCTGCTGCCTCCCTGGGGCCCCAGTTAAAGCTGTGAAGAATAAGCTTCCTACCCTGGTACGGCCTCAGATTATTCTCCATTATTGATTTTTCATGTAGGTAGTGACAAAGTTGCAGTAAGAAGTCCAAGGGCAATCAAGAGAGACTTCGGGGCCTTGGCACGACTGGCTAAGGGATCAGGAGCACAAGTAGGTTCTCCTCGGTCCTTCCAGTTGCAGGAATGCTGACGGAAGGAACAGGAAGAGCCAGCAGCTTGAGCCCAGTGACACCGGCAGAATTGGGAGGTTTTTGATCATGAGCTGGTCCACACGACACCAGGCCTGCTGGTGACAGGTGGGGTACACGTGTCTCAAAGGGGGAAAAGGGTCTTTGCACAGGACTTAGCAGGGCTCCATGAAAGAGCCTTAAACTAGATTCGAAGGGGGAAGGGGATAAAACCAGGCTCGCTAGAGATGAGCCTGGGGGCGGCACGCCGATGTTTGAGGGATGGTGCTAGCGAGGTGCTGCAGTCTGCCAGCTCAGTGGAGGTAGGGAGCATGGAGAGCTGTGTGACAGCAAAGACGCAAGGGTTATTGATGTGTTAGAAACCACAGCAGAACTGCCCCTTTGGACTTCCGGAGGGCATACTGGAGTCACTGTGTTCAGCCAGCTGGGCAGAGGATAGGGAATCCCCCATATGATGCGTCCCGTCTGCCTGGTGGGCCTGTCCCAGGGAAGGCAGGGTGCAGTTCTAAGAGTCTCTCGCTTGCTCGCTCTCCCTGATAGCCTCAACCTAGTCACCTCCTCCCGCAGCTCGGTCACTACGTGGAAGAGTTCCTCTCCCTGGGCGCACCTCCCACAGCTGTGCTCACTGCTGCCGTCCATCAGCATTGCATCCGTCCGTTGCCTCAGCCGAGGACACTGGGACGGACAGAGCGAGCGAGAGTAGGTCAGTTGAGGTATGAATGACAGTGGCAACACAAAGACTGGAACTAAACAAGAAGCCAAAGCCAAACAAGCCAATGGCCTAATCCAAGAATGCGGGAGAAGGATGGACTTCACAAGTCTATGAGAGTTATATTCCGAAGCCGTTTATTGTCTTGTCTGACTCCAATATATATCATAATTTTCGCTTAGTCACTGCGCACACACTCATGATTGGTTACAACTTGTTACACACACTATTGCAATTGGCTATATACAAAATATCACGCGCTGTCCACGCGCCCCTCACACAGTCAGGATTGTTGCTTGCAGGTGTTCCTGTTTTCCTCGCTTCTTCTTAGTTGTTTATCACAGCTCCTTCTCCTCAAGGCCGAGCCGTGCAGATATCCAGTTGTTTACCAGATTCTCAGTGCCACAGCTCCTTCTCCTTAAGGTCGAGCCATGCAGGGTGATCCCAACATCTCCCCCTTTTTGTTTATCTAAAAACAAAACCTGATGGATCATTTGCAACCTAAGGACTGTGAGGAAGATGGACCATCTGTACATGCTTGTATTGTCCTGTGCCGTGAACTCAGCCCAGCAGTCGGTAGGTGCCAGCTTTACGTGGGCGTCCCCACGGAGGCAACGATGGCCTTGCCATACACCGATCCCCCTGCTCTTCGGGAAATCCCGGTATTTATACATTTGCCAAGGAACAAGTTTCGACACACGTGGCCAGCGAGTGTTGGAACACGCCTCGGTTGTCACCTTTCAACACAGGGAACCTATGGCGCATGTGCCCGCTGGCCAGACGTGCTGCACGCGCCACAGCCACCCCGTCTATTGGTTCGTAGGCTTTGTTCACACGGCATCTTACCATAATCCAGCAGTCACATATCAACTATGCTTAAATTAATAGCAGAATGTTACAAGGCAAACAATTCTAGCTGTACTACTCCTAGCGATAGAAGCTACTTCTAGTGATGGAAAAAGTGCTTGTATAAAGCTATGAAAACCAATATTATATCTTACCGAAGGATTTGTAGTTATAGAGCGGTTTGTCCTAAAAGCTTTCCATGTTCCTCTCATGATACTGCTAATTTCAGTGTGATTTACCCATACATTTTCTTTTGGCTGAGGTGGCATCCAGATTGCGATGACACCTGATAGTGTCAAGATGTGTCCGACGATGACGATGGTGACTGTTTCACCCATGGTTTTACCCATTTTGTGGGTACCCAACGAGTTCCAGAATCTGCAATGACACAAGCATAACCTCGTCCCCAGGTTAGCAGTTGAAAAGGTCCTTCCCACATATTCTTTTCCAAATTTTTAACTTTTACTTGCACATTTTGTGTTAACTCAAACAGACTTCCTGTCATTCCTTTTACATGTTTCTCCTTCTGCTAGACGGAAATAATTTAACACATATAAGGCTTTATTCAAATGTTCTTGGGGTGGTATGGTAGCCTCTCCCCCTTTTTGTTTTTGCAATAAACACTTCAGGAAATGATTCATTCGTTCAACAATAGCTTGTCCAGTTGGGGAATGCGGTATTCCAGTAACATGTGTCACTCCCCATTGAGCAAAAAAACTTTGGGTTGACTGGGCTACATAACAAGGACCATTATCGGTTTTAATTTGTAGGGGTATACCATGGGCTGCGAATGCAGCTCGCAAATGCTTTTGTACATATCTACTAGTTTCTCCTGTTTGTGCAGTGGCCCAAACTATTGCAGAATAGAAATCAATTGAAACATGAACATATTTAAATCTTCCAAAGTCAGCAACATGTGTCACATCCATCTGCCATAGGTTGTAGCGAATGCAATCGTTGGGGACTAACTGTAATTGCGATTCCTGGGCCTATTTGTTGACAATCAGCACAAGTCTGTATAATAGCTCTAGCGTCACCTGCACTTAGATTAAATTGTCTTGCTAAAACTTTGGCAGATTGATGGAAAAAGGCATGAGAGGCTTGTGCTTGACCTAAACGGTCCAGAGCAGGTTCAGCCCATACTGCGGCAGTCAGCCGATCAGCTCTTGCATTTCTTTCCACCAATTCCCCTGGAAGGTTGGTATGGCTGTGTATATGCATAACGTAATAAGGATGTCGTCTTTTCTGCAATAAAACCCAAAGCGTTCTAAATTGTTGATATAGCTGTTCCTGCTGTACCTGTCTGAGGATTGAACCTTCCAATCTTTGGAGTACTCCAACTACATATAAAGAATCAGTAATTATATTCACAGGTTCTTCAGACCATAATTTAAAGGCTTCAATTACTGCCTGTAGTTCTACCTTTTGAACTGATCCTGGCACGACAAGTACCCGTTCTTTCCATTCGCCATGCTCTCGCCATACTATTGCTGCCTTGCGTGTTTTCCCACCACCATCCATAAATACTGTAGCACCTTGAACTGGATATTGACTACACTTTGATTTTTCTTCTACTTCATGTTTGGGTTGTTTTTTGGGGGTTTTTTGGGGAGGTTTTTTTGTTTTTTTTAAAGGTAAACATTTTGTGTGATGGATAATGAATCTAAATGTCACCCTCAAATTCTGCTAATGCAGTTTGGAAGGGAACCGAGTGCTGCAAAGCCCAAGTCAAATATTCTTGTTGTAATGGTATTAAAATCGTTTTCAGGTCCTTTGCCGACATATCAATAATTCTGTTGCGCCCTTTCATAATCAAATTTGCAAAACACTCTACTTTCATGGTGATGGTTTTTCTGTGCTACTGAGGTAAAAAGACCCACTCTAAAATTCTCAGCTTTTGATTCCAGCTTTGTTATCTACTGTATTATAAGCGCATAGGGATGTCGCTCATGATTGACTACTGCCAAAGTGATCCCTATCGAGGGGTCTATCCTAGAACTAAATGCTTGAGTTACCTTTTCAGAAATGTTTGCTACTGCTTCCCAGGCTTCCTTGGTCAATTGCTGAGGAGAGTTTAACCTGCTATCCCCTTGCAAGAGCTGAACCAAGGGCTCCATATCTTGGTTTGTGATCCCACAAATAGGTCGAATCCAGTTAACATCTCCTACCAATTTTTGTACATCATTTAATGTTTTAATCTGAATTCTTAATTCAACCTTCTGGGGGGTTACCGACGTTTCAGTGATCACCCACCCCAAGTACCTCCAAGGCGCTTCAGCTTGTATCTTTTCTGGCGCCACTTGCGGCCCACTTTGTCTTAAAAGCTCAACGAGCTCCCTGATGAGATATTGAGGCCACCTTTTTCTGATTGGCTGTAAAGCCCAATTTACATAAATTTGACACATCGTGGGTGAATTTTTCATGCCTTGTGGCAATACTGTCCAATGATATCTTTGCATGGGTTGCGCCTTGTTTGTACTTGGGACTGAGAATGCAAAATGTTTGGCATCATCTTCATGCAGAGGGATTGTAAAAAAGCAATCTTTGAGATCTATGATCAAAAGCTTCCAATACTTCAGTATCATACAGGGAGATGGTAGCCCTGGTTGCAAGGCTCCCATGTCCACTATACCTTATTGACTTCTCACAAGTCATGTAATAGTCTCCATTTTTCACTTTTCTTTGGAATCACAAAAACAGGTGTGTTCCAAGGACTAGTGGTTGGCACAATATGGCCTTTTTCGTCAATGACTCCAGGTAGAACAAAAAGTCCCTACTTTGTTGCTGAAGATCGTCCTAATAACAAAGCACTCAATCCATATCCTAATGGTCCATTTGCGTTAGTCGGGACATCATAAACCGACATGTCCCATAAGGTAACTTCTACTGTTGTTTCCACGTCCATTCCGGCGCTCCCTCTGGTTTGGGCGCTGAGACTTGCCAAGCAGCCTGGTGGTGCTTCCCCATTTGTGTCGTCGTGTGGGGTGCCTTCGTGCTCGGTCGCCCGTTTCCCAATTTCATACCATCCCGATGATACTTTGAACAACATTCTGAGGCTTGATGACCAAATTTTTGACATCGACCACACGGTGCTCCTGCTGGGCCTATTCCTTGCTGAAAGGGTCCTTGTTGGAAGGATTTATGACCTGTCTCAATCTGCCTAGGTTCTTTCCTTGTGGCCTTGCACTGAGCTCTAAAATGGCCTGTTTTTCCACAATTAAAACATTTTTTCTCCCCTTTTCCATTTATAAATGGCTTAATTGCTGCTGCAAAGGCACTTGCGAGTGTTTCTGCCTGATGTGTGGCAGAGCCTACTCTGTTGCAGGCTTCTACCATTTGTACTAACGTTGCTTCTTTTGGCAAAGTTAACAAAATTCTTTTACAATCTACATTGGCATTTTCTACTGCTAAATTCAACAACACTGCTAGTTTTGCCTCCTCATTGGTATACGCTTTATTCAAAGTGTCTCTCAGACGATCAACAAAAGACATATATGGTTCATCTCTCCCTTGTCTAATTTGAGTGTAAGATGGTTGCCTCTTTCCCTCCTCAGGGACTGTTCGCAATGCATTCAATGCTAGTCGCCCAACTAATTGCAAGGCTTCTAAGGGCAGCTGAGCTTGCAATCTAACATCCACAAACAGTCCCTGGCCTGTCATTTGTTCCATAGTAATGTTCTGGAGTGGATCGCCGTCTTGACGCTCCAGGTTTCTCAGGGCTTCTTGCATACAGAGTTTATACCATCTGTCTGCCCACAATAACCTTTGGGTTGGTGTCAACAACATATCTATCATCTGCCGACAATCGCATGGTGTAAGAATCATTCCCGTGAATATGTTATCTAATAGAGCTTGCGTGAAAGGTGATTGCAAGCCGTAATTTTGTACTGCCTTCCGCACTTTCTTAATCAAGTCCCAGTGAAATGGGTCCCAGCGATTGGGCCCATGAGGCTGTACACTAACAGGAAATGCCATCGGTAACTCTGTTTCCTCGTCTTTCATCGCTCCTAAAAAAACGTCTTTCCACCGCTCTCTAGGGTCGCCTTTCATTCTAGGCTCTTGCCTCCCTATAGTCTCTACAACAGGCTCTTCTTCGTCGCTGCTATCAGGCAACGGGGGCCGTAAAGGTGGCAGGGGCTCAGCTGAGGGCTTCAAAACTACGGCTTTTGATTGGTTAAGTCTGGGTGGTTTCGGGGGTGGTGAAGCGCGCCCCATCAATCTTTCACATGGGCACACAGAGGAACATTGAGTACATTGTTCTGGGCAGCTTTGTCCCGTCTTGCCCTCACATATATCATCGTAGATCTGTTTCTCTGACTTATCTAATGTGGCCAGTTCACCCGGTGCATCTGGCACCTCAGGCGGTGCATTCGGAGTCGCTGAAGGTCCCGGACCCTCTGACTCGGTTAAGAAGGGATTGGTTGAAAGCAGTTTAACAGCCTCCTCCACATCAGCTGCAGCTTTTCTCTCTGCCTTTAAGGCTTTTAATGTGGTTAATATCAACTTCCACGCCGTCACTAACTCTGCAGCAGTTTTCTCAATATGCTCCCATAACATTTTTCCTATCTCCTCCCACGTCTCTGCCCTAAACGCCACAGACAGATCGGGGGGGTACCCTTTCTTTCGGCTCCAAATTAGAAGCCTTCTAAGTGTATATTCATCATATTTCAGTCCTCTCTTAGAGAGCATATGCAGCAGGAGTCTGACTATCGCCCCTTCTTCACGCGATGTGTTCTGCCCCATGCCGCCCCGGTTGCTCACCTCACCTCGCTGGGTGCTTCTCCGTTGCAACATATTCCTTCTTCTTTTTCCTTGCGTCAGTCCCGCTGACTGCAATTCTTCCAACCGGGCTTCTCCTGCGGCGTCCTCTGCGCTCGACCGGTGTTCAACGATGAGATCCCAGAGATCGTATCACGTCGGGGTCACCAGTTGCGGGAGAAGGATGGACTTCACAAGTCTATGAGAGTTATATTCCGAAGCCGTTTATTGTCTTGTCTGACTCCAATATATATCATAATTTTCGCTTAGTCACTGCGCACACACTCATGATTGGTTACAACTTGCTACACACACTATTGCAATTGGCTATATACAAAATATCACGCGCTGTCCACGCGCCCCTCACACAGTCAGGATTGTTGCTTGCAGGTGTTCCTGTTTTCCTCGCTTCTTCTTAGTTGTTTATCACAGCTCCTTCTCCTCAAGGCCGAGCCGTGCAGAAATCCAGCTGTTTACCAGCTTCTCAGTGCCACAGCTCCTTCTCCTTAAGGTCGAGCTATGCAGGGTGATCCCAACACCCTCATACTTTCTAAAGTCCTTCTCAGAGAGGAGTCTAGGTGCAGCTGAATCCACTCCTATTGCCAGACTTGGTCAACGGGTTTATGACTAAAGGAACAGGGTATCGAGGATTCTGGTGTAGTGATACAGACTATGATTTTGTGCTTCCTGTAACTTAAAGATGGCAATTTATCCAATACAATATAGCAGCAATCACATTCATGAACAATGCTGAGATAAATCACAGTATCAAATCATATAAAACTTAGCAGCATAGTCCACGGAAACTTAGAAGTCCTTAATCACACGCACAGCTATAGGTGTAGAGACAGAGACCCATAAAGAGATCTAGAGAAAAGAGAGAGAGATGTACCAAGGTACCTATTCAATATCCCCCTGGAATTCAGTCAAATCCTCACATCGAATGTTTTGCGTCGCTCAATGGCTGCACAGTCGAGCCTCTGAGTTGATCATGAACTTGAGGGTTCACGGGCTCTGAGAGGCGTCCCACTCAGAGGGAGGTGCTGGTCTCAGCTCACTGCGGTCCAGGAGAGCTCAAAGGGTCTCACTTGGGACCACTCTTTATAGGACTGGGAGATGACTGTCTTTAGGCATCAGTGAGTTTCCACAATGCAGGCAGGTGATTTCTGAAGGTTTTGACGGTACCACTGCCAGGATTGTCTGGAGATAATTGATTAGTTCTGTTCCTGTCCTGTACCTTGTTCAGATGGTCACATCCCTGATACCCTCAGTGCCATTCTCCTCCTTGGCTAAACAAGAGCGCTTGGTATGGTTGAGGGGTTCTCAAAGGCCAAACACTGTGTTCAGAGGCCAAGGCTTGTCTGGCAACTTAGAGCAGCCCGTGTACAAGGCGCAGCTGGGGGGGTGAGGGGATGCACCACCACAATCCCCCCCGTGACTAAAGTCAATCCATCTCTTTCCCAAAGAGTGGTGCTGTGGTCACCTCTTGCCTCTGTGCCTGTAAATGGAGTAATATATGACATTGCAATTGTAATTTAGGGGGAAATGTATGTAAGGTGAACCTTTGTAGCCAGCGAAGATTTCATTAGATGAGATTGAACACTATACACGCGAGGAGGTTTTGGCACGAACATACCCTGGTGTGGCCATGCGCCAAGTTTTGATGGACAGAACAATGCACCACCACAACTTCCTCTTGAGAGGATTAAATTGGATCAAGTGCCTTGAGATGGACAGACAGACAGACAGACAGAGGTACCTCTAGCTTACACTGTCGGCTGCACAGCCATGGGTCACTCAGCATGCCTAAAGAACCCCAGCTCATTGGAAGGAGGAGAAGGACAGTCCCCACGCCGGAGACGCGGAGCGGTGCGCGCAGGCGTAAGGCGGGGCAGGCGCACGCACCGCTCTGGCATGGGGGGAGCCCCTTCTGCCCGCCATGAGGGCGCCGGCCCCGGGCCCGCCCAGCGCCGCTTCCGCCATCACCCCGCGCCCCCACCGGCCCCGCCCCCGCAGAGGAGGCCGCGCCCCCTGCCCGGCAGAGGCTGCAGCCGCGGCGCCACCTGGCGGTTCCTGCGACGAACCACCGCCGCGGAACCCGCCCCCCCACCGCGGCCTGGTACCAACACCCCTGGAGCCGCCATGTCTACCCCGTCCCGCTGCTGACAGCCCCACCACCAGCATCCCCACCCCAGGCGGTACCGGCGTCCCCAGGAAAAGCCACCTCAACCTGGGGCCAAGGATGACCCGCACCGACCAGAGGGCACATTTCTCAACGCCATCGAGACATCCCTCCACGGGGGTGAGGAGTGAAGGTCGTGGGGCCGGTGCACCAACCGCCTGATCCAGAGCCCCAAGCCAGCCCCAGCGTGACCCCAGGGACCCTGGTCCCCCGCCGGCAGCCCCGAGACCCCAACTCATGGCAAGAAGGAGTCGGCACCGGCAGTGGCACTGAGCAGCAAGGCACGCACTGGTGCACGTCCCAAACCCAGGCAGCCCAGCTGGCTGCGCCTGTCCCCCACGGGGGGCCAAACCCCACACCAGGGGCTGCCAGAGCAGCTGCACATGCCGCCGCACGTGCCGCAGCCTCCCGCCGACTCCCTGCTATCCCTCAGGCCCTGGCGGGGCCTCACCACTGCGCCCATCCCACCGCAGGAGCAGGAGGACTCGGTGCCCATCACAGCCGAGCAGCAGCCCGAGCGGGAGCGCATGACCAGGCTGGCCCAGGAGGGGCGGGAGCGGGCGGCCCTGCAGATGCCACTGGGCCAGCTGCAGTTTTTTGTGCAGAGGGAGGCTGACATGGAGACAGCCAACGAGTACGGCTACCCCTAACCCACCGCTCCAGCATGGTTCCCCATAGCCCCCAAATGCAGAAAAGAACCAGAGACAGAGACCTGCACCCACCTGCTCCAGCCCCCACCCTCTCCCAGAACCCCATCTCTTCCTTAATTCCAGCCCCCACCCTCTCCCAGAACCCCATTTCTTCCTTAATTCATTACACAAGTTGGGTTTAATTCATTACACAATACTGGAGTTTGTGTTTTCCCTCATGACAAGGATTTCGGTAACAATTCGTTCCAAATTGGGCCCTTGTAGGAGATTAATTTGCTTTATGGTCACCCAAAACAACAGGGAAAACCATTAACTTGAGTAGTCTTGTTCATGCACGTTTTGGAAGCAGGAAGTGATTTTGTTACTGTGAAAACACATAAAAACAGCTGGTAATGCTTTAGTAATTATATGATTTGTGACCATTATTTCAGCAACTGCTGTTATTCTGGACTTGACTGCATAACAGAGAGAAAACACAGACGTACATTACGTATAAAACGCCGTACTGAAAAGATCATTAAGGTTACAGAAACAAAAAAAAATACAACCGTAGCACTTCCTAGCTTATTGAATTTTGATTTTGCAATTCAAAACATACATTCCCTAACACAGTTTAGATTGGCAATTACTTTGTGGGTTTGAAAAAACTAATCCATTGTATGGCATTTTATGGATACATCCTGGGCTCTAAGCAGAGCTTAGGGCTTTTAGACCCCATATAGACCTCTACCTAAGGGCAGTTACAAAGTGCCTCTGTCTAGTCCTGCTCTCGACGTGGCACGAAAGAGACCACCCCTCCGCTCCCATTCCTGGGTTTCTAGCCACATTTTCAGGCAGGGTTTGTATAGGTTCAAGACCGCTTGCCTTGGAAAAGGAAAGGAATGTGAAGAGGCCACTTTAAATTGGTCACTACAGGGACTGTCAAAGCTAACGCTGCTTTCCTTCTGACATCTTCAGGAACCAATGTGGACATGCCTGTAGTCCTACAGCCCCGGTGCTAAGTTACACGTGGCACAGCACAATTTAAAGGTTACAAATGACCCTGCTGTTTTGTTAAGTTGTCTTGGCGTTTTTCATTCTTGCTGAAAACAACTTATCCATGCCTGTGCTTAGTCAAAAAATGTCATGCCTGGATATATCGCTAGAAGTCACATCTAGTTGCTGGTTCATTGCTTTGGCATTGTATCTACAGACATGGTAACAGTTAATTAAGCTAACAGGTGCCTACTGGCTATGTTAATTAACGCACATCAAAGGGCAAAGCCCGCTGCGTAGTCTTGTTGGGAATTTGCCTTTGGAGAGATGGCTATTTGTTTCTCTACTGTTTTAGCCATGGGCTAATCATATTGCCTGTTTCCACGGTGCTCAACTTCCCTGTCTAAAAGCTCCTTTTTCAGCACCAACCTCCTCTTCACCTGCTCCTAAGTTCACACAGCGATCTTTCTCCTGTTTGCCTGTGTCTCACCGCAGCAGGAGCCCAGAGGGAATGCAGCCCTCTCGGCAGCAAGGCGCGTCCTGCTGACCTGCCCGGGGCTGCCAGGCAGGCATCCCGACTGCTCACCCGGGCTCCCGTTACAGGCAGCGGAGAATAAAAGCCACCGCCGGGGTGTTGGCAACCGTCCGGCAGACTCCAGATGTGGGGCAGGCAAGGGAAGTCTGGCTGATCCGTTGGCTACGTGTAAACTGAAGCCTACAGTGCAGATCCTTGAAGTGCGGTGAGCTGAACCCCCCACCAGTCCCAGCTGCGACGCAGACGCAGCGGGTTCTATCACCTTCTCACAAATTTATGTGCCTTAAGTCACCTGTACTTGGACACACTGTCACAGAGAGACACACGCACACAGACAGCGTCCTGTATTTTCTGAGAGACTCAGCGCCGTTGCCCAACGTGTAAAGAGAAACAGTGCAACAGGTACTGAACTGGCCAAAGGAGGGAGCGAGACGTCAGACATCCTGAACGTCGGATTAAGGGCCAACTCTCTCAAGCCAGGGGTGCCCTAATGGGAAGGGGAATGTTCCTTTGCCATGCGTTAGATCAGTGCATGGCTTTCCATGCATCGCTAGCACTTTGCTTACCTGGGGATAGAAGGTGATTAAGGGAAAAATAAAGCAGGGAATAATTGCCCTCCTGTCATGTCAAATGCCTAGAACTATGTTTCCCACTGGGCTCCACGCTTGGTCTGACAGTGCTAAATTGTGCAGCTAAAACATTAGTAATGTCATCTTATTTCAGGCCAGGCTCCCATTAAGCAGTAGTCTTAAGGCAAACTTCTGCCTGCAAGAACAGACTTTCATCTGTTTTGATGTTTTTAAACAGAAAGCTAGAAAACAGCCCGTGATCCCTTTGCTGCTGCTGCAAAGACGCTACGGTTGACTTTCCTTCAGCCTGCAAGGCTGGCACTCTGTCACAAAAGGCAAATCTCACAGCTTGCTCCACCATTCTTAAATGCTAGGAAAGCTAAAGGTTACTTTCACACTCACCGAAGGATGGACTTCTACGTATCCATGGGCGACTTTACCAGCAATGTGCAAAGGAAAATTAACCAGATGCTCTTATAAAAATGCCTTTTGTGGGGAAACCCACAGAACAAGGAAATCCAAAGAGACGACATGTTTCTTTCACAACATCCCTCCAGTAGAAACAGCTATTTTACATAGAGAGGAGGGTAACAGGACAATAGATTAGGTTACTCTTTTTTCTACAGTTTCTTGTGTCTATTTTTTGCCCTGTTTTGCCAGTAACTAAAAGAATTGGAAACTTGGTCAGGAAAGTGCCAATTGGTCTTTAACTGTCAATGCTTCTGTTCCCCCATTAAAGCTTGCTGAAAATCCACCTTAGCTGTGGCAGTTCTATTCTGACAAACCACAGTCACAGCTCCTGAGTTCAGGAGCGTACACAAAGTGTTTTGAATTTTGCATTTCACCACAAAACTAATTGCTTTTTTAGCACACATTAAGTGTCAACTTAGACAGTCATATGTCTTCATTATGCAGGTTAAAAAAAAAAGATGCTTTCCCTCAAAAGAAGAGAAATGTCAGTAAATTCTGGAGATTAACCTCACAGTTTCTAGGACTTCCGAGAAGCTCTCCCAGTCCGCATTTTAGCAGTTGCACTGGTTGAACCAGCAAACTGAGGAAATTGCAGACCCCACTGCCACACACTACCAGGCGTGGGGAACTGAACCACTGCAGGTTAAATCCCAAAAGCTGTCCACACCCGGTGGGATAGAGATACCCCCTTATTAGCTGAAGCTGTTGACAGAAGCTTTACCAAAGTAATGGTATCTTACTGGCATTTTTGTTTAAAAATCAACTCCGTTATTAAGAAACAGCCAAAGAACACATCGATACAGAAGCCAACTAGTAGTAAAAACCTCCACTTACTTGCTACATGTGTGGCCAGCCAGGGTCTGTCTGGCAAATACAATACAGAAAAAGCCAAAGAAAAGAAAATGCGAACTGCAGCACAGACTTGCTCTCTCATTTTTGCAACGATACGCCACAATTTTGCAGACTCTAGGCAACCAGGAGGATAAAGGACATCCCCATCACATCTGCAGGCTCTTGGACGGGAATGCCCACACCACGAGGGTCTTCCTGGAGTGAGCCTGCTATGGAGATTGCTCGGGACACTTATGCCTGCCTTCTCGCCCTCTGTGACACCGTTCCTGTTACATCACAATGGCAGCCGTTCTGGGTTGGTTTGCGAGTTTATGCACGGCAACCTCGTCCTCTGCATGGGGTTTGCGTGGCAAGGTTGTGGCAGCAGGGCTGCAGGGGTGGCTTCTGTGAGAAGCTGCTAGAAGCTTCCCCTGTGTCCCATAGAGCCCGTGCCCGGCGGGGCCAAGCCAGGCAGCAACGGGGGCAGCACCTCTGGGATAACATATTTCAGAAGGGGACAAAACCGGCACGTGGCATTTGCAGCCGGAGAGAGGAGTGAGAACATGTGAAAACAGCCCTGCAGACACCAAGGTCCGTGCGGAAGGAGGGGCAGGAGGTGCTCCAGGCGCCGCAGCAGAGGTTCCCCTGCAGCCCCTGGTGAAGACCATGGTGAGGCAGGCTGTGCCCCTGCAGCCATGCAGCTCCACGCTGGAGCAGATCTCCACCTGCAGCCCGGGGAGGACCCCCCGCCGGGGCAGGGGGATGCCCGAAGGAGGCCGTAACCCCGTGGGACACCCGCACTGCAGCAGGATCCTGGCAGGACCTGCGGAAAAGACATCCGGAGCAAAGCTGAGCCCGTGTGCTGGTGCACATCCCAGCCCTTTGCCTTGTACCTGGGCCACTCTAAATTGCCTGACCAGCCTCGGCCTCTGAACAAAGGGTTTGGCAGAGAGAGGCCCTCAGCTGTACCAGGCGCTCTTGTGTAGACGAGGAGGAGAATGGCACTGAGGGTATCAGGGACGCAATCACCTGAACAAGGTACAGGACAGGAACAGAACTAATCAATTATCTCCAGACAATCCTGGCAGCGGTAACGTCAAAACCTTGAGAAATCACCTGCCTGCATTGTGGAAACTCACTGATGCCTAAAGTCAGTCATCTCCCAGTCCTATAAAGTGTGGTCCCAAGTGAGACCCTTTGAGCTCTCCTGGACCGCAGCGGGCTGCAACTAGCACCTCCCTCTGAGTGGGACGCCTCTCAGAGCCCGTGAACCCTCAAGTTCACGATCAGCTCAGAGGCTCGACTGTGCAGCCATTGAGCGATGCAAAGCATTCGATGTGAGTATTTGACTGAATTCCAGGGGCATATTGAATAGGTACCTTGGTACATCTCTATCTCTTTTCTCTAGATCTCTTTATGGCTCTCTGTCTCTACACCTATAGGTGTGCGTGTGATTAAGGACTTCTAAGTTTCAGTGGATTATGCTGCTAAGTTTTATATGATTTGATACTGTGACTTATCTCGGCATTGTTAGTGAATGTGATTGCTGCTATTTTGTATTGGATAAATTGCCATCTTTAAGTTACAGGAAGTACAAAATCATAGTCTGTATCACTACACCAGAATCCCCGATACCCTGTCCCTTTAGTCATAAACTGTTGACCAAATCTGGGAATAGGAGTGGATTCAGTCGCACCTAGACTCCTCTCTGAAAAGGACTTTAGAAAGCATGGGGGTCCTCTCTGAATCTCGTGACTCAATGGAAGGGTCTCTCCTACTTTCCCTCCTCAAATATACACATTAACTCGATTTGATAGACGAGTAAATCATTCCAGTTTAATTGTTCTATCTGCACAGCTTTTCCACCTTGAATAAGGAATAGAGTGGACCTTGCCATCGCCTTCTGCTAACTCATGCTTTTTACAAATCTAGATTAAAATCATGTGCTTTCTGGTATCTTTGGTGGTGATTCTTCAAACAGCCTAAATTATCCATTCGTGACAGCCCAGGAAGCAGGGAGGGATGGGGGGGATATGTTTTAAGATTTCGTCTTATTTCTCATTATCCTACTCTGATTTTGGTTGGCAAGAATTTAAAATAATTTTCCCAAGTTGAGGCTGTTTACCCTCTGATTGTAATTGCTGAATGACCTCTCCCTGTCCTCTGCTCTGAGTTGGTTTCTTTTGGATGGTCTTTCTTTGCCTTTTCCTCCACGACTGGTCTAGTTTCTGGGTGATCTTCTGTCACTTTTGGATGAATTTTCTGTGGGGTACCAAGAGTCTTCGCATCCTTTGGAGAGGAAGATGTTTAAACATTGTCTGTCTTTGGCATGTCCTCCTTCACTTGTTTCACAGGAGGTTCCATTTGAGGAGATTTTTCATGCTCGCTGTCCACCTTCACTTGGGAAGCTTTAGCTGGTTTTCTTCTCTTGTCTTTCTGAGGAGGAACAGCCACTTCTACTTCCCGCTTTGTCTTGCCAGGTTTTGCTTTTCGCTCATCCTTCTCTTTCTTCTTTTTAGACCCTGGCTTGAAAGCCATAGAATCTGCTCCCAAATGCTCATCCCTCATCTCAGGGGTGGCATCATCTCTGCTTGGGAGCATGAACAATGAGTCCCTTTGAACGACTTCTCCTGTAACTGGCTCTCTTGGTTTTCTCGCACCTTCTAGCAACTCAGCATTGAGAAAGCCTTCATTCGCATCCTCTTTCCTTCTCTCCTGGTGTTTTTTAGGTTTATTTCCTTTGTCATCTCCACGTGGATTTTGCATCTCCCTCTCTTTGTTGCCACGGCTCTCTCTTCCGGAAGGTTGTTCAGGGTAATTTCCAGCTCTATTACAGCTGCGCTGCCTATGCCCCACAGGATAATCCTCCCTATGTCCCCAAGCATATGGCGAATACTCTCGTCTGGTCCCAGGTGGACCAAAGCAGTCTGGAGAAAAGTTCCCTCTCTTTACTGGAGCACCAACAGCATTGCCCTTGTAAAACGTTTCATACCACTCTCTGTAGTTCCTTTCCCATTCTCCGTATCCTTGCTCTCCAAATGGATCTCCAAAGTCAATAGATCTGCCATCGGAAGCTTTCATATCATACGGTGGAACTTGTCTGTACTGGTTAAAATACTCCCTTCCTCCTTCCCCTTGAGATATAGTCCATTTCCTGGGAGATTGGCCTCGGACTACTGGAGACCTTGACCGTGAATGGTGTCTTCTGTGTGGGGGTGACTTTGACCTCGACCGGTGATAACCATGTGGCCTTGACCAGGAATGACAGTTCTTGTGACTCTTCCCTTTGCCTCTTCTTGGATATGGTGGTGATCGTGAGTAGGAGCGAGAATGGGAACGACTAAATGATCGAGAGTACGAGCAAGAGTAGGAAGAACCTGTTCTTGACTTGGAGTAGGTATGCGAACTTGTAGAGGAAGATGAAGTACTATAGGGAGAGTTGGACCTTAAAAAAAACACAACACAAAAAAATTGATCAAGTTAATTCAAAACAGTTACTCTCCTCAGCTTTTTGGAGAGTTGGACCTTAAAAAAACCAGAACACAAAAAACCAGATGAAGTTAATTCAAAACAGTTACTCTCCCCAGCTTTTTTCCTCCCAGATTTCCTTTGGCTATTGATTGATTTAAGGTGCTGTACACTGGCCTCTACTGGGACATGAACGTGCACATTTTTCACTCCTCAACCACTACACGCAGTGCAAATCCCTTTTGTTGCAGTCAGATGCAAAAAGAGCAAGTCTTTATGGCTACCGTGCAGTATCAAACATCGAGAGAACACGATGTAGCATTAATACAGTAAAGATCAATGTTAAAATGCTGCTTGGACTATTTAACTTCACTACTTCTTTGCAATTTGTATGGGATGCAAAATTCTTACGTCCAGTTGTCTTTAATCAACACTTCTGGCCAGATGGGCTAGCAAAATCTTACACATACCTCTAGCTCTAACCAGGGATAGTGACTGCATTTCAAGAGAAATCATCTCGAAAAGCTTCTGAACTCAGCCTCGACTAGGATCACTCAATGCCATTACTCTAGGACAGATACTGGCAGCATGAGCAAGAGAGAGCTTTTCAGCACTCCTGCCCAAGTGACTTTTGGGGATAGAAAACATCAGCTACCCTGAGGTTTTTCTTCACAAGGAGTTCTTTTATTATTTTTTAAAGAACCCTTTCGCATCATTCCGCAGACGTTCATGAGCATCTTCCCTCCTCTATAAGTCCTTCAGCAATTCAAGATTTCCTTACAAACAAGTCTGAGTCATGAGACAAATTTTACAAGGTCAAAACCATACTAGCATAAGCCACCAGTTTGCAGTCCAGCTTGAAATCTCTCTGTGTACCCACATGTGGTAAACAGAAGAGGAGATGAAGACAACGTCTCTCACAGATCTCCTCCAAAGTGCTTTGAGGAAATGGTTACAAGCAGAATAGGGAGATGCAGAAAATCCAGCAACTCCACCTCTTCAATTTCTGGCCTCCTCACGGCTGTCAGGCGGTGAAGGATGCCATTACAGAGAAGCTTTACTAAAAGAGAAACCTGTTCCTGAACAGCTGTTGCCAAATTATAACTGCCAGTCAACTGTAATCTCTGCCCTATTTAAGCTAGGAATGCACACATGAAACTCCTGTCGCTGCTAATCCCTGGGATCATCCCATCCGTCTAGCAACAGAGCGGTGGAGTGGAATGCCTCCTGATTCTTCCAGACAATCTGCTTCTCCATAATGGACATGTAAAGCACGTACCTGGAAACCGAACGCTCCTTTCGAGACTTGTTATATTCCATCACTTCCTTAGCAAACTCATCCTTTGTAAACTCATCAGGTTTGGACTTTTTCTTGTCCCTGTGAAAACAAGTTTGACCTTTACTACCATTGTAGTTTGACCTTCGTTACCAAAAGACATCAAGAAACACAACATGGCCACTAGGAGAAAATGCCTACTGCATGCAAATGCAAAAGGTGAACAGCTAACATCGAAGGAAGACCAGCTTAGAATACCTACAACTTTTAGCCAATATTTTAGAACTACATTTGTCTTGTCTCAGTTTTGCATGTTTACCCTTTGCAAAGAAAAAGGACATGATATTATGACACCGTGACGATTCTTGCATTTTGTTGATGTCAGGTGCACTGTGGTGTAACTGCAGTCTGATATGCTATTGAAATACAACAACGAAAACCAAGGCAACTTCATTGAGCCAAATACTTACTCCTCTTGCAGTCTCTGCTGTTCTCGGTAAAACTCCTCCCTTGATAAAGGAGGTGCTTGTGTCATGAGGATGGTATTTGCATGAGCCCTTGGCACTGCTGTTGCTACCCAAGCTGATGACATGTTGGCAGGAGCTGGAGGATATCCTGGAGGGGGAACAGCGTACCCAGCAGATGGAAGCTGACCAGGTGGAAAGTGAAGAGGAGACTGTGCTGGTGGTAGCCCTGAAGGAAGTGCATGGGGTGGTGGAGGGTACGAGGGAGCTGGAGGCACAGGCACGACGACGGATGTTGATGCTGCTTCTGTTGGGGCATGAGTCCTTTGGGAACGTCCACTGTGCAGGCGTCCTCGATTTGAACTTCTGAAGAAACCCAAAAACATGTGTCACTCTTTGTCACACTCTGCCCTGATTGTAAAGAGGAAAGCCAATGAAGCTGCAGCCTGGTGGCGAGCACTTCCTACCCTCAACTTCAGCATTTTTCTCCCTGCTTTCCCTTCACTTGAGACTACACTCCCTTCTTGATCCTCATGCTTGCCTTCCAGACCCTCGCCCACAACAGCTCCCGCAGTCTTCTCCCCTTATACTCCGCTTTGTGACCGTGGATGGAGGCTGCCCGTGCTTAAAAGACACTCCCATGTCCCATGTGCCAAGCGCCCACCGCTCCTCTGCCACTCCTTGATGTACTTACTGCTTATACTTACTACTGAAGATCACACTGCTGATCCTCAAAGTACTGCACAAATATTAACTAATCTTCTCTCAAACTTCTTTTAGCTTCTTCCACAGGCATCACCTGTGGTCTTGCCTCATGATGATGTCTTTGGCCTGTTCTTGTCCCTGAATTGTTATTTTCTTGCTTACTAAATTTGAGAGTTTTAGGAAATCTGTGGAATCGTCCTGGCTTTTGTTGTGCTTTATCTTTAAGACATTATAAACACAATGCACGCTTACAACCGATCTCTAACAAAGGCGTACCAAAAGGAAGGACTAACTTGACACGGCAATAATAGATCAAACAAACGCCTCTCTCTCCCACTGAGAGAAAGCACCTTGGCTCGTTGAGATGAGAACATTGAAGAAATTCAAAATTGTCATCAAATAACAGCCTTGACTTTTCCAAGAATTTGCTCCACCAGTATCCGCTAAGTTGTGAAATAAAGAATGTTGGAGGCTGATTTGTATTGGGGAATCAATGTCTTCAGGTCTGTTCAGCCAGTAATCAAAAGGGTGGCTTTCCACCCAATCCTTTAGTTATATTTCATTTTTAGATGTACTGCTGGTTCCCTCAAAAACTGCTCCTTTTTCAGAGTCCTCTTTTCAATCACGTACTGGAGTTTTACTTTAAATACTCTACTGCAAGCACAGATCCCCTTTGTCAAAGCCAAATCAAATTAAGCCCTTTAAAAATTAATCACCGCTTCTATTCTCCACAACTATCTGGGCATACTTACTCCATTATAAATCAGCTGTTGTCTAAGTTAAGTGTTACGGCCTCGTTGAACAGGTTACGGGTCGTAATATACCGGATTTCTGTAGAATACTTACCGTTGCCAGCCTGGTCTGCCACCAGCTGAGCCAACTGTGCTGCCTGTGATTGCATGAGCTTTTGGCGTAGGGAGAGGAAAAAGAAAAAAATCCCATTTAGTTTATCTCAAGACAGCTTTTTAAAAGAAATTCTAAAGTTATAGTGACTTACCGGTTGAGGGTACTGATTGCCCTTGGGGGCCCAGAAGCCTTGGGATCGCTGGTTGCCTTAGTGCAGGAACGTGATCGCCCTTGTCAATACATGCAAACAGATAGAAATTAAGCTCCACTAAAAGGCAACAGTCACTGCATCATTTGAAAGAAAACTGACCTCCTCTTCCAACAAGCTGCTGGTTGACAGAGAGGGAAATTTCAGAAGTTCAGTAGCAGTCACCAGAGCAGCAGGAGGTAACACAGTATCAGCATCACTACAAAAAAAAAAAAAAAAGTTATTATTCAAACAGCGTTTTCAAGTGCTACTGGAAATAGCAAGTCCAAGGTGAGAAAAGGCTGACTACTGTAAACAGGAAAAAAAAATTTAAAAATCTTCATCAGATTTACAGATGTGAAGTTGGCCCATTCTTAATGAAGACTGGAAAGAAGTCGATTTGGACTACTGGCATGCCAAGAGAAAGCTCACTGGAAAAATATCTTCTTAAGCTAGCTGCACGTGAAAGGGTTAGAGCACATACAAGTCACACACTGAATCTCAGTTTTGGAAGACGCAAGAACTGAAATTCTATGAGGAAATGTTTATGTGCGAGTGCAGAGGCTGCCTTAGAGGTTCTTCTGAATTGCCGTTCTTTGCATTCAACGCTACAGCTGAGCCTGACAGTCTTCTGGACAGAGAGGCTATTTGCAGCCCAGGCATAAAGCTGAAAGGCCACAAGCCCTAAACAATCGTACAGATCTTTCACGTCTTTTCATGTGACTTCACCGGGCTGCAAACTCAGACTTTCATGTTTGTAAATACTTCAAAGTTACGGCGTTTCAGTGTTTATTAGCCAGGTCAGCACGCGTCACCGACTGCCCTTTGTGTTACTGAGGATGACTCTGACTTATCGTAAGATTGATGGTAGAAATACCGTAGAAAAACGTAATAGGAAAACACCTGCTCAGTTTTAGCTCTAATTGTGCTTTTACAGGTTTCATGAAACTGTTGCTTCCTCCGTACTAGAGAGAAATTAATGCACTCAAGAAGCTTTGACATAACTAGAGGGCTCCTTTAGGAGTTGCTAGCCACATAAAACCAAAGGGCCCCTGGGCAAAATGTGCCTCTTTCAGGGTAAAACTGGTAGCCGATGACTGATACGGGAACTAAGCAAGAAATACTTCTGAGAAAATCCTTGCATGATCCGAGTTATCAAAGTGTCCTCACTCAAAGTAAATACAAAACCCAGAACTTCCACTAGTATCGGGAACTGTCACTACCGATAGATAAATAGCTAGTGGAGAAGCTCAACAAGAAGAAGAATCTAACTTGAGCATTTTAGTGTCCTTTATATCCCTGTTGATCTACAGATTTACTTACCAAAGAGGTCCGTCCGGCTGTTCAGCACAGAGAGACAGGGACACTGCTGGAGGGAGACCAGAGGTGACGACAGAAGACGGATTTACTGGCAGCCCAACGGCCACAGAGGACTGACCAGAGGCCAACGATGACAAAGCAGTAGCAGAATTGGGAGCCAGGGATGCTAATGGAGTCATTAGTGGGTCCTGCTGTCTGGAAACTGCTGGCCGGAGCTGAGGCTGCATGTTGTGCGCTCTTGTTTGTCTCGTTAGTGGTGGTGGAGGTGGTGGAGGTGGCGGCTGCTGCTGACGTTGCTGCTGAATCTGCTCTCTGTAGCCAGTTCCATTATTGAAGTTGTTCACAGCCTAGAGGCAGAAAAACACGTACAGAAAGGCACTATGAAACTTCAGTAGATGTACGAACAAAAGCCTCCCCAGAGCAAAATTACTTGTGTGTTCCTGTAAACATTATCAATCCTAAAATCAATCAACATACAGGTATAGGAAGACATCAGGTGAAACACTGACCCTAACGATGGGTAACGCAGAGTATCTCTATTTACAGTACCTCAGTGTTAACACCAAATTTGAAAGTGAGGCAATCACGTTAAGCAAAAGTGTGACCTGAATTTGCCAGATTCTCTCTAAAGAGTTGTAAGCTTCTCTAACACCAGATAACGGCTCTGAAAAGTAAATTTAGCCTTATTCCATTTAGCCTTGCTTAAGGAGATGTAAACGAGTATTTTCTTCCCTTTCAGCTTTTCGCAAATAGACCTGTCTAACAAACAGTTTACATAAATGTCAGCATGTCACCTGGCGTAACAACTTGTTGGCAGTTAAAGCATCGGGAGAAACGTCTGTTTGATGACACGTTGGGCATGTATGTTCCTCAGATTCCAGTAACGCTGTTCTAATACCTGTGAATAATGAGAACCGTCAAAAGAGTTTTCAGCAAAACTAAGGAAAATGTTGGGGTTCTAATCAATTATAAAAACACGTATATGATTAATGGGTGAATACAGTCTTGAACTGAGAGCCTGAAGCGGTAAATGTCCAATAGTGTAAAAAATGTCCAGCATGCAGCAAATAACTAAGCAGTGTTGATATTTCACTGCTGTTACTTGGAAGCTGTAGAGTAGGCTGTGTCTCGATGTTTGGACTGGTCTTTCCACTGTGCAGGACAGTGAGAAGTCACCAACCTCAAGGTTGATGAATAAAACACATCTCAAAAAACCGTTCATATATGGATTCAAGTTCTGAAGGATTTCACCAACTCTCCTGTGGAGAAGAATGTGGATTAAACGCCCAACTCTTTTTTTTCTGCCTTTTTTTTCTGCCCTTTGCATAAGAAGGGTCCTCTCCCGTTCTGGGTATACTCAGGTATCGGAAGGTCAGATGCCATGTTTTGAGTTAACAACCGTGGGAGTAAGACTTACATTCGTCACAGTAACTGTTTCCACAGCAGGGAGTAACAGCTGCGTCACTCATGACCTCTTTGCAAATGAGACATAACAACTCCTCTGGAACAGGAGCGTCTGAGGAGGAGGAGGAGGACGGCTCCTCTGGTGAAAAGGGAGGCTTTTCCTTCTTTCCTCTAGCATACGCTTCCCTGGAGGCGGGGCAGGGAAGGAAAAACAACAAGTGAAAGATGGGCAAAGGAGAACTTTTCCAAGCTTTGGATTTTCCGCAAGGAAGGTAAAATAGATGGCATTCTTCTCAGTCCACATTAGCCTTCTAAAGCGTAGGCATTTAGTTTCAACTACTTCTCTTTGGCCACCACACCAGAAGAGGGAGGGGGAACAATTTTCCTTCTGCAGAACTCTCCCATTCATGGGATCAACTAAGAGATTGGCTCAGACTAGAAAAATCATTTTTCAACATCCAGAAATCAGCTGAAATGAATCCCACCTCTCCTCTGCCAGAGGGTCAATGTAAATTGCAGGCTCAGGATCAAGTGAGTCTCCGATTAAATACACTTTATGAATAAAAGAAAACTATGTCTCAGCTTCTACACAAGGAGATCCATGACAGCCACAAACAGAAGTGCTATCAAGTGCATTTCTTCTCAGCCACTCTTGTCACCACACAGTAGGATTTTCTTAGGGTAAAGCAAAACAGGAAAACATCCGTCTGGTTCACACATGAGATTTGATCAAAGCCAGAGGGGGAGGAAATCTCACTCACACAGCTATTTGCTAAATTGGGCAAGAAGCCTTTGAAACGTCAAAGAGAAGCAAAACGAGCTTTCGAGGAGAATGACTCCAACGGTAAGCACTAGTGAAATCTTTTGCAGACCTACAGATTCTAGGTGTACCACAAGTTGAACCAACTTCCAGGGGTGTGAACAGCAGGACCAGTCTATTTCCATATTAGAAAGTATCACAGATTTTAAGGCAACGATACAATGATGGTGCTTCCTCCTTCGTAATTACAGACGCTGGCCAACTTGCTTGCATTGCCACTCGGACACACACGCATGGTTTCTCTCGTTCCCTTTCTGCTCAGTCCCATTAATCCCATACTTACGCACTAATAATTGGTATGGCGTATTTCCCAGTGCTTGTCAGCATAGCACCCTTTATACTGGGATCTTTCACCTCCATCAGGAAACTCCTCGGAATTCCTGTGCTCCTTTTAATTCTGGGAACAGACTCAAAAATTCTGTCCTGTTAAGAAAAGAAGTGCAGATATCTCTCATCTTAAGACCCACCCTTAAAAGGACATTTCAATGATGATTTTCAGCAGCAAAAGCCTTTAATCCTCTGCTTTTACCCAGTGTAAGGCTTGCTCGACTAAAATACCTTTCTTCCTAAAGGAATATAGCCAGGGTGTCCCAAAGGCTTGAGCAGTGTTTTGAACTCGGTCAACATCCTTTGGCTTAACGTCAGGTTCCTTAAGGGTGAAATATCCCTTGGCTCACCATCCACTTGGAGAAGAGACACAACCCCGCTCCTCCTTCAAAGCGCAGTTCAGAGTGAGAGCTTAACTTGGTGCTCTGAATCCGACACTGAGAAACTGAGATTCACCTTCTCTAGTGAAGGTGGAATTCGTATCTCACGCATATACATTCAGCAACTGATGTCAAATGGCATGGCTACTCAGCCAGGTGCTTGTGTAACTAAAACACGCAAACATTGAACGGATGTCGATAGAAACATCTTGGGTTTTTACAAACTACTGAAAACTGTGAACTGTCATTAAAAAGCATTGAAACCAGAAAAATTTCCAATAAAATTGAAATGTATAAAATATGCATGACAGTGTGTGGAGAAAGATCTATGGACATATGTAATGTCCATGGCCTAGAAGGAAGAAAATGTTACATTTATAACTCCAGGTTTCCCATGAATTGTAAAGGGCTTTGCAACATTGCCACATGACCTCTGCGTTTCACCCCAAAAGAAACAATTCTTAACATGAGTATTCATGTATTTGTTACGGAACTGCCAAGGGAAAACAATTTAAAAGTAAGTCACACCAGAACTCCCCTGCAATCTTACCCCCTTTGTTGGGCAGTTCTTTACACAGTGGCCAGGTTTTCCACAACCAAAGCAAGTATATGATGTCAGAGGTGGACCCAAGGCTTTCTTCGTGTAACTAAAGGTGTTTTGGGGAAAAAAAAGAAAAAGGATGCATGTGTTAAATCCATGTTTCTTAAAACCAACAAGTTTACAGGTTTTCCATCATCGCCAAAGATCGGATTTGACATTATCCACACTTACTTGGCTGGATCATATTCACGGCAAGACTGGATCATCATGGCTTTTATTTTATCTTCTTCGGCAGCATTGGCTTCAGCCAGATTGGCAGTCTGTTGTTTAACAAGTAATCGTTTGAGAGGCACATTAGAAACACATTGAAGCGCACACAGCCAAAGACAACACCACTCACCCAAGCCTGTACAGAGCAGCACAACACTAGCTGAGGTTGCCTGAAAACAGCTGCTTATATAAAAAATAGTTGTGCTGAAAGTGTTCTGGGGAGTCCTTACACCATGAAATGATGCTTATGTGCCTGTTAACCTACTTGAAAAGAGCATTCTTGGGCACTCAAAACCTTAGGCTCAGGTTGGACCTTATAAAGACTTGTGCACCTACTCCAGTTTTCTTCCAAGTGGACTGAAGCTATGCACAGAAAAAGTTAGACCTGCCGCTATTATTAAAGGGATCTTTAAGCTCCAGTCTATTTGAAGGAGAAGACAGCCACTGTACATTGAATTGAGAAAGATGAAGGCAAGTACCATTGTTTACATTTGCAGCATCAGAAGGATACACAACTTAAAGGTCAGGGAAGTTGGTTTTGCTTGCTGAAATTCAGCTTCAGACACAGAAGCATTACAGAGATTCAAGCTTTTTAGAGCCCCTCAGCAAGACAAAAGACTCTTTTCAGTAGAAATTGGACCACTCGTGCTGTAGGCAGTCCAAACTGCACGTTCCCCCCTGCTAAATTCTTCATATTAACTGATGTAACTAGGAACATTTGCACAATCTACACTGTCTGTGCCCCAACAAATTAGACCGTGTTGTCCACTCTAGATATACTGCAATTTATGAAATTGTGCAGCATTCCAAGAACGGATCTATAACTATAATGACCTGAAATTCAAAAATAGCCATGCCATTGCCCATGTGACAGAAACGCTTCTACTTTGGCTGTTGCAACCCCCCCCAAGATGTCCATAACCAACAGCCAATTCAATTCTTCTGTGAACATTGTGTTCATTTCCAGTGTAAACCTAACGAAATGTGTGAACAAGTCAACAGCTTCTGCAGGGCTGCTGCTTTGTGTCTTGAAGCTGAGTCATACTGCAACACTATGTGGAGGCTGATAAGGTGCTCCCCTTCGATCTTCCCAAAGTGGGAACTGCTCTTCACAGGATACTATCAACAGCTACACAGGCTTTAAAGTTCAAATAAATAAATTATTAAAAACTACATTAAATTTTTCTTCCCATTACAACAGTTATCCTGCTATAGATCACAGTGTACAATTTAAAAATTTGAAGCAAACACTTTTTTTTTAATGTATTTGACAGGAAAAAAAAATATATATACCTTAATCAGCTGGGCCAGAGAAAGAGGTGCAGAAGAGTCATCACTCTGTTCACAAAAAATTAAAAACATCTTTAAGTTTTACAATCAAAACCTAGCAATAGTTAACCTCTACGGTAGTCGGAAATTCTGCACTATATGCTCTGAGCATCACTGAAAGAGGCATTTCCAACCTAGTGTCATTTGCCTGTGTTCAAAACAAAGTCCAAACCCACGACAGCTTAGGAGTGCCTATGTGGTTAAGGAGAAGAAACTAAAACAACCAAAGACGCTTGAGATTACGTATTGCTCCAGAATGTCTCAGCCTTGTCAAATGCTCACAACTGCTTAAAAGTCCAAGGGGTAAGGAAGCTGTCAACTGTCCGCTAAAAGGGATTCTAAAACAATATTTATGTTTCTTGGAGAAGGAAGCATCACTACAGGAAACTTATTTTCAGTGTAGTTTGTAAATCAATCAGTTAGCGTCTCATCATTTATAAATGCACATGGCTATGCCTTTATGAACACAGCCTAGTTGCCTGTCAAAATCAAGCATGGGCACATCAGCCCTGAAACAGGAACTCTGCCTCTCCTCTCCATAAGTTTAAAAATGCCAGGCTCACCACACCCCACAAAACCCAAATGCAAACACCACTCCAAAGCATCCGCCATAAAAGTAAACCACCACTTTATCAAGAAAAAAAATAAGCTGCTCAAATTATTGAAATTAAGGTGTCTGCCATGACAGAGTAGCCTATAAAAACTGAGAAAATGGATTTCTTGTCGTGTATTAGACCGCAGGCCACACTACGCAAATTAGTTTGGGAAGTGTGAGAATTTAATATTCTTCTCCTTGCCAGCAGACCAAAACCAAGTCTTAATGCTGACGAAAACATGGATTCAGAGCACAATCCTGGGATTTTTTTTTTTCTCCTTTGCAACCACACTCCTCCCTCCCAGCTACCTCCTGCAACAGCTTGCAGGAATGAAGTCCTCAGGCCACCAGTCAGCAACGGACTGCGGCATTTACTGGGATCTAAGATGACATGCGGTTTTTCCACAAGTCAAAAGGGTAGCTCTCATCTGGTTCCTTTTCCAGGATATTGAATTCTATGATGCCACAAGCAGCAGTTAAGCTGACACTAGTAAAACATCATCAGAAAGACATCCGAATCACTGCTTAGTTTTTTAGAAACGTAGAATAAAATTTCTATGATGCTGAATCAAATACATTGTACATACAGCATCTATGTTTTAGTGGAAAATATATTAGGTTAATGTTGGGGAAATTAACACAAGGCTACATTGATTGGAATTAAGTGCAGTGAGTAGAAAAAAGTGTGAGATGGTGTTTTACATACGCCTCTTGATATTCCACTCACTGGCTCAGTTTGACATCTGGAAGAAGAAATAAAAGTGATCAGAACTTAAAAGAAAGCCCTTGTGCCCAACATACAGCAGTGACGACAGATTACAGAACTTGAACATCAAAACGTGATGTGCTGATAGTCTAGTGCATGTGGAAACGTATTCATATACATAAACGGCTCTCTCTTGGTACCTTCAGTGCAACTAAAAAAACCCCCAGAAGCCCATTTCTACTTTGTCAGAAAATTACTCTAAGACTTACAGAAATAGAACACCAAAGTGCCTCAGATATTTTGTCTCTGCTACGAAAGTATCAAAAATATGAAGTCTGTACTACAGTTTTGTGTCTTAAACATGGTGACTAAAAATAGTAGTAGAAATGTCACCTGAAGGCAGTGCCTAGGATTTTCTGCGATTTAGGAGTCCTGTAGGGAAATAAAAAAAAAAAAAAAGGGACTTAATTGCCAGAATTTGCTTTAAGATAACCTTGAAAATGCTACAGTATTTGGGGAAATATTTATTACATCTGGGAACTTGCTGAGATTCCACATACTCATTGATCTGTATCTGCCTGCAGATCATCATGAATGAGACATGCAGCCATCGATGTAGTGAACAAATAATTCCTGCATCATCCCAAGTGTCCCATCAGCAGAGCTGGCAAGCCTTGCTCTTTCCCCTCTAGCTAGTATGCAAAAACACCAGATTTGGGGCATAAGGATACCTGCCATATGCCACCCCCCTGCCCCAAATAGACGCAGAAACACTGAGAATCAGACTCTTCTGAGATGGGAACAAATTCTAAGTTTACACTCCAATGCGTACCTGTCTTCACTCTAAAAGCAAGACAAGCAAACACGTATAACAAGGAATCTCTCCACGTAGAGGAAACAGCATCGAAAACTTGGCGCTCAGAAAAAACAACCCCAAGATCAAACCAAATAGAATCATTCTTAACAGTTACCATTGTTGGAGTTTGAACCCCATGTCCCAGCAGGCCAAAAAGCATAAGTTTTCTTTGGGACAGGAACAATAAAATCTACCCCATTACAACAAAAAGTAACAGCAGCTTTAACCAGAAAGATACAATCTGAGTGCCTCTGGAAAGGAACATCAATTAGAAAAGGTAACACACCCAAACGACTAACACAGAACACAGTGCTTTATGGATACCTACAGAACGTATGTTTTGCTGGTAGCTTTAACTCCTCCGACAGGGATTCTTCTCACAATTACTGATGAGTTCTTAGGAATCAGGGCATTAGCCTCTGTGTATTCTGAAAACAACATAAATGCAGAAAAAAACATTAGTCAATTCATAAGAATGTATATGAATATGTAATTACACAGCGCGGCAGAGAGGGAAGCCCTTTGCAGATAGAAAAGCCAGATTTCAGATGTAACGGTGCATTTTTATCGTCTCAGCACACTAGCAGTACATTCCAAGAAATCTTCAGGTTTGAGAACCAAACGCAAGCAGCACAATCTTTTCCAGTTTTTTTTGAGAGAGCGTGAATGCCAACAGCAAAATGCTCCCAAAGGTCACTAAAGGAGAGTCTGCTAGCGCATGAGGTTCTGTCCTGATCTAGCTTAAGTGGCTTTTGCTTCTGTTAGGCTACAAAACCAAGGGATCCTTGGAGAAAAACAAAGCACAGCCAAGTCTCACCTGTGTAAAGCAGATCTGAAGTCAGACAAGCTTGCCCTGCAACAAAACAGGCCCTTAGCTAAAGCATGAAATCTCTGCGCCGTTGCTTTCATAGCTGTTCACTAAAAGCGATTCGGCCACGCTGCTGGTGCTCAAGGCCGACAGAACACAGAAGACAGCCGGCCACCTCTGTCTATGGCTTGCAGCTTAAGACTGCAGACTTAAGACTTAAGGGATGTGGTACCAGTGGCTTTAATTCATTTCTATTTCCTTCGCCTCAGTTAATTGAATTCATTTTGGTTGATGGCACCTTAATAAAGGTGAAGTCAAACAACGCAGACTAAAAAGTTAACTTTCTTTTTCTTCTTTTAATAGGAAAGGATTAAAGCTGGAGCACTATTCCTGAAGTGCCTGGAAATTTTTGTTTGCTTGATTTGAATTTAACAGATGCCAGCTTAGTCTGGCAGCTCTCGGACAAAACTGGCATCTCCCAGCAGGAACCTTTTCCTCCTGGGCAGCAACATCCCCGAGCAGAGACTTGGCAACAAATCTTTCTATTTCTGAAAAGTCACACCCCAAGGCCTGTAATCACATTCAAACTTGTCAAGACAGCAGCTTACCAAACTGAAATATCATACTAAGTACCACGAAACCATTATCATCTCTGAGAATCAAGCACCATTTTTTAGCTTTAAAAGAATTTATGACTTCTCTAAGAACGTTTCTTACGTATAGTCACCATAAATGTTCTGCCGAAAAACTTCAGTAGTGCCCTGATACGGTTCACACGTAGTACCAGGGAAAAAAAATGCTTAGAGACATATGGTGAAATGATGCTTGATAGCACCTGAACGACAATGTCTTTGGTGTAGAAAAGAAGCGATATTAACAAGAAATTCCAAGGTGTCATTTAGATACGGAGAACATCCATGGCAGAGGGGCCATTAGAGGGTCTGCACAGATGGTAACTCACAGCTACACTCTTGATCCAAAGTGTTGCTAGCGAGCAGTTGCTGCAACAGCCACCAAGCCAGTTTTCCAGTGCAGTGGAGTAAAGCAAGGTGATCACAAAACGAAGTCACCAAAGACAATTTATTTCTTCAAAGTAGCCACCTGTTCTCTTCCCATCACATTATCGCTTCCCACCCCGTGTAAGCCCCCGCGCCGCTTGCCCTCCCAGTCCCCCCGGAGGCCGGCAAGATGGGCCTCAGGCTGACTCAGGCTACGTGGGGACGAGCCACAAAGAGCAGAGCGTGGCTCCCACAGGCCATGGCCATCACAGGGTGGTCTGTGACACTGCCAGCCGGGTAGTCCCCGAGCCCCCACGCCCGCCGCCCCCACGCACCTTCTTTGGTCTGGGCGTTGGTGATCTGCAGGTCACAGGTGGCCGCCTTCAGCTTCTCCCGGCCCATGATCTGGCGCTTGAGGTCGCACAGGGAGATGTGGAGGCCGGTGAAGGTGACCGTGTCATAGCTCAGCTTGGAGGAGAACTTGTAGTGGACGCACGACATGGTCGGGGCCTGCTCCCCGACGGCGTCTACTACAGCGGACCGAGGGGGCTGAGCTCACCCCCGCAACAAGTCCGGCCTGCGGCCCTCAGCGACGGCCGGGCGGGCGGATGACGGGGAGAGGCCCCCGCGGCCCCGGCTCGGCCTCTGCTCCCTCTCTCACGCAGCGCTCCCAGGCCCAACCACTCGCTGTGGGCACTCGGGCACCTCTGCCTCAGCGTTCCGTTGGCGGTTTAACGGACGCCAGCCGCAGGGGCTGCCCTGATCGCATCACTGCGCATGCCCAACGGAACACTGCACCCCCCCGCGCCTCACCTGGCCTGTGGTGTCCCTCCTGTCACCCCCCTGGGCCTGCCACTGCCTGGTGTCCTGTCACACCCCAGGCCTGTGGTGTCCCTCCTGTCACCCCCCTGGGCCTGCCACTGCCTGGTGTCCTGTCACACCCCAGGCCTGTGCTGTCCCTCCTGTCACCCCCCTGGGCCTGCCACTGCCTGGTGTCCTGTCACACCCCAGGCCTGTGCTGTCCCTCCTGTCACCCCCCTGGGCCTGCCACTGCCTGGTGTCCTGTCACACCCCAGGCCTGTGCTGTCCCTCCTGTCACCCCCCTGGGCCTGCCACTGCCTGGTGTCCTGTCACACCCCAGGCCTGTGCTGTCCCTCCTGTCACCCCCCTGGGCCTGCCACTGCCTGGTGTCCTGTCACACCCCAGGCCTGTGGTGTCCCTCCTGTCACCCCCCTGGGCCTGCCATTGCCTGGTGTCCTGTCACACCCCAGGCCTGTGCTGACCCTCCTGTCACCCCGAAGGCCTGTCACCGCCTGCTGTCCCTCCTGTCACCCCCAGGCTGTCACTACCCGCTGTCCCCTCCTGGCAGCAGCCGGCCAGGACAAGACAGCCTGGGGAAGATGCAGTGGGCTTTGCCGTGCGGCACTTGGCTGCCCGTGCCCAGGCCCAGCGAAGGGAGGGGACATCTCAGGGTGTCCGAGTGTCTCTTCTTGCATTTACGGGAAGTTCGGTCAAAGAGCCAATGGCCATTGATGGTTATTGCCATAAACCCATCTGCTTGTACTGGTACCGCTTCCACAAAAAGAAGACGACAGGTCATTGTCAGAGGAGACTCCCTTCTGAAGGGCACAGAAGGCCCCATATGCAGACCGGACCCACTTCTTAGGGAAGTCTGCTGCCTCCCTGGGGCCCCAGTTAAAGCTGTGAAGAATAAGCTTCCTACCCTGGTACGGCCTCAGATTATTCTCCATTATTGATTTTTCATGTAGGTAGTGACAAAGTTGCAGTAAGAAGTCCAAGGGCAATCAAGAGAGACTTCGGGGCCTTGGCACGACTGGCTAAGGGATCAGGAGCACAAGTAGGTTCTCCTCGGTCCTTCCAGTTGCAGGAATGCTGACGGAAGGAACAGGAAGAGCCAGCAGCTTGAGCCCAGTGACACCGGCAGAATTGGGAGGTTTTTGATCATGAGCTGGTCCACACGACACCAGGCCTGCTGGTGACAGGTGGGGTACACGTGTCTCAAAGGGGGAAAAGGGTCTTTGCACAGGACTTAGCAGGGCTGAATGAAAGAGCCTTAAACTAGATTCGAAGGGGGAAGGGGATAAAACCAGGCTCGCTAGAGATGAGCCTGGGGGCGGCACGCCGATGTTTGAGGGATGGTGCTAGCGAGGTGCTGCAGTCTGCCAGCTCAGTGGAGGTAGGGAGGATGGAGAGCTGTGTGACAGCAAAGACGCAAGGGTTATTGATGTGTTAGAAACCACAGCAGAACTGCCCCTTTGGACTTCCGGAGGGCATACTGGAGTCACTGTGTTCAGCCAGCTGGGCAGAGGATAGGGAATCCCCCATATGATGCGTCCCGTCTGCCTGGTGGGCCTGTCCCAGGGAAGGCAGGGTGCAGTTCTAAGAGTCTCTCGCTTGCTCGCTCTCCCTGATAGCCTCAACCTAGTCACCTCCTCCCGCAGCTCGGTCACTACGTGGAAGATTTCCTCTCCCTGGGCGCACCTCCCACAGCTGTGCTCACTGCTGCCGTCCATCAGCATTGCATCCGTCCGTTGCCTCAGCCGAGGACACTGGGACGGACAGAGCGAGCGAGAGTAGGTCAGTTGAGGTATGAATGACAGTGGCAACACAAAGACTGGAACTAAACAAGAAGCCAAACAAGCCAATGGCCTAATCCAAGAACAACCCAAGCATCCTGCCTTCCTACTGCCAAAACAGGACGGTGGTTCATACCTTAAAGGCTACTTAGCCCTTTGCAGGACCGGGCCTAGACATGAAGACTACAGCACTAAGCTGTTTTACAGGGGGGTTTTTTCCTTTTTTTTTTTTTTTTTAACACTGGGTGGCTGTTGCTTCACTTGCTCTTTTGACTGTCACAATTTCAAAGTGAGTGTACAGCTTATTCACAGGGTGAGAAGGAAGGGGACCTTCCAACTGAATTTGCTTTCCCTTGGAAATGGCTGAGGCAGGCAAGCATTTATGGTCGTTACCTCTCTGTCTTAAGCCCTGTTTCGTCTTCAAAATAAATTCAGGAGCCAGAAGGCAGGAAGAAGAGAAACGGTCATATTTTACTCCTTGAGGGGCTGGGTTGTTCTCCCTCCTACCACCATGACTGTGACCATTGGCTTCTTTATCCATCCACCTGTCCCACAGCACAAGCGTTGAGGTTCTATAGAGTTTTATTCTCAGTTCTGCTCTGAGCTGGCATGGGAGAAAGCCGGCTTGAAGCACTAGTGGCTGCTGCCGTTCTTATTCGCTTCCTTTGCTTCCGTGATCAGCGGCGTCAGGCTGGAGAGAGGCTTGGCTAATTTTAGGAATGGATGCTGTGCAAAGGAAAAAAAGAAATGAACCGTTACTTTCCAAACTCAGGTACTCACAGCCTCAAGCAGCATTTCTCTGGTTATGGGGAATACGCTGAAACAGGACTGAGGGGACCATCTGCACCTGCGTCTTCATGTCCAGTACCTTGCTATCACAGGCAAACAGGGTCCAAAATCCCATTAATCCCTTTATCAAGTTGTCTTCAGCGTGCTGGCATTTCTGCCCTGCCAGCACTCTGGGAATGCTGTTTGCTCTCCCAGGGCCTTGTTCCTTTCAGGAAACGCAAGTTACTTACTTAGGTTCCTGTTTTTTAAAGACATGGGCTATCTGAGTTGTCAGAAAAGAGCAGAGGCATAAACCGTTCCTTAGGGAACTCCAATAGCTCCAGGAAATGTTTATGCCAGGAGTATTTAGGCCCATGTGTTCTTCTGAAGGCCACGGAGGTACAGGTTTTCAGCACCAAGACAAGAGCAGGGACACCAGTGACAGAGCGCTGACGGACTCAGCTCTGGCTTGCAGCGAGAGCAGTGGCTACCAACCCATTTGCCACTATGTAGAGCTGAATATACTACCAAAATTCAACACAGGGCCGCAAAAATGATCAGAGGGACAGAACACCTCTCCTAGGAGGACAGGCTGAGAGAGTTGGGGTTGTTCAGCCTGGAGAAGAGGAGGCTCCGGAGAGACCTTTTTGCAGCCTTCCAGTACTTAAAGGGGGCTTCTAAAGAAAGATGGGGGCAGGTTTTTTAGCAGGGTCTCTTGCAACAGGACAAGGGGTCATGGTTTTAAACGACAAGAGGGTAGATTCAGGCTGGATCTAAGGAAGAATTTTTTTGCAATGAGGTGGTGAAACACTGGCACAGGTTGCCCGGAGAGGTGGTAGATGCCCCATCCCTGGGAACATTCCAGGCCAGGTTGGACGGGGCTCTGAGCAACCTGCTCTAGTCGAAGATGTCCCTGATCACTGTACGGGGGTTGGACTAGATGACCTTTAAAGATCCCTTCCAACCCAAACCGTTCTATGATTCCACTTCTTTTCCTTTTGAAAAGCACCAAGACTGGAGACTAATATGAGGGGGTTCCGTCTCATGCCTTTGAGTTTAGCTGGTGAGAAAACCATTCCATAGAACAGCTGTTCCGCTTGCAGCCGTGTCCCCTTTTACCTGCAGAAGTTCCTTGGCAGACCCTCGCCTGTCCACATCCACCTCCAGGCAGCAGCTCAGAAAGTCGCGAAACACTGCGGACAATCGCTCAGGGTTCTGCAGCTCTGGTGTCCCGTTCGTAGCGATCAGATGCAGCGCCTAGAGAAAAAGGGAACATGAGACTCCACCTGTTTCCTTCATATCCATAACTGCCCAGATAGACCCCATTTTTTAAGGTTCAGTCTCCAGTGGCAGTTTCTTCCCTGGCAGGGGGTCAGACAGGATTTTTCTATAGCTACATAAAAAACCTGGAGGCAGCCACAGCTCTTCCAATATCAAAATGATCTTGCCTTGACAGCTGATTTCACGGACTGACCTGGTTAGTATGAACTACATCTGCAAAAGCACATTTTGCTTCTCCAAGTAGTGACAGGCTTGTGACAGTGACAGTTTACAGCCTCTTTTAAAGAGTGAATTTGGCCTAACGCTATTATTTCTGAGGATTACTACAGAAAATGCATCTCGGCGGGGCTCACTGTTCCCTAAAGTACAGCTTCCATAAAGCAAAGGTAGCCAAGTTTTTTGCTCTGCTCTTGATAAAAATGGTAACCAGATGGGAAAAAAGGAAATCCATCAGCTTAGTCCTTGGATAAAGAAACAGAAACATTGGGAACCTTTTTTTCAACACAGGCACATAAGTTGCATGCACAAATATCTTATGAAGAAAATGCATCTTTGGGCAGATGGGAGCCAAGCTGCAACAACGTCTTTCAGCAGTCTCCAAATTCCAGATCAGCGTCACTTATGTGTTAAGAAGAAAACGTTTAATGCTTGCTATCAGAAAAACGAGTAATTCCATCGCTATGGTAACACTCCGCTGCCTCAGAATTGGGAGTATTCACCTGTGTTAAGGGTTGAGTCCTCTGTGGATTCCCCTCCATGTTGTGCATAAATGTCCAGCTGCTCATCTGAATGCACAGTCATTCTGTGCACACAAGCCTAGCCAAACACTTGAAAATTCCAGCCTTTCTCCTCTTCAACAGCATCCAGCCGAAGCTAAGCTCAAGTTTCCTAAGCAAAGCCAAGGATGTTCACTGCCAAGCAGCTGACGGTGTTCATGCAGCTGAGCAAGTCTTCCTGATATTCCTCAGGCCAAGGGAGTACAACGTCATTTTGCAAAACACAGGGTGAGCAGTATCCAGTGTGGTTCGCTTGTAACCAAGGTCTAACATGCTGAGAAGCCAGCGAGATGAGTTCATTGCGCTTTTGCAAGATGTTATGTAGAAACGGAAGACAAACCTTTTGAACTATTCAGACATAAACTTCCAGAATACGTCTAAACTACACAGCAATAATGATAGAAATAGGCCGTGGGGTCTTCCATTAAAACGTCTGCCATTAGAACACAGCTCTGTTCTACTGGCACTTAACTAGACCGGGACCACATTGACTTTGCTATTGTCCTCTTAAATACAGAGGACAATTTCCAAGCCTAAAAAGGCAAAGAAACGATCCTAGAGTAAAAACAATAAAAGGAAGCTTCTTTCCTTTTCCCACAACATAAATGTCACAACATCAGTCTGGTCCTGTCCATCTGCAGCTGACCTCAGCCACCGGACACAGTGGTGAGCTGGAGTGCCTGTCCTCACTACGCTTCAATTGCGCTACCCGAGGGATGATACTTCTCCTGCGGGAAAGGACTACAGCACCAACGGCAGCTTTGGGGATTTTACTGCAGACACATTCACCTGAGTGTGAAACAGGAGTGCCAGGACAAATGGAGCTCTTTTAGTTACTTGTTTCTTCTCAGAACATGAATCCCAAAGAAGAGTCATCTTCAGCTCGGTACGTCCCCTTTTCAATATTTCCACCAGAACAGGGAAAGGTCTACGGGAAGCTGAAGTACCTTCTTATCACATATCTTTTGGTCTCCTATGATATGCAGCTGGCAAAGAAAAGCAAGTACGGTACAAAGGAAAGGAGCGTTCGCAGTAGCTGCAAAGGGGCAATAAGCTCATTAATTTGTTTCACATGCCAAGAAACAAGAAAGGCTTCAGCAGACCATTACAGCTGCAGTCTGTGAAAGCAAGATCCTAAAGGTATCCAGGTCACCCAGATACGTGACAGAACAACATACAGATGATTAAGAAGCCTGAAACTGTAGAAGATGTGCAGCATTTGAAAAAAATGCTACAGTTTTGAGACAAATTGATGCGCTGTGGTTAAGAAATGAAAAAGAAATGCTTAAGGCTTTGTTTTGTTTCTGTGGTTTTCTGTTTGTTTTTTTTTTTAATTGAAATCAGGAGGAGGTCCAACCTGAATTTCAAAGGGTTTTTATCACACCAGTGTTTGTCCCCCAGGCCCTCGGCATGTGCCGGATGGAAGGAAATCATAGTGAGAGGAAACAAATACCATCACAGACACATCCAAGACACACATGGCTCGAAAATTGTTCATTCCTGTGAGTTCTGCATCAGCTGGAAAGAACGTGAGCAGCATGGGATGCGCCTGCTCTACACGTGGAAAACAACACTGCATCTACATGAAGACTGCTGCTAACTCTAGGACTAATGAGCCTTTCATGTCCTTACAATTTATTTAGGTGTTTAAGTAACGGAAGCTCCTGTGTGCCTTCCATTATTAAAACAATCCTTCATAAAAAACAAATCAATCCTGTCGGGGTTGATTGACCTTAATAAAACTAGCTGATAACTGGGGAACTTCAGGCAGTCCATCACAGGCTGTTCACTGTTCCTAGCTCAGGGGCAACAACCGCTGAAAAAGAGCCCAGGAAGCCAATGCGGATGGAAGCAACTTCAGGTGCCTGATTTTCATCTACCACAGTTTTACTAAGACACCTGAAGATGCCTTGAAGCTCTAAGTGTCCAAGCTGATCGTATCTCCAGCAGGAGATGAGGCATATATGGAGAAAAAGAGCATCTCAAAGAATCTGGGTGAGGGCAGGAAGAGCTGAGTTTGGTCAGAGAGAAGAAATCCAGTGATCTTTCTAACAAACAGTTGACCTGAGGCTTCTTGAGGAGCCCTAATCAGCATTTGAGGCAGGGAACCTTCAGCATCCCGACCAGTCACGCTAATGCTCTTCATGGGTTTTTGCTGCCTTATGCAAGGCAAATGCATTTTTTGCAAGGGTCTCCCAGGGAAGCAGGTGGAGTATGGGCTCCTCTCTTTGCTTGGCCGGGGGTATTTCCTGACCATTCTCTTGTTTCTTCTTTCAGTCTGCAGTACGCAGTCGGGGTGCCACAGACCAGAGAGAGCACAGCCTTACTGCTATGAGAGAAGCTAAAGGTCAGGCTCTATTTTAATTCTAGCCTTAATAAGAATTGCGTATGTATAGGCATAGAGCAAACTTAATTTCCTCCTGAATTCCTGCATCCTGTCAGGAATTAACTGTGCAGCATTGAGCTCTGTTTCAGCTCTCAGTCATGAGGTGTTATCTTGGCAGACATTCCTCCACTATGACACGCTCCTTTGGTATAAGAACTGGTCATTTCATTTTAAGGAATTAGGACAAAACTGGAAACTTCAAAACATCAAAATACACTAGTGTACTACAAGTACCTGTGCCAAAACAGACTTGTAGAAAAGCATTTGCTAAGAAGTGATTATGGCATTACTAGAACCAGTGACACTTCCTGAAAGGCGCAGGTGAGCAATTGGCACTGATCTGAGTTTGGAAAGACTTCTCCTGCACGTACAGTTGAAATATTTGTCATAAAAATTCCCCAACTGGAGGATCTTGCTGCTGAAAAATTCTTGTCATTCAGAGATACAGCTCAAAGAGAGTTCTAAAAGCACATGAGAAATCTCAAGCGTGGTTGAGGGCAAAAATGACACATTTCTGAACAGTCTACATGTCACTTCTCTTTTAAGGTCCCCCTATTGACATAACGACAGCTACAATATATGCCGATATGCTCCAGCGACATATTTAGAAGCAGCCCTTGGTGGAACTAGTTCAAGCTGGTGTAACTGGGATTTTGTCTCATGGGAGACAAAACATGGGGCAGGTTAGAAAGACGGTGGTCTCTGGTTTTATTCGCACCTTACCCTGAGAGGATGAGCATTAACGTAAGGAGGTTCTCCTTGCGCCATTTCAATTGCTGTGATCCCAAGCGACCAGATGTCCACTTTGGGCCCGTATGCATTTCCCGACACCACTTCTGGTGCCATCCAGTAAGGAGACCCGACCATCGTGCTCCGTTGACTCTGCTCAGGGGTGATCTGAGCACACAAGCCAAAATCAGCTGAGGAGAAAAACAAGTACTCTTAAAGACAGCTTGATTTATGAAACCAAGCAAAAGAAATCCCTTCCAGATGCCTCAGAAGGCGTTGTTGAATCTATCTGGTAAAGCGGCCATGCTCTGTTTACTCAGTGCTCGAGCCAAGGAAATACTGAAGTGGCCACTTAAAAACCCCTCAAGTTTCATGCAGTGGCTTTTATTCACTTGAAGCTTTAGATTATTCTTTATTACTGCCCCTTCTGGAAGGGACCTACACAAACCGAAACCACTCTTTACACCTTTTTCCTTTCTGTACCTCTCTGGACGTTGGCACTGTGCTCTTAGCTCGCAGCAGTGGTCTGCCAGTGCACTACCACAGGCATCGCTTTTGGGTAACAGGCAGTCAGTCAAAAGCAGCCCCACACCACATGCTGGGAATGCTGCACCTGACCAAAGATACCTACTCAGTTTGACAGATCCATCCATTCCGAGGAGGATATTGTCGCTTTTGATGTCTCTGTGGATCACTTGGTTGGAATGAAGGCAATCCAGAGCTTGTAGGCACTCATAGATAAAAAAGAAACATGAGGGTAAAACTTACTTAGTGACCAGATTTCATCACACAAGAAAAGAAATGGCTCTAAAGGATTTAATTTCTAGTTGAATTGAGAGTAATGGCAGAGTATTGTGCTCTCAAGAGGAAGAGCTTGCTGCTTCAACACAGAGTAATAACTTCCTAAACAAAGGCGTAGTAGCTTTTGAAACAGAAATGTCAATTCTTGCCACAGACTGTCCCCTGAAAGCACGCACGGAATGACTGCTGCTGCAGGGAATGTGCTATCTCCACCCAGGTGACAAACTATGGTTTGCCAAAAACCAAAAAGTCCCTTCCTTCGGTATAAGATGGATCACTTTTGAGTCGGAGGTCGCATGAGAAAGATTTTATTGTTAGGCTTGACGGCAGATCTGGAAATAGCATGTTAGGCATTTTTCAGGAGCAACCACCGTTTTGGGTGGAGTGCTATTCTTTTAAGCCGAGGACTGGGATGAAGGAGCCCCTATTTTTCTTTGCTGGTATTTTAAAATTCTGCCACCAGCATATTTGCTTGTACACGAAAGGAATGCAGTACAGGCATGCTCCAGGCAAAGGTTTAGAGAGGCAAAGTTGAGAAGAGTAAAACTAAAAACAACAAAAAAAGAAATAGTACAATAAAATTCTATGAGTAAAACAACAGAGTGTAATAAGTGCAGCGATACTGGCAGGCAGTTCACTTAAGATGCTCTTTCTTCTCCGTATCATAAAAGCAACACAGAAACAAAGCTCTGAACATGAAACCTCTCATCTTCTTACCACCTGCTTAGAAGTACCATCCTGTCCCAGTAATGGGAAGCACAGGCGGGATCCCTTACCTCCCTACAGACAGCTGCTATCTGTCCTTCATCCATACATGTCTCCTCAAGAACATCATTTAAAGAGCCTCCAGCTAGGTATTCCATAACCACCCACAGTGTGTCACCGACGAGGTAGCTGAAAGAACAAAACAATGGCACTGAGATGAGTGTGCACGGCTAAATTACCTCTGGAAAAAGGCTACAGCTGATTTTGTTTCCAAGTCATTCTTACATGAGGACAGGACAACATGAATAGACATTCCCTCTAGGCTATACAGGACTTAGAACCTGTGCGGTCTAAATGAGGAAGGCCCATAAGCGAACAATTAGACGTCCGAGCTGGCAAGCAAGTGAAAAATTGAAGTTCAGTAATGGCAAAGATAAATCTTGGACCAGGAGGATGTGTACCAGTGAGGACAGGAATTGGTCAACAGTTTGGAAAACCTACCAGAAAATACATCCAGGAACAGGAGAAACAATTTAAAAAGTGGCAAATTACGTGTTTCTGCAAACAAGAACTTCACCTTCCTGATATCCACAGCAATGGAAAAGAGCAGGAACAGCCCAAAGGAAGTAATTTCGAGGAGGATTTACCAGCACTTATGATAAGACACAGAAAAGATGATCAACTTAAACAACCACAAAACCAATCAAGCCAACAACAAAACAACATGGAGGTAGGCTGAGATGGCTGTGCCAGGTCCTTGAAAACAGTCTTAAGCAATATATGCCAGAAAAGATTAATGCAGACAAAATGCAGTCTCCTCCCATACACTGGCTATGAGTAGATAAACAATAGAGGTCAATTTTCTGCAAGCGACCAAAGGGGTTTTTAAAAAGGTTTGGCTTGCAGCATGTAAATGAACATTCACGTGATCATACCAGAACTACTCACCTCTCTAAATAGTTCACAATATTGGAGCTCTTGTTTTCTCTCATGATGAGGATTTCGTTAACTATTAGTTCCTTTTTGGGCTGTTGTTGGAGATTAATTTGCTTTATGGCCACCTAAAACGACAGGGAAAGCCATTAACTTGAGTAGCCTGTTGCACAAGGTCCCAATGAACATGGAGCGCGTGTTTTTGGAATGACATAGCAGAGCTGTGCCAAACTGTCTTGGTATCAGACCAAAGAGCTCAGTAACTTATATTACAACACCCAATTTCTCTGCTAGCCTGGGTGCTAGTTACAGGACACAGGGCCATATACATTTTGTCTTGTAAAATCTGTACAAATGATCTTTAAACTATCAAGCACGCATCTCTAACAACACTCTCTGGACCGACATTCTTCTCAGATGGTCTTAGTTTACCACCACTATTATTGTTGATGCACAGTTTGCAAGCAGGAAGTGATTTTGTTACTGCCAAGATACACAAAAACTGCTGGTAATGCTTTAGTAATTGTACAATTTGTCATCATTATTTCAGCAACTGCTGTTACTCTTGACTTGACGGCATAACAGAGAGAAAACACAGACGTACATTACATTTCAAAAGCCATACTAAAACAATCATTAAGGTTACACACACAAAAAATACAGTCCTGGCTGTTGCCTTCGCAGGCGTGGCGACCTTGTTCAGGAACGGCACGGTGACCAACCCCAGGCCGCTCGGGCCATCAGCTCGCTGACACCAATGTGGTAGACGGCAAATGGCGTTTATTAGTGTGTGACACGGCGTTATATAGCTTAGGTTTATAACCTCACTTCCGTCTGCTTGCATCATAAATTAAACGCTATTGGCTTTCAGGAGAGGGGCCCTAACTTTCCGTACAGCGCGATATCTTCCGGCCGCCAGACCCTAGCTATCTACACCTGGCACTTCCTAGCTTCTTGAATCTTGATTTTGCAACTCGAAATACACATTCCTTAACACAGTTCAGATTGGCAATTACTTTGAGGGTTTCAAAAAAATAATCCATTCTATGTCATTTGATGGATACACCCCGGGTCCTAAGCAGGGCTAGACCTCTACCTAAGAGCAGTTATAAAGCGCCTCTGTCTAGTCCTGCTCTCAACATGGCACGAAAGAGACCACCCCTCCGCTCCCATTCCTGGGTTTCTAGCCACATTTTCAGGCAGGGTTTGTATAGATTCAAGACCGCTTGCCTTGGAAAAGGAAAGGAATGTGAAGAGGCCACTTTAAACTGGTCACTACAGGGGCTGTCAAAGCTAACGCCGCTTTCCTTCAAGATTCGTTTCTCACCCTCCTGGACCCCACTTCCCTGCAAGCACTTCACGGGCTGTAATGGGCTGTCACCGACACCAGACTTAAACACGACTGTTTGGTTTGGGAGAGATCTTTGCTCTTGATATACTTCTTCTACACTGACAGACAAGAGAATGATTTCTAAACCAACACATTGACACTGGCAATAAAAATGATACTGTTTTTATCAGTCCCAAAAGCTTGCTGGGATTTCTGAAGGCTGAAGACAGCAGATGATGCATTTTGCCAGCTGACACTAGCCTGTGCTTCAGAGGAACCGCCTTGGCAGTAAAGATCTACTGGCCACCCAAAAGCCCCATCCACCCTTCGCACCAGAGGGGAGAGCACTAAAGACCTGCAAAATCGGCTGGGACTGTAGACACTTACCTCTTGTCCTGTGGTGATGTCCATCGCCATGTAAACAGTTCCTGACGCCCTAGAAGCAAAACAGCAGCAAAGAAAGGAGTACTTTAGTCCCTAGGAGTGCAAGCAAGCCCAGACAGGAGATCTCTGCTGCCTGTAGGGTTTAAAAAACACCTTTGTTCACCCACTCCTTCAGGCAGCAGCGCACAGCGCAGCAGCCCACCAGCCCTCTGCCACGCAGGGTATCCAAGAGAAAACTTATGCCCAACGTGAAGAACAAGGGATGTCCAACATGAGGAAAGGATCCAGACACAGCTTTCTCCAGCATAGCAAAGCAAGGAAACTATTCTCCAGCCATCCTACAAGGTCACAGCTAGAGCAGGTTAAGGCATGTTGTGCTCCAAACAGGGGATCCTTAGACAGCTTCTTTAGGTGTCAAGAGCCCTCAGCAGCTGCTTCTGTTAGGTGCACCGGACACGTGAAGGACTCTTCATGGTATCTGTATTTTCCTCCTGTGGCAGACACGAGTTGTGTTGTAGAGCCACCAGAAAGAAATGGTGCTCTCATCTGCAGACTAGGCAGTGTGGCGTTTTGTTTGCCATCTGCCTCTTGTTAAAAGAGGTTCTTCCCCTGTAATGATGTGAAGGGCCTGAAAGGCCACGGTCAGAGGAAACCCCTTTGGGTTTAAAGTAACTGCAGGCTTGTAAACCCCATTAGTGTTCCTTCTGAGCTAAGCACAGGTTTACACTGCCATCATGTCAAAGCTGACGTCTGCACGGACAGTGAGGCAACGGAGAGCCAGCGAGGGAATTCTGAGAAGTGGGAACACCCATCCGGCAAGTGTCCCACTGACTGACAATGCCAAAATCACTTTGCTCCTTTTCACCTGATCCCCTGGCTTGTTTGTGTACCTGCAGGCTGAAATATGTCTGAAGCACTGCTATCCAACAGGCACCAGGGACGATTTTTTTCTGGAGGATTTTTCCCCATCACTACAAATTGACCTGCAGCATGACAGTCACGAGCTGGTGACAGCAGCACGCTCACTGCTCTGTAAGAAGGGCGTGCCATCTTCAGGCTGCACTAAAAGCTGGAGGAAATCAGTTCAGAGACCCTTTCAGGCCAGATATTAGCCACTTCTCTTCCCACCAGCTACTGAGGCACCTTTGTACAAGCTCACTCCTAGGATGGGCAAAACAAAAGACGGTGAGGGCGATGGTCATACTGTCACGGTCACACGTGCATCACACGCATGTTTCTTCTGGCTCTCACTTCTTCAGTCGACACATATCTTTTGAGAGCCTGGCACAGCTCTAAGTGTCCACTGACATTTTACAAATGACAATGAGAACCAAACCTTCGGGTACAACGCAAGCGGCAATCCCAGAAAGGGTTTTTATACAACGAATGGAGCAGAAACACCTTCCCACAAGTGCCCCACCAAACAAGAAGTGTCTACGATAAAGCCTGCCAGAGAAAGAGCGTGAGTGCGTCTGGCTTTCTGCAGCATCTATCAGTTCTAGGTCAGCAACGTGCTACCCTGACTCCAAACCTCACAAGCAGTCACGGTTTCTTTACAAACACTAAGGTCACCTGCCTTAACAGGCAGGAAAACATCTCCCGATGTCAGTGAACAGCTTCTGTCAGACACTGACAGCAGCGTGATCCTGGTGCTACACAATGGCGCTGGCCCTCCCGGAACTACGACACAGCCACGGAAACTTTGACCGAGCAGGGAGTCTGTCTGTATTTAAAACGCAAGTCAGATACCTAATTTTGATGCCATTTCTTCTTGCCTCCTCACATCGGAACCATTTCAAATCAATCCTAGTTACAGTAAGCATGGTTGGGCTTCAAAGGGAAATAGCCTGATGGTTTTTTTTCTGTAAACTCCTAAAACCTGCAGGATCCACAAGTGGTCTGCCATCAGGCAGATGATGCATGTTCTCATCAAGTACTTTGTGCTTCAACTCTCTGTTTATTACTGAATTTTTGTTCTTTTCTGCCTCTGCTAGAAAAGAGAGCTTATTATTTAATCTCTGCGTTCTGTTGCTAAACTATGTGGTTATAATCCAGATCACTGAATATCTTTTTAGAGCAAAATATTCGAAAGAAATGGTATTGAGAACTGGTATCTATCTGACAACTAGCAGGTGCTAAGTTGCTCTTTTAGGCAACAAAGTTTTTTCGCCATTCTTTAGCGTGGCCAGATTATTTTGCGACATACAAAAAACTATTCCCCCTTCTCCCCCTAAGAACATAAGCAAATAGGGGCCACACACTTGAGGGACAGTAGACCTTCCCGGTCCTGCTCCTTGCTGCAGACAAGACATTGGCTCCACCAGGTTGTCTTTGGCCGTGCCTTCCGACCACACTTATAAGTTTGATCGGTACTGAGAGACAGGAGAATCTAAATCCAGGGTTGTCTGAACATGTCTGGAGCTTGCCCGACTTCACTCTTGATATTACACCAGCAAAATACCTGGCCCATTTTTCGTGTCAGTAACTGTGGTCGGACTTACCCTTGGCCAATTTGCTCCAATTCGGTATATTTCTTCTTAGGATCTCCCATGCTCACAACGCTCCCTGAAAGAAACAAAATTAAAGATGCTCACTGCGAACTGGAGATACCAACTTCCAGCAGGTCAGAAATGCAGCTCCACTGTCTGGGCTTGTGAGTCGTTTGTAGCCACTTGGGCAACAACAACAACAACAACTTCGTCATACAGGCAGCTCCACAGCACAGACAGCCTCCACAAAGACGGATTTTCTACAGTCCTTTGGAGAGTTACCTTGACAGCAAACTAAGAGCATGGAGAAACATTCACAGCAGACAGGTATCAGAAAAGAACAAGCACCAATGCAAGTGTTTGTTGTCGAGAAACACTAGCGAGCGCTGGAACAACAGAGCCTTTATTTCCTTAGGAATAAATACTCTGTGTGATTCAACAGAAGGTTTAATACTACCAAAGATTACATGCACCTTGGGTTCTGGAATCAATTTTGATGAACAGGTGCCATTTTCAGAACAGGAAAAATACTGCAGAGTGTTTCCAGGAGGGGATCTTCTCAACCTTTCAGCAGTTTGCCGGAAGAATGCCTTTATGTTTTTAAAGAACAGCTTCTCATGTTCATTCACCAGGAATGATGGGGTTTTAAGAACTATCACCATCATCCACTCATTACCAGGCTAAGTTCTGAAGACCTTGCTTATGCCACTCTAAGAACCACACTGCTTGTCTGCAACCTGACTGGGATTGACACGCACTTGTCCTGCACTCTCAACACTGCACGCATGTTGATCTCCACAGAATCACAGAATGGTAGAGGTTGGAAGGGACCTCTGAAGATCATCTGGTCCAACCCCTCTGCCAAGGCAGGATCACCGAGGGCAGCTTGCACAGGAACGCGTCCAGTCGGGTTTGGAAGGTCTCCAGAGAAGGAGCCTCCAACAACCTCTCTGGGCAGCCTGTTCCAGTGCTCCATCACCCTCACAGTAAAGAAGTTTTCCTCATGCTGAGGTGGGACTCCTGTGCTGCAGTTTATGCCCATTGCCCCTCGTCCTGTCACTGGGCACTACTGAAAAGAGACTGGCTCCATCCTCCTGACAGCCACCCTGCAGATATTGATAGACATTGAAAAGGTCCCCTCTCAGTCTTCTCTTCTCCAGACTAAACAGCCCCAGGTCTCTCAGCCTTTCCTCATACAAGAGATGTTCCAGTCCCTTAATCATCCTCGTAGCCCTCCGTTGGACTCGCTCCAGGAGTTCCCTGTCTCTCTTGAACTGGGGAGCCCACAACCGGACGCAATAGTCCAGATGAGGCCTCACCAGCGCAGAGTAGACGGGGAGGATAACCTCTCTCGACCTGCTGGCCACACTCTTCTTAATGCACCTCAGGATACCATTGGCCCTCTTGGCCACCAGGGCACAGTGCTGTCCCATGGATAACTTACTGTCTGCCAATATTATGCTTATTCACAAATAAGCACAGCCGTGGTGGACAGCACGAACAGCATTATTCCTCAGGCTGCCGCGTTACACAGGCAGCTGCACAAACGAGATGCTGATCATTCCAGCAGTAAGGCTCAGAAGCCAGGCCAGATGGGGTGCTGCCGCCTCCCGGCAGCTCTGCGCTGCAGCAGCGGGAAGGCAGGGCCGGCACATCTGGCACAGGGCATGGGACAGAAAGAAATACCGAATACGTACTCAGTTTCTCTAGGATCTCCTCATCTGTCAGCCCAGATTTTGTCTCCTGCCCGTCTGTGTTTCTGGACAAAGCGTTTGATTGTCCACATTGCAGAGTGGTGGCCAGTTTAGCTGGTGCCAGCGCAGCGGCAGGTTCAGTTACAGAGCATGAGTAGATCTGTGACAAGAAAAGGCGTTGTATCAGAAAGCTGGCTTGCAGAGATGCCCCTAAGATCATATTGCAAATGCAAATGCTTACGAAGATGCCTCTTCTCTGCTACTAAGATAAATTCACGGACCCTATCAGAATCACAGGAAACTCATGACTAAATGGGAAAGTTCAAACCCGATTGTCGGGGTGTCAGTGGCCTGGGTGAAGCACTGTCATGGTAGGACTGCGGCCCGCAGAGTCTTCACCCGCAAGTGCTGTCTGACCAGAAACATGCAGCTCTGAATTACCCCAAATACAGTGCTATCCAACGCTGGGACTTACTGGTTTTATATGTTCAGGCCAGGGTGCGGGAACAGCGGGAGGTTCAATGCCTTCTTCCTCCTCCTCATCACCTTCATCCGCTTCTTCAGAAACAGGCAGAGCTGGTGGGGGTTCACATGCTGGTTTTGTGCCCTGTGGACAGACGGGAGCATGAGCGACAGTCACCACTTTGGCACGTGGGAGCTTTGACAATTACACACCACTTGGGTCTGCTCAGACAGCTTCAGGAACCAATCTGGACATGCCTGTAGTCCTACAGGCCCCGGTGCTAAGTTACACGTGGCACACCACAATTTAAAGGTTACAAATGACCCTGCTGTTTTGTTAAGTTGTCTTGGCGTTTTTCATTCTTGCTGAAAACAACTTATCCATGCCCGTGCTTAGTCAAAAAATGTCATGCCTGGATATATCGCTAGAGGTCACATCTAGTTGCTGGTTCATTGCTTTGGCATTGTATCTACAGACATGGTAACAGGTAATTAAGCTAACAGGTGCCTACTGGCTACGTTAATTTACACACATCAAAGGGCAAAGCCCGCTGCATAGTCTTGTTGGGAATTTGCCTTTGGAGAGATGGCTATTTGTTTCTCTACTGTTTTAGCCATGGGCTAATCATATTGCCTGTTTCCATGGCTCTCAACTTCCCTGTCTAAAAGCTCCTTTTTCAGCACCAACCTCCTCTTCACCTGCTCCTAAGTTCACACAGCGATCTTTCTCCTGTTTGCCTGTGTCTCACCGCAGCAGGAGCCCAGAGGGAATGCAGCCCTCTCGGCAGCAAGGCGCGTCCTGCCGACCTGCCCGGGGCCGCCAGGCAGGCATCCCGACTGCTCACCCGGGCTCCCGTTACAGGCAGCGGAGAATAAAAGCCACCGCCGGGGTGTTGGCAACCGTCCGGCAGACTCCAGATGTGGGGCAGGCAAGGGAAGTCTGGCTGATCCGTTGGCTATGTGTAAACTGAAGCCTACACTGCAGATCCTTGAAGTGCGGTGAGCTGAACCCCCCACCAGTCCCAGCTGCGACGCAGACGCAGGGGGTTCTATCACCTTCTCACAAATTTATGTGCCTTAAGTCACCTGTACTTGGACACACTGTCACAGAGAGACACACGCACACAGACAGCGTCCTGTATTTTCTGAGAGACTCAGCGCCGTTGCCCAACGCGTAAAGAGAAACAGTGCAACAGGTACTGAACTGGCCAAAGGAGGGAGCGAGACGTCAGACATCCTGAACGTCAGATTAAGGGCCAACTCTCTCAAGCCACGGGTGCCCTAATGGGAAGGGGAAAGTTCCTTTGCCATGCGTTAGATCAGTGCATGGCTTTCCATGCATCGCTAGCACTTTGCTTACCTGGGGATAGAAGGTGATTAAGGGAAAAATAAAGCAGGGAATAATTGCCCTCCTGTCATGTCAAACGCCTAGAACTATGTTTCCCACTGGGCCCTACGCTTGGTCTGACAGTGCTAAATTGTGCAGCTAAAACATAAGCAATGTCATCTTATTTCAGGCCAGCCTCCCGTTGAGGAGTCATCTTAACTTATAGACAGGCAAGCTTCTCTCTGCAAAAGCAGATTTTCAGCTGTTTAAAAGTGCTGAACTAGTAAGGTAGAATGCAGCCTGTTGCAAAGACACTACGGTTGATTTTCCTTCAGCCTACAAGGGTGGCACTCTGTCACACTGGCACACTGTGTTCCTCACTGAGTATGGTCTAGAGCTGCTCGCTTTTCTACATGTACAAGCTGTGCAGAGGGACAGGGACCTCCAGGGGACAGTTTCTCCTGCAAGTAGCCTGCAAGGGTGTGAACTGTGCCTGACGACCGCTCTCTCCACTGATGACAGAGAGCCTACACACTTTGGGCAAAGCTGCTCACTGTTACAGCAGTAGCGGTAAAAGACACAACGCTATCTCTTCTCTGCTACTAAGATAAATTCACGGACCCTATTAGAATCACAGGAAACTCATGACTAAATGGGAAAGTTCAAACCCGATTGTTGGGGTGTCAGTGGCCTGGGTGAAGCACTGTCATGGTAGGACTGCGGCCCGCAGAGTCTTCACCCGCAAGTGCTGTCTGACCAGAAACATGCAGCTCTGAATTACCCCAAATACAGTGCTATCCAACGCTGGGACTTACTGGTTTTGTATGTTCAGGCCAGGGTGCGGGAACAGGGGGAGGTTCAATGCCTTCTTCCTCCTCCTCATCACCTTCATCCGCTTCTTCAGAAACAGGCAGAGCTGGTGGGGGTTCACATGCTGGTTTTGTGCCCTGTGGACAGACGGGAGCATGAGCGACAGTCACCACTTTGGCACTTGGGAGCTTTGACAATTACACACCACTTGGGTCTGCTCAGACAGCTTCAGGAACCAATCTGGACATGCCTGTAGTCCTACAGGCCCCGGTGCTAAGTTACACGTGGCACAGCACAATTTAAAGGTTACAAATGACCCTGCTGTTTTGTTAAGTTGTCTTGGCGTTTTTCATTCTTGCTGAAAACAACTTATCCATGCCCGTGCTTAGTCAAAGTCCAATTTTACAAAATGTCATGCTTGGATATATCGCTAGAAGTCACATCTAGTTGCTGGTTCATTGCTTTGGCATTGTATCTACAGTCATGGTAACGGTTAATTAACCTAACAGGTATCTACTTATTTGAATGTGGTTAAATACAAGGGTTTAAGAACCCTCCTATTTAACCCCAACCTTTGCTGCTGCTGCAAAGACGCTACGGTTGACTTTCCTTCAGCCTGCAAGGCTGGCACTCTGTCACAAAAGGCAAATCTCACAGCTTGCTCCACCATTCTTAAATGCTAGGAAAGCTAAAGGTTACTTTCACACTCACCGAAGGATGGGTTTCTCGGTATCCACGGGCGATTTTACCTGCAATGCGCAAAGGAAAATTAACCAGATGCTGTTATAAAAATGCCTTTTGTGGGGAAACCCACAGAACAAGGAAATCCAAAGAGACGACATGTTTCTTTCACAACATCCCTCCAGGAGCAACAGCTATTTTACATAGAGAGGAGGGTAACAGGACAATAGACAATTCTACACTTTCTTGTGTCTCTTTTTTGCCCTGTTTTGCCAGTAACTAAAAGAATTGGAAACTTATTCAAGAAAATGCAGATTGGTCTTTAACTGTCAATGCTTCTGTTCCCCCATTAAAGCTTGCCAAAATTCCACCTTAGCTGTGCCACTTCTATTCTGACAAACCACAGTCACAGCTCCTGAGTTCAGGAGCGTACACAAAGTGTTTTGAATTTTGCAGTTCACCACAAAACTAATTGCTTTTTTAGCAAACATTAAGTGTCAACTTAGACAGTCAAATCTCTTCATTATGCAAGTTAAAAAAAAAAAGATGCTTTCCCTCAAAAGAAGAGAAACGGTAATACATTCTGGAGATTAACCTCACAGTTTCTCTCTCACAGAAGCTCTCCCAGTCCGCATTTTAGCAGTTGCACTGGTTGAACCAGCAAACTGAGGAAATTGCAGACCCCACTGCCACACACTACCAGGCGTGGGGAACTGAACCAGTGCAGGTAAATCTGTCCAAAAGCTGTCCACACCCGGTGGGATAGAGACACCCCCTTATTAGCTGCAGCTCTTGACAGAAGCTTTACCAAAGTCATGGTATCTTACTGGCATTTTTGTTTAAAAATCAACTCCGTTATTAAGGAACAGCCAAAGAACACATCGATACAGAAGCCAGCTAGTACTAAAAACCTCCACTTACTTGCTACATGTGTGGCCAGCCAGGGTCTGTCTGGCAAATACAATACAGAAAAAGCCAAAGAAAAGAAAACGCGAACTGCAGCACAGACTTGCTCTCTCATTTTTGCAACGATACGTCACAATTTTGCAGACTCTAGGCAACCAGGAGGATAAAGGACATCCCCATCACATCTGCAGGCTCTTGGACGGGAATGCCCACACCACGAGGGTCTTCCTGGAGTGAGCCTGCTATGGAGATTGCTCGGGACGCTTATGCCTGCCTTCTCGCCCTCTGTGACACCGTTCCTGTTACATCACAATGGCAGCCGTTCTGGGTTGGTTTGCGAGTTTATGCACGGCAACCACGTCCTCTGCATGGGGTTTACGTGGCAAGGTTGTGGCAGCAGGGCTGCAGGGGTGGCTTCTGTGAGAAGCTGCTAGAAGCTGCCCCTGTGTCCCATAGAGCCCGTGCCCGGCGGGGCCAAGCCAGGCAGCGACGGGGGCAGCACCTCTGGGATAACATATTTCAGAAGGGGACAAAACCGGCACGTGGCATTTGCAGCCGGAGAGAGGAGTGAGAACATGTGAAAAGAGCCCTGCAGACACCAAGGTCCGTGCAGAAGGAGGGGCAGGAGGTGCTCCAGGCGCCGCAGGAGAGGTTCCGCTGCAGCCCCTGGTGAAGACCATGGTGAGGCAGGCTGTGCCCCTGCAGCCATGCAGCTCCACGCTGGAGCAGATCTCCACCTGCAGCCTGGGGAGGACCCCCCGCCGGGGCAGGGGGATGCCCGAAGGAGGCCGTGACCCCGTGGCAGGCCCGTGCTGGAGCAGCCTGTTTCTGGAGGATGGCACCCCGTGGCTGGGGCCCAGGCTGGACGATGCCGACACAGTCTCACGTAGCCTGACGTGATCCTGCCCTGCTGTGCCAGCCTGCAAGGGTTAGAGGAACTGGATTGTCCGGACTCCAAGCCAAGGGCCGTACGCTTTCAGGACCTGGTTAACGTTTTGTAGTTTCATCTCACTCGAACCTATAGCGTAAGATGAAGCTTTCCTTCTGTTTCTCTATGGTGGGTCTCCACTACAAAAGAACCCTTCAGTCCAGAAGAATATGCCCAGAGGACTCTGGGACTCCCTCGTAACTGACTGGAAGAAGGGATGTGAGATGAGAAAGCGTACCCTCCTGCTCACACTGCCGAGCTTAACCAGCCCCCAGAGAGGGATCCCCATGGGACCCTGCAGTACTAAACCAACCACTGCCGTAATCCTGGGCTGGGCTGGGCAGCAGGAAAAACACCGTGTTGTCGGTGTCTGGTAGGTGCTATTTTCAGCTTGTTAGTGGAACTGTGTACCTATCCAAACAGGTATCACAAGTTCATGGAAGCTCTTGTTAGAAAAGAATAAAGGAAAAGACTGCAGAACAAATATTTTGAAAAAGAATTCTCGTAGTAAGTTTCAGTGGATTATGCTGCTAAGTTTTATATGATTTGATACTGTGACTTATCTCGGCATTGTTAGTGAATGTGATTGCTGCTATTTTGTATTGGATAAATTGCCATCTTTAAGTGACAGGAAGCACAAAATCATGGACTATATCACTACACCAGAATCCCTGATACTCTATCCCTTTAGTCATGTAAACCGTTGACCAAGTCTGGGACTAGGAGTGGATTCAGCCGCACCTAGACTCCCCTCTGAAAAGGACTTTAGAAAGCATGGGGGTCCACCCTGAACCTCGTGACTCAACGGGAGGGCATTCCTTTACTTTCCTTACCTAACCTTAGTCATAAACCGTTGACCAAGTCCAGGACTAGGGGTGGATTTTGGTCCACTCTGAGCCTCGTGTCTCAAGAGGAGGGTGTCCCCTAGTTTCTCTCCTCAAGATACACATTAACTCGATCCGATAGACACGTAAATCATTCCAGTTTAATTGTAATCTGGCTTCTCTCTGCATAGCTTTTCCACGTTGAATATGGAATAGAGTGGACCTTGCCAGCAACTTCTGTTAATTCGCGCTTTTTACAAATCTAGATTAAAATCATTCGCTTTCTGATATCTTCGGCAGTGATTCTTTAAGCAGCCTAAATTATCCATCCGTGACAGCCCAGGACGAAGGGAGGGGTGCCAGGAAGGTGTTTTAAGATTTCATCATATTTCCCATTATCCTACTCTGATTTTGATTGGCAAGAATTTTGACTGGCAAGACAAAGCGGGAAGCAGAAGTGGCTGTTCCTCCTCAGAAAGACAATATAAGAAAACCAGCTAAAGCTTCCCAAGTGAAGGTGGACAGCGAGCGTGAAAAGCCTCCTCCAATGGAACCTCCTGTGAAACAAGTGAAGGAGGACGTGCCAAAGACAGACAATGTTTAAACATTTTCCTCTCAAAAGGATGAGAAGGCTCTTGGTACCCCACAGAAAATTCATCCAAAAGTGATAGAAGATCACCCAGAAACTAGACCAGCCGTGGAGGAAAAGGCAAAGAAAGACCATCCAAAAGAAATCAAGTCAGAGCAGCTCTCCAACAAAGAGGGGCAGCCAAAAAAACCTACTGAAAAAAGCAAAACTTCTGATGCGAAACCTGAAAAAAAAGAAATAAAAGGTGATGAAAAGGTTGACAAAGAACGTGAAGCCACTTCCATGAAGGCCTCTAAAGCAGAAAGTGCTGAATCAAACACATCATGGAAGGGGAAGACCAAGCCTGATGGTGAAAAAGGAGAATGAACTCCAGCAAAAGATAAATCTGCTTTTCTTAAAACCCTGAAGCCTTAACAATCTTCAGTAAGATTCAACTTAACTAAGAAACTGGCAAAAAGATGGTGAGTGGAGAAAATGTGCCACCCGCAAAAGAACCTCTTGAGAAACATGAGCCGAGCAGCAGCAACGTGAAACAAGAAAAAGCAAAGGGAAAAGTGAGAAGTAACAGGAGCTGATGGCTCTCATTCAAGTCTTGTAGATTACACCAGGTACCTCATCACTTCTTTTCCTATTCTCTCCTTCCTCCCCCCACCCCAAAAACTGCAGAATTCTTTATGGTGACTAATGGAAGGAACAGCTAAATCCCTGCTAAATGAGTGAATAATCTGTGATCTCTCCTGTTCAACTGTACTTGTGTCAGAACCAAATTTTGTTAAAGGAAACAAGCAGTCTGTACTGCGCAGAAAGCTAATAACATGTTTGACCCTTACTTCTGGGACTTCTTTTTCCCCTCTTCTTATTCATTACATGTTGACTCTTGGAGGAGGGCCCTCTCGGTCTTCCTTCAAATCCACGCTACTGCGAACGGCAAGGACAACAGACATGTCTATCTCATGCAATATTTTGCGTTTCAAAAATTGCAAGGCACTGTCATGTTCTACTTTTGTCAGTAGGACATGAAATTATACCTTGCAGAGAGAGCAGCTTGGCTGACAATAGGTTGTACTGATTTTGGCTTTGAGCACAGCGCCATATCGACACAGCTACACTGCTCCCAGCTCAGTGCCTCCGTGTTTGGCACTTCCCTTGGAGACCTCTCTTCTAGGTTCCATTGTATGACACGTGAAAAACAGAAAAGTGATCTAGTGTGGAACTGTTAGGATTTAGATTTCAGTGCCTAAAGAAGGAGGACAAAGCAAACTCAAAACATTTAAGACATGGCTGGAGACATAAGGTAGTGTCTTGGTGTTCTAAGAAGGTTCAAAACTGTACATTTTTCTAAGGAAGAACAGTGGGACAGAGCTTTGGTTGTGTATACCTCTCCATAATTGCTTGCTTACAAGAATGAAACAAGAGTGCATGTCTCATGTATCCACCATTGGTAGAAGTAGGACCTGAAGGTATTACCAGATCAGATGGGGCCCAATCTGATAATCTTGTGTCTTTGTTAATTACATGTAGAGTAGGAAGATACTAAATCCATAGGTTGCTCATAATCATAGCTAGTGGGCTCATCCGTTCTCTTGCCTGTTCCCTTAATTGAACATCTTTTGAAAAACTCCTGAAGATTTAGAATTGAAACAAAAGCCATTTTAGAAAACGTTACAGAAAATGGCAGTGTGTGGATCTCACCCAGTACTAACATGCGCTTTTCTTCTCTGAGCACTAGTTCTACTGAGGGAAGCCCCATTAGAAAGACTGAAGAAAAGCCAGGCACTAAACTCCTTAAGACCAGAGAGGAGTCTAATAATGATATAACAGCCCCTGATAAAGATGTCAATATTATGATCCAGGTCCCTCCGTCAAAGTGGGATAGAGTTGACTCTGAGTCTGAAGAGGAAGATGTTAAATCTAGCCAGTGCCCGCAAATGTAGGAAAACCTGCTAGTGCTATAAAAACATGAGTGCTAAGCCACCAAACCCTGTAAAACAGCATGAAAAAGAGGTGGAGCCTTCAGAGGAAACACTGCAGGAAAAAAATCCTAAAGAGCCAAAAGAAAAGGCTGTTGGTAAGGTGGAAGACGATACAGCAGCACCTGCTGCAGTTGACCAGCCTGAAGCAAGCAGACGTGAAAGTCAAAGCAGTCCCAGTGTTAGCTGCAGCCATAGGCGAAGCCCTTCTGAGAGGCAGACTCAAAGCCACAGCAGCAGTGCCAGCTCAGGAGAGAGTCAAGAGAGCAAGAAAAAAAAGAACCAAGAGAAGAAGAAGCACAAGAAGCCAAAGAAACACATTGGAAACCAAACGGATTTGGAAAAGAGCCAAAAGCACGAACACAAGAAGAGGAAATTGAAGAAGAGCAAATATAAAGAGAAAAGTGATGCAAAAGTGAAACCTGTCACTACACGGAATCACAGGTAATAAAAAAAGACTTAATTCATCCTAAGTCATCTTTGTTCAATTTTGTTACACTGCAAACAAATTCAGAGAGAATTCACAGAGTGACAGAGAGAGAGAAAAGGAACAGGGGGCAGGACAGCACTGGTGGAAAAAAGCAACTGTGATGGGCAGCAGGACAGAGACCTGGAGAAAGAAAACATAGAGCAAGAGAGAGGGAAAGAAGGGGCAGCCAGCTGGACAGGGGGATACAGTGAGAAAGGATGGGGCAGGGAACGGGACAGAAAGAGATAGAACAAAGAGAGGGGAAAGAAGGACAGCAAGAGGGAAAAAGGGACAGGGATCTGAGAAGAGAGGGAGAAAGCAGCAGCAGGGCAAGAGGAAGAGAGGCAGAAGGAGGGGGAGGGAGCAGGAGAGGGAAAGCAAAATAAGGGCTGGGGCCAGAACAGAGACTGCAAAACAAGCCTGGGGACGCAGCAAGATGGAGGGGGGCTGAAAAAGAACAGGGGCAGGGACAGAGGCAGGACAGAAGGACATAGTGAGAAAAGTTGGGGCAGGGAGGAGGACAGAGCGCCAGACGAGAGAGACAACAGAAAGAAAGAGAAAACCAGGGACAGTGAGCAGCACAGTGGAATGGAGAAAGAGAGAGAGGTATTGGGAACCTTGCCAAGAGATGGAGGAGGGCAGGTGGAAGGCTCAGGAAGCAGCAGAGAGGGACAGAGAGAGAAGAGATGAGCAGGAAGAAGGACAGGGACGGTGGGATAGAGAATGGAAAAACACAGTGACTGTGAACAGGACAGAGCGAGAAAGAGAGAGAACAAAAGAGAAGCAGCAGACCAACGGTATCCTGGGCTGCATCCAAAGCAGCGTGGCCAGCAGGTCGAGAGAGGGGATGCTGCCTCTCTACTACGCTCTGGTGAGACCCACCTGGAGCACTGTGTCCAGCTCTGGAGCCCTCCGCACGGGATAAGACACGGACCTGTTGGAGTGGTCAGGAGGAGGGCCACCAAAATGATCCGAGGGATGGAACACTTCTCCTATGAGGACAGGCTGAGAGAGTTGGGGTTGTTCAGCCTGGAGAAGAGGAGGCTCCGAGGAGACCTTTTTGCAGCCTTCCAGTAATTACAGGGGATCTATAAGAAAGATGGGGACAGGCTTTTTAGCTGGCCCTGCTGTGACAGAACAAGGGCTCATGGTTTTAAACTATAAGAGGGTAGGTAAAGGCTAGATCTAAGGAAGAAATTTTTCACAATGAGGGTGGTGAAAGACAGGCACAGGTTGCCCAGAGAGGTGGTAGATGCCCCATCCCTGGGAACATTCCAGGCCAGGATGGACAGGCCTCTGAGCAACCTGCTCTAGTTGAGGATGTCCTTGCTCAGTGCAGGGGGGTTGGACTGGACGACCTTTAAAGATCCCTTCCAACCCAAACTAGTCTATGATTCAAAGAGATGGAGAAGGAAAAACCTGCACTGGCCTGCAGACAGAGAGAGACAGAAAAAAAGAAGCACAGGGAGCAGGAAAGAGGGGCAAGAGGGAAAGTAAAGGGAGAGGGAGATGAGAGAGAAAGAAAGATTTGGAGAAAAGAGAAAGGGGAGGTAGGGAGCAGAGCACGGTAATAGAGGAGGGAAACAGAACCAAAAAAAAAAAAAATTACACAGAGGGAAAGGGGAGCGGGCAGGGAGGGACTGGGACACAGAAGAGGGGTGACATGACCCCATGGACCCAGCACTCACCGGAGTTCCTGCCCTCTGCACTGCCAGGCCAGTTAGAGAATTCAGGCACTTCTGTCTCTGTCTGCCCTTTCCTCCCTTCCTCTGCTGTAGCTCCACTCACTTGACTGTCCACCTAAGAGAACACATTGGTGCCTTACAGCTCCGACAACATGAGGCTGCCTAGATGCACAGCCACGCACCCACACGCACGCACCCACACCAACCCCCCCCCCCCCCCGCCAACACACACTACGTGGCCGTACTGCACTTTTCCTTATTTATACAGACCCCGCGGTGCACATTGGAGATCTGGTCTGCTGAGAACTACTGAGAGGGACCCTTCCTCACCTGGAGAGGCCGGCTGTCTCTTGTCTGCAGCTGGAGGCAGCAGCTGCTGGGATCCTCTTCATCTCATTCTCCAGCTGCTTCACCTTCTGCTGAGCTCTTCAGCTTCAGCTTCAGCCACGGCAGCTCCTCTCCAGAGGCACTAAGTGTCCATCTGCCCCTCTGCATCCACGTCACCAGGAGAGCAAGGCCAGAGACAGCCCACGCAAACCCGAGCCAGATGCAGGCTGAGAGGCCCCGGCCCTCAGGGCAGCCTCGCTGCAGCTGGAGCAGAGAGACTGGGCCTCCAAGACCAAGATGGCCGCCTGGCAGCCCCGAGCCCAGGACTACAGCTCCCGGCATGCCCTGGGGCACGCCCTCCTGCTGCCTGAGCCTGCATCCCGCCCCCCAGCCAGGCCCCGCCCGCCCACAGCCTCATGGCCGTCTGCCTGGGGTTGCCCAGGCCCGGGCCCGGGCCCAGGCCCAGGCCCAGGCGGAGCAGGGAAGAGGAGGAGAGGGGCACAGAGGGGCAGAGAGGGGTGACAGAGGGATGTAGATGAGGACAGGGGGATGGAGAAGGACAGAACAGCGATGGCCTCCAGGCTTTGTCCTCATTTTAGGCCCGCTGGTTAAAGACTCACCCATGGAGCGATGTCTCAGGACCACTTCATGGCCAGTGGCGCTGCTTTCTGGATCCCCTGGTGGCGATGGGCAGAGGGCCAGGTTGTCAAGTCCCAAGGCCAGGTGCATATGTGGGATGTCAGGGTCACCCCTGCCTGGTTTTTCCCGGCGAAGCCCCAGCTGGTGCCGTCCCTGTGCTGCAGCCCTAGGGCTAAGGCTCCAGGAGCCGGGCATTTCTGCGGGCACTGCACCCTGCCGGGCCCTGCTGCCGGCTGCCCTGGGCTTCGCCCCGTTGCCTCCAGCTCTGCTTTCAGCCAGCACCAAGGGCACTGCAGATTGGCTTGCCCGCTCCCCACAGCCGTCCTGACCCACGTCTGCAGCTCGTACGTGGTGTCCACGTCACACGGCTGATTTGGGGGTGGCAGGTCTCTCTTGTGGCACCCTGGGAATGAGGGCAAAGCAAACCCATCCCTCCCTTTCGATCTTTGCCCACAGACTGAGCAAGTGGAGATGTACCCTGTGCTGGAGAGTGCCCTGCAGGGAGGAGACAGCTGCTTGCAGAGCAGTGCTGAGACCTGCCTGACAGCAAAGGTGGCCACAGAGCGGCCCAGGTGAGCTGGTTGTCTTGGAGGCTATGAAAGCAGCCTTCCTCCACCCCTGGTTTTGGTGAGATACGGAGCAGCACAGAGATGTTTCTCTGGGATCCAGGAGGGCTTCCCAGTGCCCCTGTGAGGGATCCTGCTCCCAGAAGGCGCCTCCCCATAGAGCAAAGGCCATATCCAGCCTCCTGGCACTGGGTACGTCTGCCCTGAGGAGTGTCTCCAGGAGGACAGGGTCATCTGCCTGGTGGCTCTGACACAGCAAAGATGAGCTGAAGCCCCGTGGCTGTGGCTGTCTGGTTCAATGTCTCTGAGTGCCTCAGCCTTTCTCCCTGGGAGTGTTTAACCTGGGCCCGTTACCAGGGTGTGACGGATGATGTAAAGATGGATGCTGGTGACATCCCTGTGGCTCTAGTCCTGCTCCCACTTCCAAGTTGTGATGTCTGAAATCCGGGGCCACCTGAAGGTCCCGGCAGAGATTTCCAGAGAGTTTGTGTTCATTTTGTTGACATCCTAGAGCTACAATGGGCGAGGGTTATGGGAAGCTAGGGCTACAGTTTGCTAGGTTGATGGGGTGGCAGGGTTATGGCATGCCAGAGTTTCAGCGAGGTAGGATTAAAGCGTGTTCTTGCTATGGACAGAATCTGGGTTTGTTGCCCTGGGTTCCTGGGGTTAGGTTATTTCTGCCTTGCGTTGTGTTCTGTGTAGCCTTTTTTTGTGGAGAGTCCTTTTTCAGCTTGTCTTTTTAGTGGTTGGACAGGCACCTTTGGTTTGTGTACGATGTTTCTTCTGGTTGACTTTTTTGCTGCTCTGGTGGATTGTACTGTGTTTTGTGTCTTGTAAGCCACTTTTCTGGTCTAATATGTCTACAGCAGGTTGGGCAGTTTGTTGTACTAGAGTTACCAGGGTTCTCTTCCATCTGCAGTTTCTTTGAAGGCATCTCTTTAAGCCACTTGTCTGTTTTGTGAGGGGCAGTGGACTTAACGGGAGAGCTTTTCTTCCTCAGTAGTGCCTCAGAGGATTACCCGTCATTTTTGGTGGGTTTGTCTGCTTTTTATTGGCTGTACTTGATTTAAAAAGCTTATTGTAGCTCTTTGGATTTCTGTCATTAAAGGAAGTCTCTGGGCTTTCTGCCCAGGAGTGAGATGTCCAGAATGTTGTCCTTGTTCTGGGGAGGCAGGGTAAAAACGGTGTGGCCGTCACAGGCACGGCTGTCCTGGGCTGTGAGCTGTGCAAATGCTTGCAGGAAGCTCTGGGAACGCTTTTTACCTGTGCCAAAATGTTCCTGCTGCTACCCCAAGAGTGACCCACCGGAGCCCTGACATCTGGAGACAGTGGAAGGTAGAGCTGCCTCCGGTGTGACAGGAGGCTGCCACGCTTTGGAGCAGACATGCTCTGGTGGGCTCAGAGCAGGTGCCTTTGCTGACTTTTAGACTTCATGTGGTTCTCATGCTCATGGACAACCCCATCTCTGTTGATAGTCCTTCATAAATTCGAAGGATGCCGTGAAGTACATGAACTCTGCCCCTCCACTCCGCTGTGGCAAGACCCCAGCTGGAGTACTGTGTCAGGACCCTGCACTTGGCCATGCTGAACCTTAGAGTTTCACACGAGCCCATTCCTCGAGCTTATCCAGGTCCCTCTGGACGGCATCCCATCCCTCAGGCGTGTCAACCGCACCACTCAGCACAGTCCACAGTCCATCAAATCTCTCTCTCTCCAACTTAGAGAGAAGGCTGTTGTGGGGGACTGTCTCAAAGGCCTTACAGAACTCTGGATAGACGACGTCGGTTGTCCTAGGTGAAGCCGTGCTGACTGTCTCGAATCGCCTCCCTGTCGGGAGGTAAGTTGACATCTCACTGCGAAAGAGGCAGTGTCAGGCCCCAAAATGAGTCAGACCCACGTTCAAAAATCAGGTGGTCAAGCAGCAGCCTTAAAAACTTCCACCTTGTGGAATACTCCTGAAATGAATTCTCTTTCTGCTTTTGTCCCCTAAATGGCATTGAAACTGTGACTTTTCTTCTCTTGCTTGTTTTTACAACTAAAGCAGACAGTAGATGGAGCAATCATGACCATTTTTCCGGAGAAGCATTAGTGGCCAAAGGTCATGTTTACTTTTGTTTCTTTGCATCCTTGCTCCTTCACGCTGTTCAGATTGGGGTACAGGGTATACTTGTTTTGTGCGTTTTATGAGTTATTCTTGGATCCTTTGAGCAACAGGTTATGGACCCTGAGGATTTTTTTGTGGTGTTTTGTGATAGAGGGGAATTTTCAAGGATTTCTTGCATTAGCTGTAGAGAAGATGTGGTGGGCTGACCTTGGCTAGACGCCAGGTGCCCACCAAAGCTGCTCTGTCACTCCCCCTCCTCAGCTGGACAGGGGAGAGAAAATATAAGGACAAGCCTGTGGCTGGAGATAAGGACAGGGAGAGATCATTCAGCAATTACCATCACGGGCAAAACAGACTCAACTTGGGGAAATTTGTTTAAGTTCTTGCCAATCAAAATCAGAGTAGGATAATGGGAAATATGGTGAAATCTTAAAACACCTTCCTGGCACCCCTCCCTTCGTCCTGGGCTGTCACGGATGGATAATTTAGGCTGCTTAAAGAATCACTGCCGAAGATATCAGAAAGCGAATGATTTTAATCTAGATTTGTAAAAAGCGCGAATTAACAGAAGTTGCTGGCAAGGTCCACTCTATTCCATATTCAATGTGGAAAAGCTATGCAGAGAGAAGCCAGATTACAATTAAACTCGAATGATTTACGTGTCTATCGGATCGAGTTAATGTGTATCTTGAGGAGAGAAACTAGGGGAGACCCTCCTCTTGAGACACGAGGCTCAGAGTGGACCAAAATCCACCCCTAGTCCTGGACTTGGTCAACGGTTTATGACTAAGGTTAGGTAAGGAAAGTAAAGGAATGCCCTCCCGTTGAGTCACAAGGTTCAGGGTGGACCCCCATGCTTTCTAAAGTCCTTTTCAGAGGGGAGTCTAGGTGCGGCTGAATCCACTCCTAGTCCCAGACTTGGTCAACGGTTTACATGACTAAAGGGATAGAGTATCAGGGATTCTGGTGTAGTGATATAGTCCATGATTTTGTGCTTCCTGTCACTTAAAGATGGCAATTTATCCAATACAAAATAGCAGCAATCACATTCACTAACAATGCCGAGATAAGTCACAGTATCAAATCATATAAAACTTAGCAGCATAATCCACTGAAATTTACTACGAGAATTCTTTTTCAAAATATTTGTTCTGCAGTCTTTTTCTTTATTCTTTTCTAACAAGAGCTTCCATGAACTTGTGATACCTGTTTGGATAGGTACACAGTTCCACTAACAAGCTGAAAATAGCACCTGCCAGACACCGACAACACGGTGTTTTTCCTGCTGCCCAGCCCAGCCCAGGATTACGGCAGTGGTTGGTTTAGTACTGCAGGGTCCCATGGGGATCCCTGTCTGGGGCTGGTTAAGCTTGGCAGTGTAAGCAGGAGGGTACGCTTTCTCATCTCACGTCCCTTCTTCCAGTCAGTTACGAGGGAGTCCCAGAGTCCTCTGGGCATATTCTTCTGGACTGAAGGGTTCTTTTGTAGTGGAGACCCACCATAGAGAAACAGAAGGAAAGCTTCATCTTACGCTATAGGTTTGAGTGAGATGAAACTACAAAACGTTAACCAGGTCCTGAAAGCGTACGGCCCTTGGCTTGGAGTCCGGACAATCCAGTTCCTCTAACTCTTGCAGGCTGGCACAGCAGGGCAGGATCACGTCAGGCTACGTGAGACTGTGTCGGCATCCTCCAGCCTGGACCCCAGCCACGGGGTGCCATCCTCCAGAAACAGGCTGCTCCAGCATGGGCCTGCCACGGGGTCACGGCCTCCTTCGGGCATCCCCTGCCCCGGCGGGGGGTCCTCCCCAGGCTGCAGGTGGACATCTGCTCCAGCATGGAGCTGCATGGCTGCAGGGGCACAGCCTGCCTCACCATGGTCTTCAGCAGGGGCTGCAGGGGAACCTCTGCTGCGGCGCCTGGAGCACCTCCTGCCCCTCCTTCCGCACGGACCTTGGTGTCTGCAGGGCTGTTTTCACATGTTCTCCTCTCTCCGGCTGCAAATGCCACGTGCCGGTTTTGTCCCCTTCTGAAATATGTTATCCCAGAGGTGCTGCCCCCGTCGCTGCCTGGCTTGGCCCCGGCGGGCACGGGCTCTATGGGACACAGGGGAAGCTTCTAGCAGCTTCTCACAGAAGCCACCCCTGCAGCCCTGCTGCCACAACCTTGCCATGCAAACCCCATGCAGAGGACGAGGTTGCTGTGCATAAACTCGCAAACCAACCCAGAACGGCTGCCATTGTGATGTAACAGGAACGGTGTCACAGAGGGCGAGAAGGCAGGCATAAGTGTCCCGAGCAATCTCCATAGCAGGCTCACTCCAGGAAGACCCTCGTGGTGTGGGCATTCCCGTCCAAGAGCCTGCAGATGTGATGGGGATGTCCTTTATCCTCCTGGATGCCTAGAGTCTGCAAAATAGTGACCTATCGTTGCAAAAATGAGAGAGCAAGTCTGTGCTGCAGTTCGCGTTTTCTTTTCTTTGGCTTTTTCTGTATTGTATTTGCCAGACAGACCCTGGCTGGCCACACATGTAGCAAGTAAGTGGAGGTTTTTACTACTAGTTGGCTTCTGTATCGATGTGTTCTTTGGCTGTTCCTTAATAACGGAGTTGATTTTTAAACAAAAATGCCAGTAAGATACCATGACTTTGGTAAAGCTTCTGTCAAGAGCTGCAGCTAATAAGGGGGTGTCTCTATCCCACCGGGTGTGGACAGCTTTTGGACAGATTTACCTGCAGTGGTTCAGTTCCCCACGCCTGGTAGTGTGTGGCAGTGGGGTCTGCAATTTCCTCAGTTTGCTGGTTCAACCAGTGCAACTGCTAAAATGCGGACTGGGAGAGCTTCTGTGAGAGAGAAACTGTGAGGTTAATCTCCAGAATTTACTACCGTTTCTCTTCTTTTGAGGGAAAGCATCTTTTTTTTTTAACTTGCATAATGAAGAGATTTGACTGTCTAAGTTGACACTTAATGTTTGCTAAAAAAGCAATTAGTTTTGTGGTGAACTGCAAAATTCAAAACACTTTGTGTACGCTCCTGAACTCAGGAGCTGTGACTGTGGTTTGTCAGAATAGAAGTGGCACAGCTAAGGTGGAATTTTGGCAAGCTTTAATGGGGGAACAGAAGCATGGACAGTTAAAGACCAATCTGCATTTTCTTGAATAAGTTTCCAATTCTTTTAGTTACTGGCAAAACAGGGCAAAAAATAGACACAAGAAAGTGTAGAATTTTCTATTGTCCTGTTACCCTCCTCTCTATGTAAAATAGCTGTTGCTCCTGGAGGGATGTTGTGAAAGAAACATGTCGTCTCTTTGGATTTCCTTGTTCTGTGGGTTTCCCCACAAAAGGCATTTTTATAACAGCATCTGGTTAATTTTCCTTTGCGCATTGCAGGTAAAATCGCCCGTGGATACCGAGAAACCCATCCTTCGGTGAGTGTGAAAGTAACCTTTAGCTTTCCTAGCATTTAAGAATGGTGGAGCAAGCTGTGAGATTTGCCTTTTGTGACAGAGTGCCAGCCTTGCAGGCTGAAGGAAAGTCAACCGTAGCGTCTTTGCAGCAGCAGCAAAGGTTGGGGTTAAATAGGAGGGTTCTTAAACCCTTGTATTTAACCACATTCGAATAAGTAGATACCTGTTAGCTTAATTAACTGTTACCATGACTGTAGATACAATGCCAAAGCAATGAACCAGCAACTAGATGTGACTTCTAGCGATATATCCAAGCATGACATTTTGTAAAATTGGACTTTGACTAAGCACGGGCATGGATAAGTTGTTTTCAGCAAGAATGAAAAACACCAAGACAACTTAACAAAACAGCAGGGTCATTTGTAACCTTTAAATTGTGCTGTGCCACGTGTAACTTAGCACCGGGGCCTGTAGGACTACAGGCATGTCCAGATTGGTTCCTGAAGCTGTCTGAGCAGACCCAAGTGGTGTGTAATTGTCAAAGCTCCCAAGTGCCAAAGTGGTGACTGTCGCTTATGCTCCCGTCTGTCCACAGGGCACAAAACCAGCATGTGAACCCCCACCAGCTCTGCCTGTTTCTGAAGAAGCGGATGAAGGTGATGAGGAGGAGGAAGAAGGCATTGAACCTCCCCCTGTTCCCGCACCCTGGCCTGAACATACAAAACCAGTAAGTCCCAGCGTTGGATAGCACTGTATTTGGGGTAATTCAGAGCTGCATGTTTCTGGTCAGACAGCACTTGCGGGTGAAGACTCTGCGGGCCACAGTCCTACCATGACAGTGCTTCACCCAGGCCACTGACACCCCGACAATCGGGTTTGAACTTTCCCATTTAGTCATGAGTTTCCTGTGATTCTGATAGGGTCCGTGAATTTATCTTAGTAGCAGAGAAGAGGCATCTTCGTAAGCATTTGCATTTGCAATATGATCTTAGGGGCATCTCTGCAAGCCAGCTTTCTGATACAACGCCTTTTCTTGTCACAGATCTACTCATGCTCTGTAACTGAACCTGCCGCTGCGCTGGCACCAGCTAAAGTGGCCACCACTCTGCAATGTGGACAATCAAACGCTTTGTCCAGAAACACAGACGGGCAGGAGACAAGATCTGGGCTGACAGATGAGGAGATCCTAGAGAAACTGAGTACGTATTCGGTATTTCTTTCTGTCCCATGCCCTGTGCCAGATGTGCCGGCCCTGCCTTCCCGCTGCTGCAGCGCAGAGCTGCCGGGAGGCGGCAGCACCCCATCTGGCCTGGCTTCTGAGCCTTACTGCTGGAATGATCAGCATCTCGTTTGTGCAGCTGCCTGTGTAACGCGGCAGCCTGAGGAATAATGCTGTTCGTGCTGTCCACCACGGCTGTGCTTATTTGTGAATAAGCATAATATTGGCAGACAGTAAGTTATCCATGGGACAGCACTGTGCCCTGGTGGCCAAGAGGACCAATGGTATCCTGAGGTGCATTAAGAAGAGTGTGGCCAGCAGGTCGAGAGAGGTTATCCTCCCCGTCTACTCTGCGCTGGTGAGGCCTCATCTGGACTATTGCATCCGGTTGTGGGCTCCCCAGTTCAAGAGAGACAGGGAACTCCTGGAGTGAGTCCAACGGAGGGCTACGAGGATGATTAAGGGACTGGAACATCTCTTGTATGAGGAAAGGCTGAGAGACCTGGGGCTGTTTAGTCTGGAGAAGAGAAGACTGAGAGGGGACCTTTTCAATGTCTATCAATATCTGCAGGGTGGCTGTCAGGAGGATGGAGCCAGTCTCTTTTCAGTAGTGCCCAGTGACAGGACGAGGGGCAATGGGCATAAACTGCAGCACAGGAGTCCCACCTCAGCATGAGGAAAACTTCTTTACTGTGAGGGTGATGGAGCACTGGAACAGGCTGCCCAGAGAGGTTGTTGGAGGCTCCTTCTCTGGAGACCTTCCAAACCCGACTGGACGCGTTCCTGTGCAAGCTGCCCTCGGTGATCCTGCCTTGGCAGGGGGGTTGGACCAGATGATCTTCAGAGGTCCCTTCCAACCTCTACCATTCTGTGATTCTGTGGAGATCAACATGCGTGCAGTGTTGAGAGTGCAGGACAAGTGCATGTCAATCCCAGTCAGGTTGCAGACAAGCAGTGTGGTTCTTAGAGTGGCATAAGCAAGGTCTTCAGAACTTAGCCTGGTAATGAGTGGATGATGGTGATAGTTCTTAAAACCCCATCATTCCTGGTGAATGAACATGAGAAGCTGTTCTTTAAAAACATAAAGGCATTCTTCCGGCAAACTGCTGAAAGGTTGAGAAGATCCCCTCCTGGAAACACTCTGCAGTATTTTTCCTGTTCTGAAAATGGCACCTGTTCATCAAAATTGATTCCAGAACCCAAGGTGCATGTAATCTTTGGTAGCATTAAACCTTCTGTTGAATCACACAGAGTATTTATTCCTAAGGAAATAAAGGCTCTGTTGTTCCAGTGCTCGTTAGTGTTTCTTGACAACAAACACTTGCATTGGTGCTTGTTCTTTTCTGATACCTGTCTGCTGTGAATGTTTCTCCATGCTCTTAGTTTGCTGTCAAGGTAACTCTCCAAAGGACTGTAGAAAATCCGTCTTTGTGGAGGCTGTCTGTGCTGTGGAGCTGCCTGTATGACGAAGTTGTTGTTGTTGTTGTTGCCCAAGTGGCTACAAACGACTCACAAGCCCAGACAGTGGAGCTGCATTTCTGACCTGCTGGAAGTTGGTATCTCCAGTTTGCAGTGAGCATCTTTAATTTTGTTTCTTTCAGGGAGCGTTGTGAGCATGGGAGATCCTAAGAAGAAATATACTGAATTGGAGCAAATTGGCCAAGGGTAAGTCCAACCACAGTTACTGACACGAAAAATGGGCCAGGTATTTTGCTGGTGTAATATCAAGCGTGAAGTCGGGCAAGCTCCAGACATGTTCAGACAACCCTGGATTTAGATTCTCCTGTCTCTCAGTACCGATCAAATTTATAAGTGCGGTCGGAAGGCACGGCCAAAGACAACCTGATGGAGCCAATGTCTTGTCTGCAGCAAGGAGCAGGACCGGGAAGGTCTACTGTCCCTCAAGTGTGTGGCCCCTATTTGCTTATGTTCTTAGGGGGAGAAGGGGGAATAGTTTTTTGTATGTCGCAAAATAATCTGGCCACGCTAAAGAATGGCGAAAAAACTTTGTTGCCTAAAAGAGCCACTTAGCACCTGCTAGTTGTGAGATAGATACCAGTTCTCAATACCATTTCTTTTGAATATTTTGCTCTAAAAAGATATTCAGTGATCTGGGTTATAACCACATAGTTTAGCAACAGAACGCAGAGATAAATAATAAGCTCTCTTTTCTAGCAGAGGCAGAAAAGAACAAAAATTCAGTAATAAACAGAGAGTTGAAGCACAAAGTACTTGATGAGAACATGCATCATCTGCCTGATGGCAGACCACTTGTGGATCCTGCAGGTTTTAGGAGTTTACAGAAAAAAAACCATCAGGCTATTTCCCTTTGAAGCCCAACCATGCTTACTGTAACTAGGATTGATTTGAAATGGTTCTGATGTGAGGAGGCAAGAAGAAATGGCATCAAAATTAGGTATCTGACTTGCGTTTTAAATACAGACAGACTCCCTGCTCGGTCAAAGTTTCCGTGGCTGTGTCGTAGTTCCGGGAGGGCCAGCGCCATTGTGTAGCACCAGGATCACGCTGCTGTCAGTGTCTGACAGAAGCTGTTCACTGACATCGGGAGATGTTTTCCTGCCTGTTAAGGCAGGTGACCTTAGTGTTTGTAAAGAAACCGTGACTGCTTGTGAGGTTTGGAGTCAGGGTAGCACGTTGCTGACCTAGAACTGATAGATGCTGCAGAAAGCCAGACGCACTCACGCTCTTTCTCTGGCAGGCTTTATCGTAGACACTTCTTGTTTGGTGGGGCACTTGTGGGAAGGTGTTTCTGCTCCATTCGTTGTATAAAAACCCTTTCTGGGATTGCCGCTTGCGTTGTACCCGAAGGTTTGGTTGTCATTGTCATTTGTAAAATGTCAGTGGACACTTAGAGCTGTGCCAGGCTCTCAAAAGATATGTGTCGACTGAAGAAGTGAGAGCCAGAAGAAACATGCGTGTGACGCACGTGTGACCGTGACAGTATGACCATCGCCCTCACCGTCTTTTGTTTTGCCCATCCTAGGAGTGAGCTTGTACAAAGGTGCCTCAGCAGCTGGTGGGAAGAGAAGTGGCTAATATCTGGCCTGAAAGGGTCTCTGAACTGATTTCCTCCAGCTTTTAGTGCAGCCTGAAGATGGCACGCCCTTCTTACAGAGCAGTGAGCGTGCTGCCGTCACCAGCTCGTGACTGTCATGCTGCAGGTCAATTTGTAGTGATGGGGAAAAATCCTCCAGAAAAAAATCGTCCCTGGTGCCTGTTGGATAGCAGTGCTTCAGACATATTTCAGCCTGCAGGTACACAAACAAGCCAGGGGATCAGGTGAAAAGGAGCAAACTGATTTTGGCATTGTCAGTCAGTGGGACACTTGCCGGATGGGTGTTCCCACTTCTCAGAATTCCCTCGCTGGCTCTCCGTTGCCTCACTGTCCGTGCAGACGTCAGCTTTGACATGATGGCAGTGTAAACCTGTGCTTAGCTCAGAAGGAACACTAATGGGGTTTACAAGCCTGCAGTTACTTTAAACCCAAAGGGGTTTCCTCTGACCGTGGCCTTTCAGGCCCTTCACATCATTACAGGGGAAGAACCTCTTTTAACAAGAGGCAGATGGCAAACAAAACGCCACACTGCCTAGTCCGCAGATGAGAGCACCATTTCTTTCTGGTGGCTCTACAACACAACCCGTGTCTGCCACAGGAGGAAAATACAGATACCATGAAGAGTCCTTCACGTGTCCGGTGCACCTAACAGAAGCAGCTGCTGAGGGCTCTTGACACCTAAAGAAGCTGTCTAAGGATCCCCTGTTTGGAGCACAACATGCCTTAACCTGCTCTAGCTGTGACCTTGTAGGATGGCTGGAGAATAGTTTCCTTGCTTTGCTATGCTGGGGAAAGCTGTGTGTGGATCCTTTCCTCATGTTGGACATCCCTTGTTCTTCACGTTGGGCATAAGTTTTCTCTTGGATACCCTGCGTGGCAGAGGGCTGGTGGGCTGCTGCGCTGTGCGCTGCTGCCTGAAGGAGTGGGTGAACAAAGGTGGTTTTTAAACCCTACAGGCAGCAGCGATCTCCTGTCTGGGCTTGCTTTCACTCCTAGGGACTAAAGTGCTCCTTTCTTTGCTGCTGTTTTGCTTCTAGGGCGTCAGGAACTGTTTACATGGCGATGGACATCACCACAGGACAAGAGGTAAGTGTCCACAGTCCCAGCCGATTTTGCAGGTCTTTAGTGCTCTCCCCTCTGGTGCGAAGGGTGGATGGGGCTTTTGGGTGGCCAGTAGATCTTTACTGCCAAGGCGGTTCCTCTGAAGCACAGGCTAGTGTCAGCTGGCAAAATGCATCATCTGCTGTCTTCAGCCTTCAGAAATCCCAGCAAGCTTTTGGGACTGATAAAAACAGTATCATTTTTATTGCCAGCATCAATGTGTTGGTTTACAAATCATTCTCTTGTCTGTCAGTGTAGAAGAAGTATATCAAGAGCAAAGATCTCTCCCAAACCAAACAGTCGTGTTTAAGTCTGGTGTCGGTGACAGCCCATTACAGCCCGTGAAGTGCTCGCAGGGAAGTGGGGTCCAGGAGGGTGAGAAACGAATCTTGAAGGAAAGCGGCGTTAGCTTTGACAGCCCCTGTAGTGACCAGTTTAAAGTGGCCTCTTCACATTCCTTTCCTTTTCCAAGGCAAGCGGTCTTGAATCTATACAAACCCTGCCTGAAAATGTGGCTAGAAACCCAGGAATGGGAGCGGAGGGGTGGTCTCTTTCGTGCCATGTTGAGAGCAGGACTAGATAGAGGCGCTTTATAACTGCTCTTAGGTAGAGGTCTAGCCCTGCTTAGGACCCGGGGTGTATCCATCAAATGACATAGAATGGATTATTTTTTTGAAACCCTCAAAGTAATTGCCAATCTGAACTGTGTTAAGGAATGTGTATTTCAAGTTGCAAAATCAAGATTCAAGAAGCTAGGAAGTGCCAGGTGTAGATAGCTAGGGTCTGGCGGCCGGAAGATATCGTGCTGTACGGAAAGTTAGGGCCCCTCTCCTGAAAGCCAATAGCGTTTAATTTATGATGCAAGCAGACGGAAGTGAGGTTATAAACCTAAGCTATATAACGCCGTGTCACACACTAATAAACGCCATTTGCCATCTACCACATTGGTGTCAGCGAGCTGATGGCCCGAGCGGCCTGGGGTTGGTCACCGTGCCGTTCCTGAACCAGGTCGCCACGCCTGCGAAGGCAACAGCCAGGACTGTATTTTTTGTGTGTGTAACCTTAATGATTGTTTTAGTATGGCTTTTGAAATGTAATGTACGTCTGTGTTTTCTCTCTGTTATGCCGTCAAGTCAAGAGTAACAGCAGTTGCTGAAATAATGATGACAAATCGTACAATTACTAAAGCATTACCAGCAGTTTTTGTGTATCTTGGCAGTAACAAAATCACTTCCTGCTTGCAAACTGTGCATCAACAATAATAGTGGTGGTAAACTAAGACCATCTGAGAAGAATGAACTACCTGAAAGGGGGTTGTGGCGATGAGGGTGTTGGTCTCTTCTCCCAAGTAACTAGTGATAGGACAAGAGGAAATGGCCTCAAGTTGCGCCAGGGGAGGTTTAGATTGGATATTAGGAAAAATTTCTTCACTGAGAGGGTGGTCAGGCATTGGAACAGGCTGCCCAGGGAGGTGGTGGAGTCGCCATCCCTGGAAGTGTTCAAAAAACGTGTGGATGTGGCGCTTCAGGACATGGTTTAGGGGACATGGTGGTTCTGGATTAATGGTTGGACTTGATGATCTTAAAGGTCCTTTCCAACCTAGTGATTCTGTGATTCTGTGATTCTGTGAATGTCGGTCCAGAGAGTGTTGTTAGAGATGCGTGCTTGATAGTTTAAAGAGCATTTGTACAGATTTCACAAGACAAAATGTATATGGCTGTGTGTCCTGTAACTAGCACCCAGGCTAGCAGAGAAATTGGGTGTTGTAATATAAGTTACTGAGCTCTTTGGTCTGATACCAAGACAGTTTGGCACAGCTCTGCTATGTCATTCCAAAAACACGCGCTCCATGTTCATTGGGACCTTGTGCAACAGGCTACTCAAGTTAATGGCTTTCCCTGTCGTTTTAGGTGGCCATAAAGCAAATTAATCTCGAACAACAGCCCAAAAAGGAACTAATAGTTAACGAAATCCTCATCATGAGAGAAAACAAGAGCTCCAATATTGTGAACTATTTAGACAGGTGAGTAGTTCTGGTATGATCACGTGAATGTTCATGTACATGCTGCAAGCCAAACCTTTTTAAAAACCCCTTTGGTCACTGGCAGAAAATTGACCTCTATTGTTTATCTACTCATAGCCAGTGTATGGGAGGAGACTGCATTTTGTCTGCATTAATCTTTTCTGGCATATATTGCTTAAGACTGTTTTCAAGGACCTGGCACAGCCATCTCAGCCTACCTCCATGTTGTTTTGTTGTTGGCTTGATTGGTTTTGTGGTTAAGTTGATCATCTTTTCTGTGTCTTATCATAAGTGCTGGTAAATCCTCCTCGAAATTACTTCCTTTGGGCTGTTCCTGCTCTTTTCCATTGCTGTGGATATCAGGAAGGTGAAGTTCTTGTTTGCAGAAACACGTAATTTGCCACTTTTTAAATTGTTTCTCCTGTTCCTGGATGTATTTTCTGGTAGGTTTTCCAAACTGTTGACCAATTCCTGTCCTCACTGGTACACATCCTCCTGGTCCAAGATTTATCTTTGCCATTACTGAACTTCAATTTTTCACTTGCTTGCCAGCTCGGACGTCTAATTGTTCGCTTATGGGCCTTCCTCATTTAGACCGCACAGGTTCTAAGTCCTGTATAGCCTAGAGGGAATGTCTATTCATGTTGTCCTGTCCTCATGTAAGAATGACTTGGAAACAAAATCAGCTGTAGCCTTTTTCCAGAGGTAATTTAGCCGTGCACACTCATCTCAGTGCCATTGTTTTCTTCTTTCAGCTACCTCGTCGGTGACACACTGTGGGTGGTTATGGAATACCTAGCTGGAGGCTCTTTAAATGATGTTCTTGAGGAGACATGTATGGATGAAGGACAGATAGCAGCTGTCTGTAGGGAGGTAAGGGATCCCGCCTGTGCTTCCCATTACTGGGACAGGATGGTACTTCTAAGCAGGTGGTAAGAAGATGAGAGGTTTCATGTTCAGAGCTTTGTTTCTGTGTTGCTTTTATGATACGGAGAAGAAAGAGCATCTTAAGTGAACTGCCTGCCAGTATCGCTGCACTTATTACACTCTGTTGTTTTACTCATAGAATTTTATTGTACTATTTCTTTTTTTGTTGTTTTTAGTTTTACTCTTCTCAACTTTGCCTCTCTAAACCTTTGCCTGGAGCATGCCTGTACTGCATTCCTTTCGTGTACAAGCAAATATGGTGGTGGCAGAATTTTAAAATACCAGCAAAGAAAAATAGGGGCTCCTTCATCCCAGTCCTCGGCTTAAAAGAATAGCACTCCACCCAAAACGGTGGTTGCTCCTGAAAAATGCCTAACACGCTATTTGCAGATCTGCCGTCAAGCCTAACAATAAAATCTTTCTCATGCGACCTCCGACTCAAAAGTGATCCATCTTATACCGAAGGAAGGGACTTTTTGGTTTTTGGCAAACCATAGTTTGTCACCTGGGTGGAGATAGCACATTCCCTGCAGCAGCAGTCATTCCGTGTGTGCTTTCAGGGGACAGTCTGTGCCAAGAATTGACATTTCTGTTTCAAAAGCTACTACGCCTTTGTTTAGGAAGTTATTACTCTGTGTTGAAGCAGCAAGCTCTTCCTCTTGAGAGCACAATACTCTGCCATTACTCTCAATTCATCTAGAAATTAAATCCTTTAGAGCCATTTCTTTTCTTGTGTGATCACTAAGTAAGTTTTACCCTCATGTTTCTTTTTTATTTATGAGTGCCTACAAGCTCTGGATTGCCTTCATTCCAACCAAGTGATCCACAGAGACATCAAAAGCGACAATATCCTCCTCGGAATGGATGGATCTGTCAAACTGAGTAGGTATCCTTGGTCAGGTGCAGCATTCCCAGCATGTGGTGTGGGGCTGCTTTTGACTGACTGCCTGTTACCCAAAAGCGATGCCTGTGGTAGTGCACTGGCAGACCACTGCTGCGAGCTAAGAGCACAGTGCCAACGTCCAGAGAGGTACAGAAAGGAAAAAGGTGTAAAGAGTGGTTTCGGTTTGTGTAGGTCCCTTCCAGAAGGGATAGTAATAAAGAATAATCTAAAGCTTCAAGTGAATAAAAGCCACTGCATGAAACTTGAGGGGTTTTTAAGTGGCCACTTCAGTATTTCCTTGGCTCGAGCACTGAGTAAACAGAGCATGGCCGCTTTACCAGATAGATTCAACAACGCCTTCTGAGGCATCTGGAAGGGATTTCTTTTGCTTGGTTTCATAAATCAAGCTGCCTTTAACAGTACTTGTTTTTCTCCTCAGCTGATTTTGGCTTGTGTGCTCAGATCACCCCTGAGCAGAGTCAACGGAGCACGATGGTCGGGTCTCCTTACTGGATGGCACCAGAAGTGGTGTCGGGAAACGCATACGGGCCCAAAGTGGACATCTGGTCGCTTGGGATCACGGCAATTGAAATGGCGCAAGGAGAACCTCCTTACGTTAACGCTCATCCTCTCAGGGTAAGGTGCGAATAAAACCAGAGACCACCGTCTTTCTAACCTGCCCCATGTTTTGTCTCCCATGAGACAAAATCCCAGTTACACCAGCTTGAACTAGTTCCACCAAGGGCTGCTTCTAAATATGTCGCTGGAGCATATCGGCATATATTGTAGCTTTCCTTATGTCAATAGGGGGACCTTAAAAGAGAAGTGACATGTAGACTGTTCAGAAATGTGTCATTTTTGCCCTCAACCACGCTTGAGATTTCTCATGTGCTTTTAGAACTCTCTTTGAGCTGTATCTCTGAATGACAAGAATTTTTCAGCAGCAAGATCCTCCAGTTGGGGAATTTTTATGACAAATATTTCAACTGTACGTGCAGGAGAAGTCTTTCCAAACTCAGATCAGTGCCGATTGCTCACCTGCGCCTTTCAGGAAGTGTCACTGGTTCTAGTAATGCCATAATCACTTCTTAGCAAATGCTTTTCTACAAGTCTGTTTTGGCACAGGTACTTGTAGTACACTAGTGTATTTTGATGTTTTGAAGTTTCCAGTTTTGTCCTAATTCCTTAAAATGAAATGACCAGTTCTTATACCAAAGGAGCGTGTCATAGTGGAGGAATGTCTGCCAAGATAACACCTCATGACTGAGAGCTGAAACAGAGCTCAATGCTGCACAGTTAATTCCTGACAGGATGCAGGAATTCAGGAGGAAATTAAGTTTGCTCTATGCCTATACATACGCAATTCTTATTAAGGCTAGAATTAAAATAGAGCCTGACCTTTAGCTTCTCTCATAGCAGTAAGGCTGTGCTCTCTCTGGTCTGTGGCACCCCGACTGCGTACTGCAGACTGAAAGAAGAAACAAGAGAATGGTCAGGAAATACCCCCGGCCAAGCAAAGAGAGGAGCCCATACTCCACCTGCTTCCCTGGGAGACCCTTGCAAAAAATGCATTTGCCTTGCATAAGGCAGCAAAAACCCATGAAGAGCATTAGCGTGACTGGTCGGGATGCTGAAGGTTCCCTGCCTCAAATGCTGATTAGGGCTCCTCAAGAAGCCTCAGGTCAACTGTTTGTTAGAAAGATCACTGGATTTCTTCTCTCTGACCAAACTCAGCTCTTCCTGCCCTCACCCAGATTCTTTGAGATGCTCTTTTTCTCCATATATGCCTCATCTCCTGCTGGAGATACGATCAGCTTGGACACTTAGAGCTTCAAGGCATCTTCAGGTGTCTTAGTAAAACTGTGGTAGATGAAAATCAGGCACCTGAAGTTGCTTCCATCTGCATTGGCTTCCTGGGCTCTTTTTCAGCGGTTGTTGCCCCTGAGCTAGGAACAGTGAACAGCCTGTGATGGACTGCCTGAAGTTCCCCAGTTATCAGCTAGTTTTATTAAGGTCAATCAACCCCGACAGGATTGATTTGTTTTTTATGAAGGATTGTTTTAATAATGGAAGGCACACAGGAGCTTCCGTTACTTAAACACCTAAATAAATTGTAAGGGCATGAAAGGCTCATTAGTCCTAGAGTTAGCGGCAGTCTTCATGTAGATGCAGTGTTGTTTTCCACGTGTAGAGCAGGCGCATCCCATGCTGCTCACGTTCTTTCCAGCTGATGCAGAACTCACAGGAATGAACAATTTTTGAGCCATGTGTGTCCTGGATGTGTCTGTGATGGTATTTGTTTCCTCTCACTGTGATTTCCTTCCATCCGGCGCATGCCGAGGGCCTGGGGGACAAACACTGGTGTGATAAAAACCCTTTGAAATTCAGGTTGGACCTCCTCCTGATTTCAATTAAAAAAAAAACCAAACAGAAAACCACAGAAACAAAACAAAGCCTTAAGCATTTCTTTTTCATTTCTTAACCACAGCGCATCAATTTGTCTCAAAACTGTAGCATTTTTTTCAAATGCTGCACATCTTCTACAGTTTCAGGCTTCTTAATCACCTGTATGTTGTTCTGTCACGTATCTGGGTGGCCTGGATACCTTTAGGATCTTGCTTTCACAGACTGCAGCTGTAATGGTCTGCTGAAGCCTTTCTTGTTTCTTGGCATGTGAAACAAATTAATGAGCTTCTTGCCCCTTTGCAGCTACTGCGAACGCTCCTTTCCTTTGTACCGTACTTGCTTTTCTTTGCCAGCTGCATATCATAGGAGACCAAAAGATATGTGATAAGAAGGTACTTCAGCTTCCCGTAGACCTTTCCCTGTTCTGGTGGAAATACTGAAAAGGGGACGTACTGAGCTGAAGATGACTCTTCTTTGGGATTCATGTTCTGAGAAGAAACAAGTAACTAAAAGAGCTCCATTTGTCCTGGCACTCCTGTTTCACACTCAGGTGAATGTGTCTGCAGTAAAATCCCCAAAGCTGCCGTTGGTGCTGTAGTCCTTTCCCGCAGGAGAAGTATCATCCCTCGGGTAGCGCAATTGAAGCGTAGTGAGGACAGGCACTCCAGCTCACCACTGTGTCCGGTGGCTGAGGTCAGCTGCAGAGGGACAGGATCAGACTGATTTTGTGACATTTATGTTGTGGGAAAAGGAAAGAAGCTTCCTTTTATTGTTTTTACTCTAGGATCGTTTCTTTGCCTTTTTAGGCTTGGAAATTGTCCTCTGTATTTAAGAGGACAATAGCAAAGTCAATGTGGTCCCGGTCTAGTTAAGTGCCAGTAGAACAGAGCTGTTGTAATGGCAGACGTTTTAATGGAAGACCCCATGGCCTATTTCTATCATTATTGCTGTGTAGTTTAGACGTATTCTGGAAGTTTATGTCTGAATAGTTCAAAAGGTTTGTCTTCCGTTTCTACATAACATCTTGCAAAAGCGCAATGAACTCATCTCGCTGGCTTCTCAGCATGTTAGACCTTGGTTACAAGCGAACCACACTGGATACTGCTCACCCTGTGTTTTGCAAAATGACGTTGTACTCCCTTGGCCTGAGGAATATCAGGAAGACTTGCTCAGCTGCATGAACTCCGTCAGCTACTTGACAGTGAACATCCTTGGCTTTGCTTAGGAAACTTGAGCTTAGCTTTGGCTGGATGCTGTTGAAGAGGAGAAAGGCTGGAATTTTCAAGTGTTTGGCTAGGCTTGTGTGCACAGAATGACTGTGCATTCAGATGAGCAGCTGGACATTTATGCACAACATGGAGGGGAATCCACAGAGGACTCAACCCTTAACACAGGTGAATACTCCCAATTCTGAGGTAGCGGAGTGTTACCATAGCGATGGAATTACTCGTTTTTCTGATAGCAAGCATTAAACGTTTTCTTCTTAACACATAAGTGACGCTGATCTGGAATTTGGAGACTGCTGAAAGACGTTGTTGCAGCTTGGCTCCCATCTGCCCAAAGATGCATTTTCTTCATAAGATATTTGTGCATGCAACTTATGTGCCTGTGTTGAAAAAAAGGTTCCCAATGTTTCTGTTTCTTTATCCAAGGACTAAGCTGATGGATTTCCTTTTTTCCCATCTGGTTACCATTTTTATCAAGAGCAGAGCAAAAAACTTGGCTACCTTTGCTTTATGGAAGCTGTACTTTAGGGAACAGTGAGCCCCGCCGAGATGCATTTTCTGTAGTAATCCTCTGAAATAATAGCGTTAAGCCAAATTCACTCTTTAAAAGAGGCTGTAAACTGTCACTGTCACAAGCCTGTCACTACTTGGAGAAGCAAAATGTGCTTTTGCCGATGTAGTTCATACTAACCAGGTCAGTCCGTGAAATCAGCTGTCAAGGCAAGATCATTTTGTTATTGGAAGAGCTGTGGCTGCCTCAAGGTTTTTTATGTAGCTATAGAAAAATCCTGTCTGACCCCCTGCCAGGGAAGAAACTGCCACTGGAGACTGAACCTTAAAAAATGGGGTCTATCTGGGCAGTTATGGATATGAAGGAAACAGGTGGAGTCTCATGTTCCCTTTTTCTCTAGGCGCTGCATCTGATCGCTACGAACGGGACACCAGAGCTGCAGAACCCTGAGCGATTGTCCGCGGTGTTTCGCGACTTTCTGAGCTGCTGCCTGGAGGTGGATGTGGACAGGCGAGGGTCTGCCAAGGAACTTCTGCAGGTAAAAGGGGACACGGCTGCAAGCGGAACAGCTGTTCTATGGAATGGTTTTCTCACCAGCTAAACTCAAAGGCATGAGACGGAACCCCCTCATATTAGTCTCCAGTCTTGGTGCTTTTCAAAAGGAAAAGAAGTGGAATCATAGAACGGTTTGGGTTGGAAGGGATCTTTAAAGGTCCTCTAGTCCAACCCCCGTACAGTGATCAGGGACATCTTCGACTAGAGCAGGTTGCTCAGAGCCCCGTCCAACCTGGCCTGGAATGTTCCCAGGGATGGGGCATCTACCACCTCTCCGGGCAACCTGTACCAGTGTTTCACCACCTCATTGCAAAAAAATTCTTCCTTAGATCCGGCCTGAATCTACCCTCTTGTCGTTTAAAACCATGACCCCTTGTCCTGTTGCAAGAGACCCTGCTAAAAAACCTGTCCCCATCTTTCTTTAGAAGCCCCCTTTAAGTACTGGAAGGCTGCAAAAAGGTCTCTCCGGAGCCTCCTCTTCTCCAGGCTGAACAACCCCAACTCTCTCAGCCTGTCCTCCTAGGAGAGGTATTCTGTCCCTCTGATCATTTTTGCGGCCCTGTGTTGAATTTTGGTAGTATATTCAGCTCTACATAGTGGCAAATGGGATGGTAGCCACTGCTCTCGCTGCAAGCCAGAGCTGAGTCCGTCAGCGCTCTGTCTCTGGTGTCCCTGCTCTTGTCTTGGTGCTGAAAACCTGTACCTCCGTGGCCTTCAGAAGAACACATGGGCCTAAATACTCCTGGCATAAACATTTCCTAGAGCTATTGGAGTTCCCTAAGGAACGGTTTATGCCTCTGCTCTTTTCTGACAACTCAGATAGCCCATGTCTTTAAAAAACAGGAACCTAAGTAAGTAACTTGCGTTTCCTGAAAGGAACAAGGCCCTGGGAGAGCAAACAGCATTCCCAGAGTGCTGGCAGGGCAGAAATGCCAGCACGCTGAAGACAACTTGATAAAGGGATTAATGGGATTTTGGGCCCTGTTTGCCTGTGATAGCAAGGTACTGGACATGAAGACGCAGGTGCAGATGGTCCCCTCAGTCCTGTTTCAGCGTATTCCCCAAAACCAGAGAAATGCTGCTTGAGGCTGTGAGTACCTGAGTTTGGAAAGTAATGGTTCATTTCTTTTTTTCCTTTGCACAGCATCCATTCCTAAAATTAGCCAAGCCTCTCTCCAGCCTGACGCCGCTGATCACGGAAGCAAAGGAAGCGAATAAGAACGGCAGCAGCCACTAGTGCTTCAAGCCGGCTTTCTCCCATGCCAGCTCAGAGCAGAACTGAGAATAAAACTCTATAGAACCTCAACGCTTGTGCTGTGGGACAGGTGGATGGATAAAGAAGCCAATGGTCACAGTCATGGTGGTAGGAGGGAGAACAACCCAGCCCCTCAAGGAGTAAAATATGACCGTTTCTCTTCTTCCTGCCTTCTGGCTCCTGAATTTATTTTTAAGACGAAACAGGGCTTAAGACAGAGAGGTAACGACCACAAATGCTTGCCTGCCTCAGCCATTTCCAAGGGAAAGCAAATTCAGTTGGAAGGTCCCCTTCCTTCTCAGCCTGTGAATAAGCTGTACACTCACTTTGAAATTGTGACAGTCAAAAGAGCAAGTGAAGCAACAGCCACCCAGTGTTAAAAAAAAAAAAAAAAAAGGAAAAAACCCCCCTGTAAAACAGCTTAGCGCTGTAGTCTTCATGTCTAGGCCTGGTCCTGCAAAGGGCTAAGTAGCCTTTAAGGTATGAACCACCGTCCTGTTTTGGCAGTAGGAAGGCAGGATGCTTGGGTTATTCTTGGGTTAGGCCATTGGCTTGTTTGGCTTTCTTGTTTAGTTCCAGTCTTTGTGTTGCCACTGTCATTCATACCTCAACTGACCTACTCTCGCTCGCTCTGTCCGTCCCAGTGTCCTCGGCTGAGGCAACGGACGGATGCAATGCTGATGGACGGCAGCAGTGAGCACAGCTGTGGGAGGTGCGTCCAGGGAGAGGAACTCTTCCACGCAGTGACCGAGCTGCGGGAGGAGGTGACTAGGTTGAGGCTATCAGGGAGAGCGAGCAAGCGAGAGACTCTTAGAACTGCACCCTGCCTTCCCTGGGACAGGCCCACCAGGCAGACGGGACGCATCATATGGGGGATTCCCTATCCTCTGCCCAGCTGGCTGAACACAGTGACTCCAGTATGCCCTCCGGAAGTCCAAAGGGGCAGTTCTGCTATGGTTTCTAACACATCAATAACCCTTGCGTCTTTGCTGTCACACAGCTCTCCATGCTCCCTACCTCCACTGAGCTGGCAGACTGCAGCACCTCGCTAGCACCATCCCTCAAACATCGGCGTGCTGCCCCCAGGCTCATCTCTAGCGAGCCTGGTTTTATCCCCTTCCCCCTTCGAATCTAGTTTAAGGCTCTTTCATGGAGCCCTGCTAAGTCCTGTGCAAAGACCCTTTTCCCCCTTTGAGACACGTGTACCCCACCTGTCACCAGCAGGCCTGGTGTCGTGTGGACCAGCTCATGATCAAAAACCTCCCAATTCTGCCGGTGTCACCGGGCTCAAGCTGCTGGCTCTTCCTGTTCCTTCCGTCAGCATTCCTGCAACTGGAAGAACTGAGGAGAACCTACTTGTGCTCCTGATCCCTTAGCCAGTCGTGCCAAGGCCCCGAAGTCTCTCTTGATTGCCCTTGGACTTCTTGCTGCAACTTTGTCACTACCTACATGAAAAATCAATAATGGAGAATAATCTGAGGCCGTACCAGGGTAGGAAGCTTATTCTTCACAGCTTTAACTGGGGCCCCAGGGAGGCAGCAGACTTCCCTAAGAAGTGGGTCCGGTCTGCATATGGGGCCTTCTGTGCCCTTCAGAAGGGAGTCTCCTCTGACAATGACCTGTCGTCTTCTTTTTGTGGAAGCGGTACCAGTACAAGCAGATGGGTTTATGGCAATAACCATCAATGGCCATTGGCTCTTTGACCGAACTTCCCGTAAATGCAAGAAGAGACACTCGGACACCCTGAGATGTCCCCTCCCTTCGCTGGGCCTGGGCACGGGCAGCCAAGTGCCGCACGGCAAAGCCCACTGCATCTTCCCCAGGCTGTCTTGTCCTGGCCGGCTGCTGCCAGGAGGGGACAGCGGGTAGTGACAGCCTGGGGGTGACAGGAGGGACAGCAGGCGGTGACAGGCCTTCGGGGTGACAGGAGGGTCCCCACAGGCCTGGGGTGTGAAAGGACACCGGGCAGTGACTGCCCAGGGGGGTGGCAGGAGGGACACCACAGGCCTGGGGTGTGACAGGACACCAGGCAGTGGCAGGCCCAGGGGGGTGACAGGAGGGACACCACAGGCCAGGTGAGGCGCGGGGGGGTGCAGTGTTCCGTTGGGCACGCGCAGTGATGCGATCAGGGCAGCCCCTGCGGCTGGCGTCCGTTAAACCGCCAACGGAACGCTGAGGCAGAGGTGCCCGAGTGCCCACAGCGAGTGGTTGGGCCTGGGAGCGCTGCGTGAGAGAGGGAGCAGAGGCCGAGCCGGGGCCGCGGGGGCCTCTCCCCGTCATCCGCCCGCCCGCCCGTCGCTGAGGGCCGCAGGCCGGACTTGTTGCGGGGGTGAGCTCAGCCCCCTCGGTCCGCTGTAGTAGACGCCGTCGGGGAGCAGGCCCCGACCATGTCGTGCGTCCACTACAAGTTCTCCTCCAAGCTGAGCTATGACACGGTCACCTTCACCGGCCTCCACATCTCCCTGTGCGACCTCAAGCGCCAGATCATGGGCCGGGAGAAGCTGAAGGCGGCCACCTGTGACCTGCAGATCACCAACGCCCAGACCAAAGAAGGTGCGTGGGGGCGGCGGGCGTGGGGGCTCGGGGACTGCCCGGCTGGCAGTGTCACAGACCACCCTGTGATGGCCATGGCCTGTGGGAGCCACGCTCTGCTCTTTGTGGCTCGTCCCCACGTAGCCTGAGTCAGCCTGAGGCCCATCTTGCCGGCCTGCGGGGGGACTGGGAGGGCAAGCGGCGCAGGGGCTTACACGGGCTGGGAAGCGATAATGTGATTCGGCCACGCTCGGTAGCTGTGGCTTGTGTTGGGGGCCTCAGGGCTGTTCTTTTGTGGTTGCTGTTCTGACAACTACCTTCAGATCTGTGCTTTGGGCGCGGAGCAGGCATAGAAGAATGTGTGGTTGATGTGTGATGTACAGGGCTTAGAAATTTTTGCTTTCCTGGAATTCTGCTAGGTAAAATGATAAGGAAATATGGGAGGATATCTTATATTAATAACCTCTCCAGATGTCTTGGAAATCAGGTGGAGAAAGCTGAAAGGGATGGGAAGAGAACAGGTGGCTACTTTGAAGAAATAAATTGTCTTTGGTGACTTCGTTTTGTGATCACCTTGCTTTACTCCACTGCACTGGAAAACTGGCTTGGTGGCTGTTGCAGCAACTGCTCGCTAGCAACACTTTGGATCAAGAGTGTAGCTGTGAGTTACCATCTGTGCAGACCCTCTAATGGCCCCTCTGCCATGGATGTTCTCCGTATCTAAATGACACCTTGGAATTTCTTGTTAATATCGCTTCTTTTCTACACCAAAGACATTGTCGTTCAGGTGCTATCGAGCATCATTTCACCATATGTCTCTAAGCCTTTTTTTTCCCTGGTACTACGTGTGAACCATATCAGGGCAGTACTGAAGTTTTCCGGCAGAACATTTATGGTGACTATACGTAAGAAACGTTCTTAGAGAAGTCATAAATTCTTTTAAACCTAAAAAGTGGTGCTTGATTCTCAGAGATGATAATGGTTTCGTGGTACTTAGTATGATATTTCAGTTTGGTAAGCTGCTGTCTTGACAAGTTTGAATGTGATTACAGGCCTTGGGGTGTGACTTTTCAGAAATAGAAAGATTTGTTGCCAAGTCTCTGCTCGGGGATATTGCTGCCCAGGAGGAAAAGGTTCCTGCTGGGAGATGCCAGTTTCGTCCGAGAGCTGCTAGACTAAGCTGGCATCTGTTAAATTCAAATCAAGCAAACAAAAATTTCCAGGCACTTCAGGAATAGTGCTCCAGCTTTAATCCTTTCCTATTAAAAGAAGAAAAAGAAAGTTAACTTTTTAGTCTGCGTTGTTTGACTTCACCTTTATTAAGGTGCCATCAACCAAAATTAATTCAATTAATCGAGGCGAAGGAAATAGAAATGTATTAAAGCCAACTGGTACCACATCCCTTAAGTCTTAAGTCTGCAGTCTTAAGCTGCAAGCCATACGCAGAGGTGGCCGGCTGTCTTCTGTGTTCTGTCGGCCTTGAGCACCAGCAGCGTGGCCGAATCGCTTTTAGTGAACAGCTATGAAAGCAACGGCGCAGAGATTTCATGCTTTAGCTAAGGGCCTGTTTTGTTGCAGGGCAAGCTTGTCTGACTTCAGATCTGCTTTACACAGGTGAGACTTGGCTGTGCTTTGTTTTTCTCCAAGGATCTCTTGGTTTTGTAGCCTAACAGAAGCAAAAGCCACTTAAGCTAGATCAGGACAGAACCTCATGCGCTAGCAGACTCTCCTTTAGTGACCTTTGGGAGCATTTTGCTGTTGGCATTCACGCTCTCTCAAAAAAAACTGGAAAAGATTGTGCTGCTTGCGTTTGGTTCTCAAACCTGAAGATTTCTTGGAATGTACTGCTAGTGTGCTGAGACGATAAAAATGCACCGTTACATCTGAAATCTGGCTTTTCTATCTGCAAAGGGCTTCCCTCTCTGCCGCGCTGTGTAATTACATATTCATATACATTCTTATGAATTGACTAATGTTTTTTTCTGCATTTATGTTGTTTTCAGAATACACAGAGGCTAATGCCCTGATTCCTAAGAACTCATCAGTAATTGTGAGAAGAATCCCTGTCGGAGGAGTTAAAGCTACCAGCAAAACATACGTTCTGTAGGTATCCATAAAGCACTGTGTTCTGTGTTAGTGGTTTGGGTGTGTTACCTTTTCTAATTGATGTTCATTTCCAGAGGCACTCAGATTGTATCTTTCTGGTTAAAGCTGCTGTTACTTTTTGTTGTAATGGGGTAGATTTTATTGTTCCTGTCCCAAAGTAAACTTATGCTTTTTGGCCTGCTGGGACATGGGGTTCAAACTCCAACAACGGTAACTGTTAAGAATGATTCTATTTGGTTTGATCTTGGGGTTGTTTTTTCTGAGCGCCAAGTTTTCGATGCTGTTTCCCTCTACGTGGAGAGATTCCTTGTTACACGTGTTTGCTTGTCTTGCTTTTAGAGTGAAGACAGGTACGCACTGGAGTGTAAACTTAGAATTTGTTCCCATCTCAGAAGAGTCTGATTCTCAGTGTTTCTGCGAATCCGTCTATTCTTTGCATTTGGGGCAGGGGGGGTGGCATATGGCAGGTATCCTTATGCCCCAAATCTGGTGTTTTTGCATACTAGCTAGAGGGGAAAGACCAAGGCTTGCCAGCTCTGCTGATGGGACACTTGGGATGATGCTGGAATAATTTAACTACATCGATGGCTGCATGTCTCATTCATGATGATCTACATGCAGATACAGATCAATGAGTATGTGGAATCTCAGCGAGTTCCCAGATGTAATAAATATTTCCCCAAATACTGTAGCATTTTCAAGGTTATCTTAAAGCAAATTCTGGCAATTAAGTCCTTTTTTTTTTTTTTTATTTCCCTACAGGACTCCTAAATCGCAGAAAATCCTAGGCACTGCCTTCAGGTGACATTTCTACTACTATTTTTAGTCACCATGTTTAAGACACAAAACTGTAGTACAGACTTCATATTTTTGATACTTACGTAGCAGAGACAAAATATCTGAGGCACTTTGGTGTTCTATTTCTGTAAGTCTTAGAGTAATTTTCTGACAAAGTAGAAATGGGCTTCTGGGGTTTTTTTAGTTGCACTGAAGGTACCAAGAGAGAGCCGTTTATGTATATGAATACATTTCCACATGCACTAGACTATCAGCACATCACGTTTTGATGTTCAAGTTCTGTAATCTGTCGTCACTGCTGTATGTTGGGCACAAGGGCTTTCTTTTAAGTTCTGATCACTTTTATTTCTTCTTCCAGATGTCAAACTGAGCCAGTGAGTGGAATATCAAGAGGCGTATGTAAAACACCATCTCACACTTTTTTCTACACACTGCACTTAATTCCAATCAATGTAGCCTTGTGTTAATTTCCCCAACATTAACCTAATATATTTTCCACTAAAACATAGATGCTGTATGTACAATGTATTTGATTCAGCATCATAGAAATTTTATTCTACGTTTCTAAAAAACTAAGCAGTGATTCGGATGTCTTTCTGATGATGTTTTACTAGTGTCAGCTTAACTGCTGCTTGTGGCATCATAGAATTCAATATCCTGGAAAAGGAACCAGATGAGAGCTACCCTTTTGACTTGTGGAAAAACCGCATGTCATCTTAGTTCCCAGTAAATGCCGCAGTGCGTTGCTGACTGGTGGCCTGAGGACTTCATTCCTGCAAGCTGTTGCAGGAGGTAGCTGGGAGGGAGGAGTGTGGTTGCAAAGGAGAAAAAAAAGAATCCCAGGATTGTGCTCTGAATCCATGTTTTCATCATCATTAAGACTTGGTTTTGGTCTGCTGGCAAGGAGAAGAATATTAAATTCTCACACTTCCCAATCTAATTTGCGTAGTGTGGCCTGCGGTCTAATACACGACAAGAAATCCATTTTCTCAGTTTTTATAGGCTACTCTGTCATGGCAGACACCTTAATTTCAATAATTTGAGCAGCTTATTTTTTTTCTTGATAAAGTGGTGGGTTTCTTTTATGGCGGATGCTTTGGAGTGGTGTTTGCATTTGGGTTTTGTGGGGTGTGGTGAGCCTGGCATTTTTAAACTTATGGAGAGGAGAGGCAGAGTTCCTGTTTCAGGGCTGATGTGCCCATGCTTGATTTTGACAGGCAACTAGGCTGTGTTCATAAAGGCATAGCCGTGTGCATTTATAAATGATGAGACGCTGATTGATTTACAAACTGCACTGAAAATAAGTTTCCTGTAGTGATGCTTCCTTCTCCAAGAAACATAAATATTGTTTTAGAATCCCTTTTAGCGGACAGTTGACAGCTTCCTTACCCCTTGGACTTTTAAGCAGTTGTGAGCATTTGACAAGGCTGAGACATTCTGGAGCAATACGTAATCTCAAGCGGCTTTGGTTGTTTTAGTTTCTTCTCCTTAACCACATAGGCACTCCTAAGCTGTCGTGGGTTTGGACTTTGTTTTGAACACAGGCAAATGACACTAGGTTGGAAATGCCTCTTTCAGTGATGCTCAGAGGATATAGTGCAGAATTTCCGACTACCGTCGAGGTTAACTATTGCTAGGTTTTGATTGTAAAACTTAAAGATGTTTTTAATTTTTTGTGAACAGAGTGATGACTCTTCTGCACCTCTTTCTCTGGCCCAGCTGATTAAGGTATATATATTTTTTTTTCCTGTCAAATACATTAAAAAAAAAGTGTTTGCTTCAAATTTTTAAATTGTACACTGTGATCTATAGCAGGATGACTGTTGTAATGGGAAGAAAACTTTAATGTAGTTTTTAATAATTTATTTATTTTAACTTTGAAGCCTGTGTAGCTGTTGATAGTATCCTGTGAAGAGCAGTTCCCACTTTGGGAAGATCGAAGGGGAGCACCTTATCAGCCTGCACATAGTGTTGCAGTATGACTCAGCTTCAAGACACAAAGCAGCAGCCCTGCAGAAGCTGTTGACTTGTTCACACATTTCGTTAGGTTTACACTGGAAACGAACACAATGTTCACAGAAGAATTGAATTGGCTGTTGGTTATGGACATCTTGGGGGGGGTTGCAACAGCCAAAGTAGAAGCGTTTCTGTCGCATGGGCAATGGCATGGCTATTTTTGAATTTCTAGTCATTATAGTTATAGATCCGTTCTTGGAATGCTGCACAATTTCATAAATTGCAGTATATCTAGAGTGGACAACACGGTCTAATTTGTTGGGGCACAGACAGTGTAGATTGTGCAAATGTTCCTAGTTACATCAGTTAATATGAAGAATTTAGCAGGGGGGAACGTGCAGTTTGGACTGCCTACAGCACGAGTGGTCCAATTTCTACTGAAAAGAGTCTTTTGTCTTGCTGAGGGGCTCTAAAAAGCTTGAATCTCTGTAATGCTTCTGTGTCTGAAGCTGAATTTCAGCAAGCAAAACCAACTTCCCTGACCTTTAAGTTGTGTATCCTTCTGATGCTGCAAATGTAAACAATGGTACTTGCCTTCATCTTTCTCAATTCAATGTACAGTGGCTGTCTTCTCCTTCAAATAGACTGGAGCTTAAAGATCCCTTTAATAATAGCGGCAGGTCTAACTTTTTCTGTGCATAGCTTCAGTCCACTTGGAAGAAAACTGGAGTAGGTGCACAAGTCTTTATAAGGTCCAACCTGAGCCTAAGGTTTTGAGTGCCCAAGAATGCTCTTTTCAAGTAGGTTAACAGGCACATAAGCATCATTTCATGGTGTAAGGACTCCCCAGAACACTTTCAGCACAACTATTTTTTATATAAGCAGCTGTTTTCAGGCAACCTCAGCTAGTGTTGTGCTGCTCTGTACAGGCTTGGGTGAGTGGTGTTGTCTTTGGCTGTGTGCGCTTCAATGTGTTTCTAATGTGCCTCTCAAACGATTACTTGTTAAACAACAGACTGCCAATCTGGCTGAAGCCAATGCTGCCGAAGAAGATAAAATAAAAGCCATGATGATCCAGTCTTGCCGTGAATATGATCCAGCCAAGTAAGTGTGGATAATGTCAAATCCGATCTTTGGCGATGATGGAAAACCTGTAAACTTGTTGGTTTTAACAAACATGGATTTAACACATGCATCCTTTTTCTTTTTTTTCCCCAAAACACCTTTAGTTACACGAAGAAAGCCTTGGGTCCACCTCTGACATCATATACTTGCTTTGGTTGTGGAAAACCTGGCCACTGTGTAAAGAACTGCCCAACAAAGGGGGTAAGATTGCGGGGGACTTCTGGTGTGACTTACTTTTAAATTGTTTTCCCTTGGCAGTTCCGTAACAAATACATGAATACTCATTGTTTCTTTTGGGGTGAAATTCAGAGGTCATGTGGCAATGTTGCAAAGCCCTTTACAATTCACGGGAAACCTGGAGTTATAAATGTAACATTTTCTTCCTTCTAGGCCATGGACATTACATATGTCCATAGATCTTTCTCCACACACTGTCAGGCATATTTTATACATTTCAATTTTATTGGAAATTTTTCTGGTTTCAATGCTTTTTAATGACAGTTCACAGTTTTCAATAGTTTGTAAAAACCCAAGATGTTTCTATCGACATCCGTTCAATGTTTGCATGTTCTAGTTACACAAGCACCTGGCTGAGTAGCCATGCCATTTGACATCAGTTGCTGAATGTATATGCGTGAGATATGAATTCAACCTTCACTAGAGAAGGTGAATCTCAGTTTCTCAGTGTCGGATTCAGAGCACCAAGTTAAGCTCTCACTCTGAACTGCGCTTTGAAGGAGGAGCGGGGTTGTGTCTCTTCTCCGAGTGGATGGTGAGCCAAGGGATATTTCACCCTTAAGGAACCTGACGTTAAGCCAAAGGATGTTGACCGAGTTCAAAACACTGCTCAAGCCTTTGGGACACCCTGGCTATATTCCTTTAGGAAGAAAGGTATTTTAGTCGAGCAAGCCTTACACTGGGTAAAAGCAGAGGATTAAAGGCTTTTGCTGCTGAAAATCAACATTGAAATGTCCTTTTAAGGGTGGGTCTTAAGATGAGAGATATCTGCACTTCTTTTCTTAACAGGACAGAATTTTTGAGTCTGTTCCCAGAATTAAAAGGAGCACAGGAATTCCGAGGAGTTTCCTGATGGAGGTGAAAGATCCCAGTATAAAGGGCGCTATGCTGACAAGCACTGGGAAATACGCCATACCAATTATTAGTGCGTAAGTATGGGATTAATGGGACTGAGCAGAAAGGGAACGAGAGAAACCATGCGTGTGTGTCTGAGTGGCAATGCAAGCAAGTTGGCCAGCGTCTGTAATTACGAAGGAGGAAGCACCGTCATTGTATCGTCGCCTTAAAATCTGTGATACTTTCTAATATGGAAATAGACTGGTCCTGCTGTTCACACCCCTGGAAGTTGGTTCAACTTGTGGTACACCTAGAATCTGTAGGTCTGCAGAAGATTTCACTAGTGCTTACCGTTGGAGTCATTCTCCTCGAAAGCTCGTTTTGCTTCTCTTTGACGTTTCAAAGGCTTCTTGCCCAATTTAGCAAATAGCTGTCTGAGTGAGATTTCCTCCCCCTCTGGCTTTGATCAAATCTCATGTGTGAACCAGACGGATGTTTTCCTGTTTTGCTTTACCCTAAGAAAATCCTACTGTGTGGTGACAAGAGTGGCTGAGAAGAAATGCACTTGGTAGCACTTCTGTTTGTGGCCGTCATGGATCTCCTTGTGTAGAAGCTGAGACATAGTTTTCTTTTATTCATAAAGTGTATTTAATCGGAGACTCACTTGATCCTGAGCCTGCAATTTACATTGACCCTCTGGCAGAGGAGAGGTGGGATTCATTTCAGCTGATTTCTGGATGTTGAAAAATTATTTTTCTAGTCTGAGCCAATCTCGTAGTTGATCCCATGAATGGGAGAGTTCTGCAGAAGGAAAATTGTTCCCCCTCCCTCTTCTGGTGTGGTGGCCAAAGAGAAGTAGTTGAAACTAAATGCCTACGCTTTAGAAGGCTAATGTGGACTGAGAAGAATGCCATCTATTTTACCTTCCTTGCAGGAAATCCAAAGCTTGGAAAAGTTCTCCTTTGCCCATCTTTCACTTGTTGTTTTTCCTTCCCCGCCCCGCCTCCAGGGAAGCGTATGCTAGAGGAAAGAAGGAAAAGCCTCCCTTTTCACCAGAGGAGCCGTCCTCCTCCTCCTCCTCCTCAGATGCTCCTATTCCGGAGGAGTTGTTATGTCTCATTTGCAAAGAGGTCATGAGTGACGCAGCTGTTACTCCCTGCTGTGGAAACAGTTACTGTGACGAATGTAAGTCTTACTCCCACGGTTGTTAACTCAAAACATGGCATCTGACCTTCCGAAGGCAGAACTGGGAGAGAACGAAATTACTTGGTTACCCGTTCTGTTTGATACCTGAGTATACCCAGAATGGGAGAGGACCCTTCTTATGCAAAGGGCAGAAAAAAAAGGCAGAAAGCTTTTTTCCCTGGTTACGTGTCTAGTTAAACCCTCTGTACATGTGGAAGGATGACTCTGAGAAGAATGTGTAACCGTGCAGGTGATTACAGTATGAGATACTGAATGCATTTAGTTTGTCCCCAGCCCTTTCTCTCATGCAAAATTCTATAGCCTGCTCTGGTGACTTATTGTGGTCTGCAACAAACGGAGAGTTGGGCGTTTAATCCACATTCTTCTCCACAGGAGAGTTGGTGAAATCCTTCAGAACTTGAATCTATGAACGGTTTTTTGAGATGTGTTTTATTCATCAACCTTGAGGTTGGTGACTTCTCACTGTCCTGCACAGTGGAAAGACCAGTCCAAACATCAAGACACAGCCTACTCTACAGCTTCCAAGTAACAACAGTGAAATATCAACACTGCTTAGTTATTTGCTGCATGCTGGACATTTTTTACACTATTGGACATTTACCGCTTCAGGCTCTCAGTTCAAGACTGTATTCACCCATTAATCATATACGTGTTTTTATAATTGATTAGAACCCCAACATTTTCCTTAGTTTTGCTGAAAACTCTTCTGACGGTTCTCATTATTCACAGGTATTAGAACAGCGTTACTGGAATCTGAGGAACATACATGCCCAACGTGTCATCAAACAGACGTTTCTCCCGATGCTTTGACTGCCAACAAGTTGTTACGCCAGGTGACATGCTGACATTTATGTAAACTGTTTGTTAGACAGGTCTATTTGCGAAAAGCTGAAAGGGAAGAAAATACTCGTTTACATCTCCTTAAGCAAGGCTAAATGGAATAAGGCTAAATTTACTTTTCAGAGACGTTATCTGGTGTTAGAGAAGCTTACAACTCTTTAGAGAGAATCTGGCAAATTCAGGTCACACTTTTGCTTAACGTGATTGCCTCACTTTCAAATTTGGTGTTAACACTGAGGTACTGTAAATAGAGATACTCTGCGTTACCCATCGTTAGGGTCAGTGTTTCACCTGATGTCTTCCTATACCTGTATGTTGATTGATTTTAGGATTGATAATGTTTACAGGAACACACAAGCAATTTTGCTCTGGGGAGGCTTTTGTTCGTACATCTACTGAAGTTTCATAGTGCCTTTCTGTACGTGTTTTTCTGCCTCTAGGCTGTGAACAACTTCAATAATGGAACTGGCTACAGAGAGCAGATTCAGCAGCAACGTCAGCAGCAGCCGCCACCTCCACCACCTCCACCACCACTAACGAGACAAACAAGAGCGCACAACATGCAGCCTCAGCTCCGGCCAGCAGTTTCCAGACAGCAGGACCCACTAATGACTCCATTAGCATCCCTGGCTCCTCATTCTGCTGCTGCTTTGTCATCGTTGGCCTCTGGTCAGTCCTCTGTGGCCGTTGGGCTGCCAGTAAATCCGTCTTCTGTCGTCACCTCTGGTCTCCCTCCAGCAGTGTCCCTGTCTCTCTGTGCTGAACAGCCGGACGAACCTCTTTGGTAAGTAAATCTGTAGATCAACAGGGATATAAAGGACACTAAAATGCTCAAGTTAGATTCTTCTTCTTGTTGAGCTTCTCCACTAGCTATTTATCTATCGGTAGTGACAGTTCCCGATACTAGTGGAAGTTCTGGTTTTTGTATTTACTTTGAATGAGGACACTTTGATAACTCGGAAGTGTGTCTCATGCAAGGATTGTCTCAGAAGTATTTCTTGCTCAGTTCCCTTATCAGTCATTGTCTATGAGTTTTACCCTGAAAGAGGCACATTTTGCCCAGGGGCCCTTTGGTTTTATGTGGCTAGCAACTCCTAAAGGAGCCCTCTAGTTATGTCAAAGCTTCTTGAGTGCATTAATTTCTCTCTAGTACGGAGGAAGCAACAGTTTCATGAAACCTGTAAAATCACAATTAGAGCTAAAACTGAGCAGGTGTTTTCCTATTACTTTTTTCTACGGTATTTCTACCATCAATCTTACGATAAGTCAGAGTCATCCTCAGTAACACAAAGGGCAGTCGGTGACGCGTGCTGACCTGGCTAATAAACACTGAAACGCCGTAACTTTGAAGTATTTACAAACATGAAAGTCTGAGTTTGCAGCCCGGTGAAGTCACATGAAAAGACGTGAAAGATCTGTACGATTGTTTAGGGCTTGTGGCCTTTCAGCTTTATGCCTGGGCTGCAAATAGCCTCTCTGTCCAGAAGACTGTCAGGCTCAGCTGTAGCGTTGAATGCAAAGAACCGCAATTCAGAAGAACCTCTAAGGCAGCCTCTGCACTCGCACATAAACATTTCCTCATAGAATTTCAGTTCTCGCGTCTTCCAAAACGGAGATTCAGTGTGTGACTTGTATGTGCTCTAACCCTTTCACGTGCAGCTAGCTTAAGAAGATATTTTTCCAGTGAGCTTTCTCTTGGCATGCCAGTAGTCCAAATCGACTTCTTTCCAGTCTTCAGTAAGAATGGGCCAACTTCACATCTGTAAATCTGATGAAGATTTTTTAAATTTTTTTTTCCTGTTTGCAGTAGTCAGCCTTTTCTCACCTTGGACTTGCTATTTCCAGTAGCACTTGAAAACGCTGTTTGAATAATAACTTTTTTTTTTTTTTTTGTAGTGATGCTGATACTGTGTTACCTCCTGCTGCTCTGGTGACTGCTACTGAACTTCTGAAATTTCCCTCTCTGTCAACCAGCAGCTTGTTGGAAGAGGAGGTCAGTTTTCTTTCAAATGATGCAGTGACTGTTGCCTTTTAGTGGAGCTTAATTTCTAACTGTTTGCATGTATTGACAAGGGCGATCATGTTCCTGCACTAAGGCAACCAGCGATCCCAAGGCTTCTGGGCCCCCAAGGACAATCAGTACCCTCAACCGGTAAGTCACTATAACTTTAGAATTTCTTTTAAAAAGCTGTCCTGAGATAAACTAAATGGGATTTTTTTCTTTTTCCTCTCCCTACGCCAAAAGCTCATGCAATCACAGGCAGCACAGTTGGCTCAGCTGGTGGCAGACCAGGCTGGCAACGGTAAGTATTCTACAGAAATCCGGTATATTATGACCCGTAACCTGTTCAACGAGGCCGTAACACTTAACTTAGACAACAGCTGATTTATAATGGAGTAAGTATGCCCAGATAGTTGTGGAGAATAGAAGCGGTGATTAATTTTTAAAGGGCTTAATTTGATTTGGCTTTGACAAAGGGGATCTGTGCTTGCAGTAGAGTATTTAAAGTAAAACTCCAGTACGTGATTGAAAAGAGGACTCTGAAAAAGGAGCAGTTTTTGAGGGAACCAGCAGTACATCTAAAAATGAAATATAACTAAAGGATTGGGTGGAAAGCCACCCTTTTGATTACTGGCTGAACAGACCTGAAGACATTGATTCCCCAATACAAATCAGCCTCCAACATTCTTTATTTCACAACTTAGCGGATACTGGTGGAGCAAATTCTTCGAAAAGTCAAGGCTGTTATTTGATGACAATTTTGAATTTCTTCAATGTTCTCATCTCAACGAGCCAAGGTGCTTTCTCTCAGTGGGAGAGAGAGGCGTTTGTTTGATCTATTATTGCCGTGTCAAGTTAGTCCTTCCTTTTGGTACGCCTTTGTTAGAGATCGGTTGTAAGCGTGCATTGTGTGTATGATGTCTTAAAGATAAAGCACAACAAAAGCCAGGACGATTCCACAGATTTCCTAAAACTCTCAAATTCAGTAAGCAAGAAAATAACAATTCAGGGACAAGAACAGGCCAAAGACATCATCATGAGGCAAGACCACAGGAGATGCCTGTGGAAGAAGCTAAAAGAAGTTTGAGAGAAGATTAGTTAATATTTGTGCAGTACTTTGAGGATCAGAAGTGTGATCTTCAGTAGTAAGTATAAGCAGTAAGTACATCAAGGAGTGGCAGAGGAGCGGTGGGCGCTTGGCACATGGGAGATGGGAGCGTCTTTTAAGCACAGGCAGCCTCCATCCACGGTCACAAAGCGGAGTATAAGGGGAGAAGACTGCGGGAGCTGTTGTGGGCGAGGGTCTGGAAGGCAAGCATGAGGATCAAGAAGGGAGCGTAGTCTCAAGTGAAGGGAAAGCAGGGAGAAAAATGCTGAAGTTGAGGGTAGGAAGTGCTCGCCACCAGGCTGCCGCTTCATTGGCTTTCCTCTTTACAATCAGGGCAGAGTGTGACAAAGAGTGACACATGTTTTTGGGTTTCTTCAGAAGTTCAAATCGAGGACGCCTGCGCAGTGGACGTTCCCAAAGGACTCATGCCCCAACAGAAGCAGCATCAACATCCGTTGTCATGCCTGTGCCTCCAGCTCCCTCATACCCTCCACCACCCCATGCACTTCCTTCAGGATATCCTCCAGCTCCTGCCAACATGTCATCAGCTTGGGTAGCAACAGCAGTGCCAAGGGCTCATGCAAATACCATCCTCATGACACAAGCACCTCCTTTATCAAGGGAGGAGTTTTACCGAGAACAGCAGAGACTGCAAGAGGAGTAAGTATTTGGCTCAATGAAGTTGCCTTGGTTTTCATTGTTGTATTTCAATAGCATATCAGACTGCAGTTACACCACAGTGCACCTGACATCAACAAAATGCAAGAATCGTCACGGTCTCATAATGTCATGTCCTTTTTCTTTGCAAAGGGTAAACATGCAAAACTGAGACAAGACAAATGTAGTTCTAAAATATTGGCTAAAAGCTGTAGGTATTCTAAACTGGTCTTCCTTCGATGTTAGCTGTTCACCTTTTGCATTTGCATGCAGAAGGCATTTTCTCCTAGTGGCCATGTTGTGTTTCTTGATGTCTTTTGGTAACGAAGTTCAAACTACAATGGTAGTAAAGGTCAAACTTGTTTTCACAGGGAAAAGAAAAAGTCCAAACCTGATGAGTTTACAAAGGATGAGTTTGCTAAGGAAGTGATGGAATATAACAAGGTTCGAAAGGAGCGTTCGATTTCCAGGTACGTGCTTTACATGTCCATTATGGAGAAGCAGATTGTCTGGAAGAATCAGGAGGCATTCCACTCCACCGCTCTGTTGCTAGACGGATGGGATGATCCCAGGGATTAGCAGCAACAGGAGTTTCATGTGTGCATTCCTAGCTTAAATAGGGCAGAGATTACAGTTGACTGGCAGTTATAATTTGGCAGCAGTTGTTAAGGAACAGGTTTCTCTTTTAGTAAAGCTTCTCTGTAATGGCATCCTTCACCGCCTGACAGCCTTGAGGAGGCCAGAAATTGAAGAGGTGGAGTTGCTGGATTTTCTGCATCTCCCTATTCTGCTTGTAACCATTTCCTCAAAGCACTTTGGAGGAGATCTGTGAGAGACATTGTCTTCATCTCCTCTTCTGTTTACCACATGTGGATACACAGAGAGATTTCAAGCTGGACTGCAAACTGGTGGCTTATGCTAGTATGGTTTTGAGCTTGTAAAATTTGTCTCATGAATCAGACTTGTTTGAAAGGAAATCTTGAATTGGTGAAGGACTTTTGGAGGAGGGAAAATGCTCATGAACGTCTGTGAAATGTTGTGAAAATGTTCTTTAAAAAATAATAAAAGAACTCCTTGTGAAGAAAAACCTCAGGGTAGCTGATGTTTTCTATCCCCAAAAGTCACTTGGGCAGGAGTGCTGAAAAGCTCTCTCTTGCTCATGCTGCCAGTATCTGTCCTAGAGTAATGGCAATGAGTCATCCTAGTCGAGGCTGAGTTCAGAAGCTTTTCGAGATGATTTCTCTTGAAATGCAGTCACTATCCCTGGTTAGAGCTAGAGGTATGTGTAAGATTTTGCTAGCACATCTGGCCAGAAGTGTTGATTAAAGACAACTGGACGTAAGAATTTTGCATCCCATACAAATTGCAAAGAAGTAGTGAAGTTAAGTAGTCCAAGCAGCATTTTAACATTGATCTTTACTGTATTAATGCTACATCGTACTCTCTCGATGTTTGATACTGCACGGTAGCCATGAAGACTTGCTCTTTTTGCATCTGACTGCAACAAAAGGGATTTGCACTGCGTGTAGTGGTTGAGGAGTGAAAAATGTGCACGTTCATGTCCCAGTAGAGGCCAGTATACAGCACCTTAAATCAATCAATAGCCAAAGGAAATCTGGGAGGAAAAAAGCTGGGGAGAGTAACTGTTTTGAATTAAATTCATCTGTTTTTTTGTGTTCTGTTTTTTTTAAGGTCCAACTCTCCAAAAAGCTGAGGAGAGTAACTGTTTTGGATTAACTTGATCAATTTTTTTGTGTTGTGTTTTTTTTAAGGTCCAACTCTCCCTGTAGTACTTCATCTTCCTCTACAAGTTCGCATACCTACTCCAAGTCAAGAACAGGTTCTTCCTACTCTTGCTCGTTCTCTCGATCATTTAGTCGTTCCCATTCTCGCTCCTACTCACGATCACCACCATATCCAAGAAGAGGCAAAGGGAAGAGTCACAAGAACTATCATTCCTGGTCAAGGCCACATGGTTATCATCGGTCGAGGTCAAAGTCACCCCCACACAGAAGACGCCATTCACGGTCAAGGTCTCCAGTAGTCCGAGGCCAATCTCCCAGGAAATGGACTATATCTCAAGGGGAAGGAGGAAGGGAGTATTTTAACCGGTACAGACAAGTTCCACCGTATGATATGAAAGCTTCCGATGGCAGATCTATTGACTTTGGAGATCCATTTGGAGAGCAAGGATACGGAGAATGGGAAAGGAACTACAGAGAGTGGTGTGAAAAGTTTTACAAGGGCAATGGTGTTGGTGCTCAACTTCATCCTCCAGTAAAGAGAGGGAACTTTTCTCCAGACTGCTTTGGTCCACCTGGGACCAGACGAGAGTATTTGCCATATGCTTGGGGACATAGGGAGGATTATCCTGTGGGGCAGAGGCAGCGCAGCTGTAATAGAGCTGGAAATTACCCTGAACAACCTTCCGGAAGAGAGAGCCGTGGCAACAAAGAGAGGGAGATGCAATATCCACGTGGAGATGACAAAGGAAATAAATCTAAAAAACACCAGGAGAGAAGGAAAGAGGATGCGAATGAAGGCTTTCTCAATGCTGAGTTGCTAGAAGGTGCGCGAAAACCAAGAGAGCCAGTTACAGGAGAAGTCGTTCAAAGGGACTCATTGTTCATGCTCCCAAGCAGAGATGATGCCACCCCTGAGATGAGGGATGAGCATTTGGGAGCAGATTCTATGGCTTTCAAGCCAGGGTCTAAAAAGAAGAAAGAGAAGGATGAGCGAAAAGCAAAACCTGGCAAGACAAAGCGGGAAGTAGAAGTGGCTGTTCCTCCTCAGAAAGACAAGAGAAGAAAACCAGCTAAAGCTTCCCAAGTGAAGGTGGACAGCGAGCGTGAAAAATCTCCTCAAATGGAACCTCCTGTGAAACAAGTGAAGGAGGACATGCCAAAGACAGACAATGTTTAAACATCTTCCTCTCAAAAGGATGAGAAGACTCTTGGTACCCCACAGAAAATTCATCCAAAAGTGACAGAAGATCACCCAGAAACTAGACCAGTCGTGGAGGAAAAGGCAAAGAAAGACTATCCAAAAGAAACCAACTCAGAGCAGAGGACAGGGAGAGGTCATTCAGCAATTACAATCACAGGCTAAACAGCCTCAACTTGGGAAAATTATTTTAAATTCTTGCCAACCAAAATCAGAGTAGGATAATGAGAAATAAGACGAAATCTTAAAACATATCCCCCCCATCCCTCCCTGCTTCCTGGGCTGTCACGAATGGATAATTTAGGCTGCTTGAAGAATCACCACCAAAGATACCAGAAAGCACATGATTTTAATCTAGATTTGTAAAAAGGATGACTTAACAGAAGGCGATGGCAAGGTCCACTCTATTGCTTATTCAAGGTGGAAAAGCTGTGCAGATAGAACAATTAAACTGGAATGATTTACTCGTCTATCAAATCGAGTTAATGTGTATATTTGAGGAGGGAAAGTAGGAGAGACCCTTCCATTGAGTCACGAGGTTCAGAGAGGACCCCCATGCTTTCTAAAGTCCTTTTCAGAGAGGAGTCTAGGTGCGACTGAATCCACTCCTATTCCCAGATTTGGTCAACAGTTTATGACTAAAGGGACAGGGTATCGGGGATTCTGGTGTAGTGATACAGACTATGATTTTGTACTTCCTGTAACTTAAAGATGGCAATTTATCCAATACAAAATAGCAGCAATCACATTCACTAACAATGCCGAGATAAGTCACAGTATCAAATCATATAAAACTTAGCAGCATAATCCACTGAAACTTAGAAGTCCTTAATCACACGCACACCTATAGGTGTAGAGACAGAGACCCATAAAGAGATCTAGAGAAAAGAGATAGAGATGTACCAAGGTACCTATTCAATATCCCCCTGGAATTCAGTCAAATACATCGAATGCTTTGTGTCGCTCAATGGCTGCACAGTCGAGCCTCTGAGCTGATCGTGAACTTGAGGGTTCACGGGCTCTGAGAGGCGTCCCACTCAGAGGGAGGTGCTAGTTGCAGCCCGCTGCGGTCCAGGAGAGCTCAAAGGGTCTCACTTGGGACCACTCTTTATAGGACTGGGAGATGACTGACTTTAGGCATCAGTGAGTTTCCACAATGCAGGCAGGTGATTTCTCAAGGTTTTGACGTTACCGCTGCCAGGATTGTCTGGAGATAATTGATTAGTTCTGTTCCTGTCCTGTACCTTGTTCAGGTGATTGCGTCCCTGATACCCTCAGTGCCATTCTCCTCCTCGTCTACACAAGAGCGCCTGGTACAGCTGAGGGCCTCTCTCTGCCAAACCCTTTGTTCAGAGGCCGAGGCTGGTCAGGCAACTTAGAACAGCCCGTGTACAAGGCGCGGCTGGGGGGGCGAGGGGATGCACCACCACAATCCCCCCCGTGACTAAAGTCAGTCCATCTCTTTCCCAAAGAGTGGTGCTGTGGTCACCTCTTGCCTCTGTGCCTGTAGATGGAGTAATATATGACATTGCAATTGTAATTTAGGGGGAAATGTATGTAAGGTGAACCTTTGTAGCCAGCGAAGATTTCATTAGATGAGATTGAACACTATACACGCGAGGAGGTTTTGGCACAAACATAACCTGGTGTGGCCATGCACCAAGTTTTGATGGACAGAACAATGCACCATCACAACTTCCTCTTGACGAGATTAAATTGGATCAAGTGCCTTGAGATAGACAGACAGACAGACAGACAGAGGTACCTCTAGCTTACACTGTCGGCTGCACAGCCATGGGTCACTCAGCATGCCTAAAGAACCCCAGCTCATTGCAAAGAGGAGAAGGACAGTCCCCACCCTGGAGAAGTAAGGATAGCTCTGCACTAGCCAGATCATACCAGTGTCCCAGCCCCGCCAACACCTCTGTGAAACCCTCCCCTCCTCTGGCACCGGGATAAGGAACTGCAGCCAGACCGACTCCAGGGACGCCGGGATCAAGAAAGAAGCAGAAGGTTGACAACACCACAGATTTAGCCTGGCTTTGCAAAACAGCCGCCCGCGTGGGCGGGGGGGTGCGTGTGTGTGTGTTAAGTAGCAATTGGTCAAATCAGTTTGGAGTTGAACACGTGAAAGGTGTAAGAACCGTGCGTGACACCGCATTCGGGGTGCCCCAGTCTGAACCTGACAGCTCGCGTGCACGAATGCAGCAATTCCTCCCGTAACGCTAGACTGGGCGTCCCAGGCTCTCTCCTCAGTGGGCAGGGGCCAGTTGCCAAATTTTTGTGAAAGCTCTCCATCGTGGCCACAGGGTCCTGGCCCCATTCCTTCCCCTTGCACAGGAAATTCACCTGCCCCAAAAGGCATGGTTGGGTTCGGAAACTGTGGGGGTGGGAAACCATTGGGATAGGAAACCAACACAGGGCTGAGAAATCATCGCTGGGATGGGAAACGGTGGTGGGGATGGGAAACCATCATTAAGGACAGGAAATCATCAGCCAGATGGGAAATAACTGAGAGGGGAAGGTGTTGTGCTATGAAAACCAAACCCTCGCCAGGCTGGCTGAAGCAGGTGCTGGCGGAATGTTCGCCATGGGGACGGAGGCTCTTTGCCCCCAACAAACCCCACACTGACCAACCGCCACGGCAGGTACAGCAGCGGCTCCCGCTCCTCGCGGTGCTCCTGCCCCCCAGGTAACCCCCCGCTGGCTCTGCCCGCCGATACCTCACCCCACCACCCCTTTTTGCTTCCCCCAGCAGAGAGCTTCCCTCTGCGGCTGCTGATGGCATCGCAACTGCCCGGCGTGAGCTTCGCCGTTCCAGCCATGCCGCCTCCGGTCACTGCCGGCGTGTCACCCTCTGTCCTGGTGTCCTCTGAGCCTGCCCAGCTCCACCACGTCACCTCCCAGCTGGTGCAGGCCGGCGTCTGGCAGGGGGTGCCAGGGCCCCTGGGGGTCCCGGGGCAGCTCCCCGCCATGGGGCAGCCTCCCTGCGGGGTGCAGCTCCTCCCCATGCCTGCTGCCTGTCTCCCTGCCTACGGCTGGGGATGGCAGCTGGGGACGGGAGCGCTGGTGCCCCACCAGCCCGTGGGGCTGGGGCCTGGCACCGTGCTCCAGGGGCAGCTCCTGTACCCCACAGGCTCCTGCCCGCAGCACATCCCTGCCTGTCCAGACCCCCACCACCCCACAGCTCAGCACTGCGGGCAGGGCCCCCCTGTGCCCCACACCCTGCCCGGCAGTGCCCAGCAGCTGTCGGAGGCCTCCAGCAAAGACGGGGCGGCCACTGAGGACAGTGACCCTGCCGCCAGCCCCCACCAGACCACCCTGGCTCTGCTGACCAGCAGAACCACGACAAAGCCAAAAGGTGAGTTTTGGGGACTGGCAGAGCCTGCAGGTGGGTGGCCAAGCGGAGGAAAGCTTGCACCACCCCGGGTTTGGCTTGGCTTTTTCAGCAGTGGTAACCACCCCAGCGGCCCCAGGGATGCCCGCGCATCGGCTTGCTCAGGGGGCAGCCGTATTCCCTGAGGCCTTTCCTGAGCAGGCAGAGGAAGCCAGCATCAAGCAGATGCTCACCTGGCTCGACACCGTCCCCAACAGCCTCGACAGCCCCAGCTTTACCGCCTTCCTCTCTGAGCTCCCTGACCTCTCTGAGTACATGGCAGAGGGCGGCTGCCCCAAGGAGCAAGCAGCAGCGGCAGGGCTGGGAAACAGCGACGTGTTCCCGGATGTCCCTGACTTGACTGACCTCCTCAGTGAGCTCCCCCACCTCTTCGAGTACGTGGCAGAGGGGGCTGCCCCAGGAGTCAGTGGTAGTGGGAGGACAGCTAGGACACCGTCCCTGATGTCCTTGATTTCCCCAACAGCCTTTGCAGCACCGCCTCCTTCAACCAAGTTCCCAGCTTCTTGGAGGACGGGGCAGCGGGCAACTACCTTGAGGACCACCTGGTGGCGGCAACGCTGGGGGACACCAATCCCTCCTGGGGGGTCGCAGCCTACCCTTTGCAGGACCCCAAGGGGAAGCAGTGTGAGGTGGCAGAAGACCTCCCCACCGGGCAGCCAGTGAGACCCGTGGAGACTTCCGAGGAGAGCTCTGCAGGCAGTTCTGCGCAGAGTCCTCCAGAGACCGCAGAGGAGACTTCAGAGAACAGGCCTGGGGAGAGTCCCAACAAGGATCCCCTGAAGGGTCCTCCGGAGAGTCCCCTGCTGAGCCCCCTGCAGATCCCACTGCCCAGAGCCCTGGCAGGGTTCCCGGCTGCCCCCCAGCATCATGCGCCCCAGACGGGCCAACTGGCGGAGGGGGCATTGCAGATGCAGCCCCGGGTGTGTTCAAGCTCCTTGCTGCTGCCCCCAGGCACCATCTCCTGCCGGGTGGTGCCCAGACGGGGAGAAGAGCGCAGCAAGAAGGCCAAGCGCCCCGCGCCAGCCAGTGCCTCCACGATGCCAGAGACCTCCCCGCAGGACAGCATGCCCCCAACGAAAAAGAAGATGGTGGTGCACCAGGTGGCCTAACACTCGAAAACCCTCTGGAGGGGAAGCGGGACGGGGACGGCGTGGCAGCAGGTGGCAGCGGGCAGGAAGCAGCGAGCAGAGAGCTTCCACGGGCAGCAACGTGCCAGCCAAGCGCCCGAGGACCCGGCAGGAGGCCAGCGGGCAAAGGGCCTTTGCGCAGCGGGAGGGGACAGGTTTAATGCAGCCGGCCCACTGAAGCCCTGCCGCACGGAGGCCTTAAACGGCTGGCCCGGGGCTGCGGCCCCACGCCCGGCCCAGGGACCCTCGCCCACCCCGGTCCCCCCAGACCCCCGCACTCTAAGCTACGGCTCCCCACTGCCAGGGGCTGCGCTACGTTCACCGGAACAGGCGACACCGCGCTGCCGGCTGCCGGCGTCAGGGACTCGCCGCGCCCCGCGGCTGCCGGCAGCACCAGGCCGCACGCCCCTGCAGTGCCCCGGGGCAGCCCTGGGAGGCCCCGGGACGGGACGAGGACGCGGAGCGGTGCGGGCAGGCGTAAGGCGGGGCAGGCGCACGCACCGCTCTGGCATGGGGGGAGCCCCTTCTGCCCGCCATGAGGGCGCCGGCCCCGGGCCCGCCCAGCGCCGCTTCCGCCATCACCCCACGCCCCCACCGGCCCCGCCCCCGCAGAGGAGGCCGCGCCCCCTGCCCGGCAGAGGCTGCAGCCGCGGCGCCACCTGGCGGTTCCTGCGACGAACCACCGCCGCGGAACCCGCCCCCCCACCGCGGCCTGGTACCAACACCCCTGGAGCCGCCATGTCTACCCCGTCCCGCTGCTGACAGCCCTACAACCAGCATCCCCACCCCAGGCGGTACCGGCGTTCCCAGGAAGAGCCACTTCAACCCGGGGCCAAGGATGCCCCGCACCGACCAGAGGGCACATTTCTCAACGCCATCGAGACATCCCTCCACGGGGGTGAGGAGTGAAGGTCGTGGGGCCGGTGCACCAACCGCCCAATCCAGAGCCCCAAGCCAGCCCCAGCGTGACCCCAGGGACCCTGGTCCCCTGCCAGCAGCCCCGAGACCCCAACTCATGGCAAGAAGGAGTCGGCACCGGCAGTGGCACTGAGCAGCAAGGCACGCACTGGTGCACGTCCCAAACCCAGGCAGCCCAGCTGGCTGCGCCTGTCCCCCACGGGGGGCCAAACCCCACGCCAGGGGCTGCCAGAGCAGCTGCACATGCCGCCGCACGTGCCGCAGCCTCCCGCCGACTCCCTGCTATCCCTCAGGCCCTGGCGGGGCCTCACCACTGCGCCCATCCCACCGCAGGAGCAGGAGGACTCGGTGCCCATCACAGACGAGCAGCAGCCCGAGCGGGAGCGCATGACCAGGCTGGCCCAGGAGGGGCGGGAGCGGGCGGCCCTGCAGATGCCACTGGGCCAGCTGCAGTTTTTTGTGCAGAGGGAGGCTGACATGGAGACAGCCAACGAGTACGGCTACCCCTAACCCACCGCTCCAGCATGGTTCCCCGTAGCCCCCACATGCAGAAAAGAACCAGAGACAGAGACCTGCACCCACCTGCTCCAGCCCCCACCCTCTCCCAGAACCCCATCTCTTCCTTAATTCCAGCCCCCACCCTCTCCCAGAACCCCATTTCTTCCTTAATTCATTACACAAGTTGGGTTTAATTCTTTACACAATATTGGAGTTTGTGTTTTCCCTCATGACAAGGATTTCGGTAACAATTCGTTCCAATTTGGGCTCTTGTAGGAGATTAATTTGCTTTATGGTCACCCAAAACAACAGGGAAAACCATTAACTTGAGTAGTCTTGTTCATGCACGTTTTGGAAGCAGGAAGTGATTTTGTTACTGTGAAAACACATAAAAACAGCTGGTAATGCTTTAGTAATTATATGATTTGTGACCATTATTTCAGCAACTGCTGTTATTCTGGACTTGACTGCATAACAGAGAGAAAACACAGACGTACATTACGTATAAAACGCCGTACTGAAAAGATCATTAAGGTTACAGAAACAAAAAAAAATACAACCGTAGCACTTCCTAGCTTATTGAATTTTGATTTTGCAATTCAAAACATACATTCCCTAACACAGTTTAGATTGGCAATTACTTTGTGGGTTTGAAAAAACTAAACCATTGTATGGCATTTTATGGATACATCCTGGGCTCTAAGCAGAGCTTAGGGCTTTTAGACCCCATATAGACCTCTACCTAAGGGCAGTTACAAAGTGCCTCTGTCTAGTCCTGCTCTCAACATGGCACGAAAGAGACCACCCCTCCGCTCCCATTCCTGGGTTTCTAGCCACATTTTCAGGCAGGGTTTGTATAGGTTCAAGACCGCTTGCCTTGGAAAAGGAAAGGAATGTGAAGAGGCCACTTTAAATCGGCCACTACAGGGACTGTCAAAGCTAACGCCGCTTTCCTTCTGACATCTTCAGGAACCAATCTGGACATGCCTGTAGTCCTACAGGCCCCGGTGCTAAGTTACACGTGGCACAGCACAATTTAAAGGTTACAAATGACCCTGCTGTTTTGTTAAGTTGTCTTGGCGTTTTTCATTCTTGCTGAAAACAACTTATCCATGCCCGTGCTTAGTCAAAGTCCAATTTTACAAAATGTCATGCCTGGATATATCGCTAGAAGTCACATCTAGTTGCTGGTTCATTGCTTTGGCATTGTATCTACAGACATGATAACAGTTAATTAAGCTAACAGGTGCCTACTGGCTACGTTAATTAACGCACATCAAAGGGCAAAGCCCGCTGCGTAGTCTTGTTGGGAATTTGCCTTTGGAGAGATGGCTATTTGTTTCTCTACTGTTTTAGCCATGGGCTAATCATATTGCCTGTTTCCACGGTGCTCAACTTCCCTGTCTAAAAGCTCCTTTTTCAGCACCAACCTCCTCTTCACCTGCTCCTAAGTTCACACAGCGATCTTTCTCCTGTTTGCCTGTGTCTCACCGCAGCAGGAGCCCAGAGGGAATGCAGCCCTCTCGGCAGCAAGGCGCGTCCTGCCGACCTGCCCGGGGCTGCCAGGCAGGCATCCCGACTGCTCACCCGGGCTCCCGTTACAGGCAGCGGAGAATAAAAGCCACCGCCGGGGTGTTGGCAACCGTCCGGCAGACTCCAGATGTGGGGCAGGCAAGGGAAGTCTGGCTGATCCGTTGGCTACGTGTAAACTGAAGCCTACAGTGCAGATCCTTGAAGTGCGGTGAGCTGAACCCCCCACCAGTCCCAGCTGCGACGCAGACGCAGCGGGTTCTATCACCTTCTCACAAATTTATGTGCCTTAAGTCACCTGTACTTGGACACACTGTCACAGAGAGACACACGCACACAGACAGCGTCCTGTATTTTCTGAGAGACTCAGCGCCGTTGCCCAACGCGTAAAGAGAAACAGTGCAACAGGTACTGAACTGGCCAAAGGAGGGAGCGAGACGTCAGACATCCTGAACGTCGGATTAAGGGCCAACTCTCTCAAGCCAGGGGTGCCCTAATGGGAAGGGGAATGTTCCTTTGCCATGCGTTAGATCAGTGCATGGCTTTCCATGCATCGCTAGCACTTTGCTTACCTGGGGATAGAAGGTGATTAAGGGAAAAATAAAGCAGGGAATAATCGCCCTCCTGTCATGTTAAATGCCTAGAACTATGTTTCCCACTGGGCTCCACGCTTGGTCTGACAGCGCTAAAGTGTGCAGCTAGAACATGGACAATGTCATCTTATTTCAGGCCAGACTCCCATTAAGCAGTAATCTTAAGGCAAGCTTCTGCCTGCAAGAACAGACTTTCATCTGTTTTGATGTTTTTAAACAGAAAGTTAGAAAACAGCCCGTGATCCCTTTGCTGCTGCTGCAAAGACGCTACGGTTGACTTTCCTTCAGCCTGCAAGGCTGGCACTCTGTCACAAAAGGCAAATCTCACAGCTTGCTCCACCATTCTTAAATGCTAGGAAAGGTAAAGGTTACTTTCACACTCACCGAAGGATGGACTTCTACGTATCCATGGGCGACTTTACCAGCAATGTGCAAAGGAAAATTAACCAGATGCTGTTATAAAACTGCCTGTTGTGGGGAAACCCACAGAACAAGGAAATCCAGAGAGACAGCATGGTTCTTTCACAACATCCCTCCAGTAGAAACAGCTATTTTACATAGAGAGGAGGGTAACAGGACAATAGATTAGGTTACTCTTTTTTCTACAGTTTCTTGTGTCTATTTTTTGCCCTGTTTTGCCAGTAACTAAAAGAATTGGAAACTTGGTCAGGAAAGTGCCAATTGGTCTTTAACTGTCAATGCTTCTGTTCCCCCATTAAAGCTTGCTGAAAATCCACCTTAGCTGTGGCAGTTCTATTCTGACAAACCACAGTCACAGCTCCTGAGTTCAGGAGCGTGCAAAAAATGTTTTGAATTTTGCATTTCACCACAAAACTAATTGCTTTTTTAGCACACATTAAGTGTCAACTTAGACAGTCATATGTCTTCATTATGCAGGTTAAAAAAAAAAGATGCTTTCCCTCAAAAGAAGAGAAATGTCAGTAAATTCTGGAGATTAACCTCACAGTTTCTAGGACTTCCGAGAAGCTCTCCCAGTCCGCATTTTAGCAGTTGCACTGGTTGAACCAGCAAACTGAGGAAATTGCAGACCCCACTGCCACACACTACCAGGCGTGGGGAACTGAACCACTGCAGGTAAATCTGTCCAAAAGCTGTCCACACCCGGTGGGATAGAGACACCCCCTTATTAGCTGAAGCTGTTGACAGAAGCTTTACCAAAGTCATGGTATCTTACTGGCATTTTTGTTTAAAAATCAACTCCGTTATTAAGGAACAGCCAAAGAACACATCGATACAGAAGCCAACTAGTAGTAAAAACCTCCACTTACTTGCTACATGTGTGGCCAGCCAGGGTCTGTCCGGCAAATACAATACAGAAAAAGCCAAAGAAAAGAAAACGCGAACTGCAGCACAGACTTGCTCTCTCATTTTTGCAACGATAGGTCACTATTTTGCAGACTCTAGGCATCCAGGAGGATAAAGGACATCCCCATCACATCTGCAGGCTCTTGGACGGGAATGCCCACACCACGAGGGTCTTCCTGGAGTGAGCCTGCTATGGAGATTGCTCGGGACACTTCTGCCTGCCTTCTCGCCCTCTGTGACACCGTTCCTGTTACATCACAATGGCAGCCGTTCTGGGTTGGTTTGCGAGTTTATGCACAGCAACCTCGTCCTCTGCATGGGGTTTGCGTGGCAAGGTTGTGGCAGCAGGGCTGCAGGGGTGGCTTCTGTGAGAAGCTGCTAGAAGCTTCCCCTGTGTCCCATAGAGCCCGTGCCCGGCGGGGCCAAGCCAGGCAGCAACGGGGGCAGCACCTCTGGGATAACATATTTCAGAAGGGGACAAAACCGGCACGTGGCATTTGCAGCTGGAGAGAGGAGAACATGTGAGAACAGCCCTGCAGACACCAAGGTCTGTGCGGAAGGAGGGGCAGGAGGTGCTCCAGGCGCCGCAGCAGAGGTTCCCCTGCAGCCCCTGCTGAAGACCATGGTGAGGCAGGCTGTGCCCCTGCAGCCATGCAGCTCCACGCTGGAGCAGATCTCCACCTGCAACCCGGGGAGGACCCCCCGCCGGGGCAGGGGGATGCCCGAAGGAGGCCGTAACCCCGTGGGACACCCGCGCTGCAGCAGGATCCTGGCAGGACCTGCGGAAAAGACATCCGGAGCAAAGCTGAGCCCGTGTGCTGGTGCACATCCCAGCCCTTTGCCTTGTACCTGGGCCACTCTAAATTGCCTGACCAGCCTCGGCCTCTGAACAAAGGGTTTGGCAGAGAGAGGCCCTCAGCTGTACCAGGCGCTCTTGTGTAGACGAGGAGGAGAATGGCACTGAGGGTATCAGGGACGCAATCACCTGAACAAGGTACAGGACAGGAACAGAACTAATCAATTATCTCCAGACAATCCTGGCAGTGGTACCGTCAAAACCTTCAGAAATCACCTGCCTGCATTGTGGAAACTCACTGATGCCTAAAGACAGTCATCTCCCAGTCCTATAAAGAGTGGTCCCAAGTGAGACCCTTTGAGTTCTCCTGGACCGCAGCGGGCTGCAACCTGCACCTCCCTCTGAGTGGGACGCCTCTCAGAGCCCGTGAACCCTCAAGTTCACGATCAGCTCAGAGGCTCGACTGTGCAGCCATTGAGCGACGCAAAGCATTCGATGTATTTGACTGAATTCCAGGGGGATATTGAATAGGTACCTTGGTACATCTCTATCTCTTTTCTCTAGATCTCTTTATGGGTCTCTGTCTCTACACCTATAGGTGTGCGTGTGATTAAGGACTTCTAAGTTTCAGTGGATTATGCTGCTAAGTTTTATATGATTTGATACTGTGACTTATCTCGGCATTGTTAGTGAATGTGATTGCTGCTATTTTGTATTGGATAAATTGCCATCTTTAAGTTACAGGAAGCACAAAATCATAGTCTGTATCACTACACCAGAATCCCCGATACCCTGTCCCTTTAGTCATAAACTGTTGACCAAATCTGGGAATAGGAGTGGATTCAGTCGCACCTAGACTCCTCTCTGAAAAGGACTTTAGAAAGCATGGGGGTCCTCTCTGAATCTCGTGACTCAATGGAAGGGTCTCTCCTACTTTCCCTCCTCAAATATACACATTAACTCGATTTGATAGACGAGTAAATCATTCCAGTTTAATTGTTCTATCTGCACAGCTTTTCCACCTTGAATAAGGAATAGAGTGGACCTTGCCATCGCCTTCTGCTAACTCATGCTTTTTACAAATCTAGATTAAAATCATGCGCTTTCTGGTATCTTTGGTGGTGATTCTTCAAACAGCCTAAATTATCCATTCGTGACAGCCCAGGAAGCAGGGAGGGATGGGGGGGATATGTTTTAAGATTTCGTCTTATTTCTCATTATCCTACTCTGATTTTGGTTGGCAAGAATTTAAAATAATTTTCCCAAGTTGAGGCTGTTTAGCCTGTGATTGTAATTGCTGAATGACCTCTCCCTGTCCTCTGCTCTGAGTTGGTTTCTTTTGGATGGTCTTTCTTTGCCTTTTCCTCCACGACTGGTCTAGATTCTGGGTGATCTTCTATCACTTTTGGATGAATTTTCTGTGGGGTACCAAGAGTCTTCGCATCCTTTTGAGAGGAAGATGTTTAAACATTGTCTGTCTTTGGCATGTCCTCCTTCACTTGTTTCACAGGAGGTTCCATTTGAGGAGATTTTTCACGCTCGCTGTCCACCTTCACTTGGGAAGCTTTAGCTCGTTTTCTTATATTGTCCTTCTGAGGAGGAACAGCCACTTCTGCTTCCCGCTTTGTCTTGCCAGGTTTTGCTTTTCGCTCATCCTTCTCTTTCTTCTTTTTAGACCCTGGCTTGAAAGCCATAGAATCTGCTCCCAAATGCTCATCCCTCATCTCAGGGGTGGCATCATCTCTGCTTGGGAGCATGAACAATGAGTCCCTTTGAACAACTTCTCCTGTAACTGGCTCTCTTGGTTTTCTCGCACCTTCTAGCAACTCATCATTGAGAAAGCCTTCATTCGCATCCTCTTTCCTTCCCTCCTGGTGTTTTTTAGGTTTATTTCCTTTGTCATCTCCACGTGGATTTTGCATCTCCCTCTCTTTGTTGCCACGGCTCTCTCTTCCGGAAGGTTGTTCAGGGTAATTTCCAGCTCTATTACAGCTGCGCTGCCTATGCCCCACAGGATAATCCTCCCTATGTCCCCGAGCATATGGCGAATACTCTCGTCTGGTCCCAGGTGGACCAAAGCAGCCTGGAGAAAAGTTCCCTCTCTTTACTGGAGGATGAAGTTGAGCACCAACACCATTGCCCTTGTAAAACTTTTCACACCACTCTCTGTAGTTCCTTTCCCATTCTCCGTATCCTTGCTCTCCAAATGGATCTCCAAAGTCAATAGATCTGCCATCGGAAGATTTCATATCATACGGTGGAACTTGTCTGTACCGGTTAAAATACTCCCTTCCTCCTTCCCCTTGAGATATAGTCCATTTCCTGGGAGATTGGCCTCGGACTACTGGAGGCCTTGACCGTGAATGGTGTCTTCTGTGTGGGGGTGACTTTGACCTCGACCGGTGATAACCATGTGGCCTTGACCAGGAATGACAGTTCTTGTGACTCTTCCCTTTGCCTCTTCTTGGATATGGTGGTGATCGTGAGTAGGAGCGAGAATGGGAACGACTAAATGATCGAGAGTACGAGCAAGAGTAGGAAGAACCTGTTCTTGACTTGGAGTAGGTATGCGAACTTGTAGAGGAAGATGAAGTACTATAGGGAGAGTTGGACCTTAAAAAAAACACAACACAAAAAAATTGATCAAGTTAATTCAAAACAGTTACTCTCCTCAGCTTTTTGGAGAGTTGGACCTTAAAAAAACCAGAACACAAAAAACCAGATGAAGTTAATTCAAAACAGTTACTCTCCCCAGCTTTTTTCCTCCCAGATTTCCTTTGGCTATTGATTGATTTAAGGTGCTGTATACTGGCCTCTACTGGGACATGAACGTGCACATTTTTCACTCCTCAACCACTACACGCAGTGCAAATCCCTTTTGTTGCAGTCAGATGCAAAAAGAGCAAGTCTTCATGGCTACCGTGCAGTATCAAACATCGAGAGAACACGATGTAGCATTAATACAGTAAAGATCAATGTTAAAATGCTGCTTGGACTATTTAACTTCACTACTTCTTTGCAATTTGTATGGGATGCAAAATTCTTACGTCCAGTTGTCTTTAATCAACACTTCTGGCCAGATGTGCTAGCAAAATCTTACACATACCTCTAGCTCTAACCAGGGATAGTGACTGCATTTCAAGAGAAATCATCTCGAAAAGCTTCTGAACTCAGCCTCGACTAGGATGACTCAATGCCATTACTCTAGGACAGATACTGGCAGCATGAGCAAGAGAGAGCTTTTCAGCACTCCTGCCCAAGTGACTTTTGGGGATAGAAAACATCAGCTACCCTGAGGTTTTTCTTCACAAGGAGTTCTTTCATTATTTTGTAAAGAACCCTTTCGCATCATTCCGCAGACGTTCATGAGCATCTTCCCTCCTCTATAAATCCTTCAGCAATTCAAGATTTCCTTACAAACAAGTCTGAGTCATGAGACAAATTTTACAAGGTCAAAACCATACTAGCATAAGCCACCAGTTTGCAGTCCAGCTTGAAATCTCTCTGTGTACCCACATGTGGTAAACAGAAGAGGAGATGAAGACAACGTCTCTCACAGATCTCCTCCAAAGTGCTTTGAGGAAATGGTTACAAGCAGAATAGGGAGATGCAGAAAATCCAGCAACTACACCTCTTCAATTTCTGGCCTCCTCAAGGCTGTCAGGCGGTGAAGGATGCCATTACAGAGAAGCTTTACTAAAAGAGAAACCTGTTCCTTAACAACTGCTGCCAAATTATAACTGCCAGTCAACTGTAATCTCTGCCGTATTTAAGCTAGGAATGCACACATGAAACTCCTGTCGCTGCTAATCCCTGGGATCATCCCATCCGTCTAGCAACAGAGCGGTGGAGTGGAATGCCTCCTGATTCTTCCAGACAATCTGCTTCTCCATAATGGACATGTAAAGCACGTACCTGGAAACCGAACGCTCCTTTCGAGACTTGTTATATTCCATCACTTCCTTAGCAAACTCATCCTTTGTAAACTCATCGGGTTTGGACTTTTTCTTGTCCCTGTGAAAACAAGTTTGACCTTTACTACCATTGTAGTTTGACCTTCGTTACCAAGACATCAAGAAACACAACATGGCCACTAGGAGAAAATGCCTACTGCATGCAAATGCAAAAGGTGAACAGCTAACATCGAAGGAAGACCAGCTTAGAATACCTACAACTTTTAGCCAATATTTTAGAACTACATTTGTCTTGTCTCAGTTTTGCATGTTTACCCTTTGCAAAGAAAAAGTACATGACATTATGACACCGTGACGATTCTTGCATTTTGTTGATGTCAGGTGCACTGTGGTGTAACTGCAGTCTGATATGCTATTGAAATACAACAACGAAAACCAAGGCAACTTCATTGAGCCAAATACTTACTCCTCTTGCAGTCTCTGCTGTTCTCGGTAAAACTCCTCCCTTGATAAAGGAGGTGCTTGTGTCATGAGGATGGTATTTGCATGAGCCCTTGGCACTGCTGTTGCTACCCAAGCTGATGACATGTTGGCAGGAGCTGGAGGATATCCTGGAGGGGGAACAGCGTACCCAGCAGATGGAAGCTGACCAGGTGGAAAGTGAAGAGGAGACTGTGCTGGTGGTAGCCCTGAAGGAAGTGCATGGGGTGGTGGAGGGTATGAGGGAGCTGGAGGCACAGGCACGACAACGGATGTTGATGCTGCTTCTGTTGGGGCATGAGTCCTTTGGGAACGTCCACTGCGCAGGCGTCCTCGATTTGAACTTCTGAAGAAACCCAAAAACATGTGTCACTCTTTGTCACACTCTGCCCTGATTGTAAAGAGGAAAGCGAATGAAGCGGCAGCCTGGTGGCGAGCACTTCCTACCCTCAACTTCAGCATTTTTCTCCCTGCTTTCCCTTCACTTGAGACTATGCTCCCTTCTTGATCCTCATGCTTGCCTTCCAGACCCTCGCCCACAACAGCTCCCGCAGTCTTCTCCCCTTATACTCCGCTTTGTGACCGTGGATGGAGGCTGCCTGTGCTTAAAAGACACTCCCATGTCCCATGTGCCAAGCGCCCACCGCTCCTCTGCCACTCCTTGATGTACTTACTGCTTATACTTACTACTGAAGATCACACTTCTGATCCTCAAAGTACTGCACAAATATTAACTAATCTTCTCTCAAACTTCTTTTAGCTTCTTCCACAGGCATCACCTGTGGTCTTGCCTCATGATGATGTCTTTGGCCTGTTCTTGTCCCTGAATTGTTATTTTCTTGCTTACTAAATTTGAGAGTTTTAGGAAATCTGTGGAATCGTCCTGGCTTTTGTTGTGCTTTATCTTTAAGACATTATAAACACAATGCACGCTTACAACCGATCTCTAACAAAGGCGTACCAAAAGGAAGGACTAACTTGACACGGCAATAATAGATCAAACAAACGCCTCTCTCTCCCACTGAGAGAAAGCACCTTGGCTCGTTGAGATGAGAACATTGAAGAAAGTCAAAATTGTCATCAAATAACAGCCTTGACTTTTCCAAGAATTTGCTCCACCAGTATCCGCTAAGTTGTGAAATAAAGAATGTTGGAGGCTGATTTGTATTGGGGAATCAATGTCTTCAGGTCTGTTCAGCCAGTAATCAAAAGGGTGGCTTTCCACCCAATCCTTTAGTTATATTTCATTTTTAGATGTACTGCTGGTTCCCTCAAAAACTGCTCCTTTTTCAGAGTCCTCTTTTCAATCACGTACTGGAGTTTTACTTTAAATACTCTACTGCAAGCACAGATCCCCTTTGTCAAAGCCAAATCAAATTAAGCCCTTTAAAAATTAATCACCGCTTGTATTCTCCACAACTATCTGGGCATACTTACTCCATTATAAATCAGCTGTAGTCTAAGTTAAGTGTTACGGCCTCGTTGAACAGGTTACGGGTCGTAATATACCGGATTTCTGTAGAATACTTACCGTTGCCAGCCTGGTCTGCCACCAGCTGAGCCAACTGTGCTGCCTGTGATTGCATGAGCTTTTGGCGTAGGGAGAGGAAAAAGAGAAAAATCCCATTTAGTTTATCTCAAGACAGCTTTTTAAAAGAAATTCTAAAGTTATAGTGACTTACCGGTTGAGGGTACTGATTGCCCTTGGGGGCCCAGAAGCCTTGGGATCGCTGGTTGCCTTAGTGCAGGAACGTGATCGCCCTTGTCAATACATGCAAACAGTTAGAAATTAAACTCCACTAAAAGGCAACAGTCACTGCATCATTTGAAAGAAAACTGACCTCCTCTTCCAACAAGCTGCTGGTTGACAGAGAGGGAAATTTCAGAAGTTCAGTAGCAGTCACCAGAGCAGCAGGAGGTAACACAGTATCAGCATCACTACAAAAAAAAAAAAAAAGTTATTATTCAAACAGCGTTTTCAAGTGCTACTGGAAATAGCAAGTCCAAGGTGAGAAAAGGCTGACTACTGTTAATGGGGAAAAAAATTTTAAAAATCTTCATCAGATTTACAGATGTGAAGTTGGCCCATTCTTAATGAAGACTGGAAAGAAGTCGATTTGGACTACTGGCATGCCAAGAGAAAGCTCACTGGAAAAATATCTTCTTAAGCTAGCTGCACGTGAAAGGGTTAGAGCACATACAAGTCACACACTGAATCTCAGTTTTGGAAGACGCAAGAACTGAAATTCTATGAGGAAATGTTTATGTGCGAGTGCAGAGGCTGCCTTAGAGGTTCTTCTGAATTGCGGTTCTTTGCATTCAACGCTACAGCTGAGCCTGACAGTCTTCTGGACAGAGAGGCTATTTGCAGCCCAGGCATAAAGCTGAAAGGCCACAAGGCCTAAACAATCGTACAGATCTTTCACGTCTTTTCATGTGACTTCACCGGGCTGCAAACTCAGACTTTCATGTTTGTAAATACTTCAAAGTTACGGCGTTTCAGTGTTTATTAGCCAGGTCAGCACGCGTCACCGACTGCCCTTTGTGTTACTGAGGATGACTCTGACTTATCGTAAGATTGATGGTAGAAATACCGTAGAAAAAAGTAATAGGAAAACACCTGCTCAGTTTTAGCTCTAATTGTGCTTTTACAGGTTTCATGAAACTGTTGCTTCCTCCGTACTAGAGAGAAATTAATGCACTCAAGAAGCTTTGACATAACTAGAGGGCTCCTTTAGGAGTTGCTAGCCACATGAAACCAAAGGGCCCCTGGGCAAAATGTGCCTCTTTCAGGGTAAAACTGGTAGCCGATGACTGATAAGGGAACTAAGCAAGAAATACTTCTGAGAAAATCCTTGCATGAGACACACTTCCGAGTTATCAAAGTGTCCTCATTCAAAGTAAATACAAAACCCAGAACTTCCACTAGTATCGGGAACTGTCACTACCGATAGATAAATAGCTAGTGGAGAAGCTCAACAAGAAGAAGAATCTAACTTGAGCATTTTAGTGTCCTTTATATCCCTGTTGATCTACAGATTTACTTACCAAAGAGGTCCGTCCGGCTGTTCAGCACAGAGAGACAGGGACACTGCTGGAGGGAGACCAGAGGTGACGACAGAAGACGGATTTACTGGCAGCCCAACGGCCACAGAGGACTGACCAGAGGCCAACGATGACAAAGCAGCAGCAGAATGAGGAGCCAGGGATGCTAATGGAGTCATTAGTGGGTCCTGCTGTCTGGAAACTGCTGGCCGGAGCTGAGGCTGCATGTTGTGCGCTCTTGTTTGTCTCGTTAGTGGTGGTGGAGGTGGTGGAGGTGGCGGCTGCTGCTGACGTTGCTGCTGAATCTGCTCTCTGTAGCCAGTTCCATTATTGAAGTTGTTCACAGCCTAGAGGCAGAAAAACACGTACAGAAAGGCACTATGAAACTTCAGTAGATGTACGAACAAAAGCCTCCCCAGAGCAAAATTACTTGTGTGTTCCTGTAAACATTATCAATCCTAAAATCAATCAACATACAGGTATAGGAAGGCATCAGGTGAAACACTGACCCTAACGATGGGTAACGCAGAGTATCTCTATTTACAGTACCTCAGTGTTAACACCAAATTTGAAAGTGAGGCAATCACGTTAAGCAAAAGTGTGACCTGAATTTGCCAGATTCTCTCTAAAGAGTTGTAAGCTTCTCTAACACCAGATAACGGCTCTGAAAAGTAAATTTAGCCTTATTCCATTTAGCCTTGCTTAAGGAGATGTAAACGAGTATTTTCTTCCCTTTCAGCTTTTCGCAAATAGACCTGTCTAACAAACAGTTTACATAAATGTCAGCATGTCACCTGGCGTAACAACTTGTTGGCAGTCAAAGCATCGGGAGAAACGTCTGTTTGATGACACGTTGGGCATGTATGTTCCTCAGATTCCAGTAACGCTGTTCTAATACCTGTGAATAATGAGAACCGTCAAAAGAGTTTTCAGCAAAACTAAGGAAAATGTTGGGGTTCTAATCAATTATAAAAACACGTATATGATTAATGGGTGAATACAGTCTTGAACTGAGAGCCTGAAGCGGTAAATGTCCAATAGTGTAAAAAATGTCCAGCATGCAGCAAATAACTAAGCAGTGTTGATATTTCACTGTTGTTACTTGGAAGCTGTAGAGTAGGCTGTGTCTTGATGTTTGGACTGGTCTTTCCACTGTGCAGGACAGTGAGAAGTCACCAACCTCAAGGTTGATGAATAAAACACATCTCAAAAAACCGTTCATAGATTCAAGTTCTGAAGGATTTCACCAACTCTCCTGTGGAGAAGAATGTGGATTAAACGCCCAACTCTCCGTTTGTTGCAGACCACAATAAGTCACCAGAGCAGGCTATAGAATTTTGCATGAGAGAAAGGGCTGGGGACAAACTAAATGCATTCAGTATCTCATACTGTAATCACCTGCACGGTTACACATTCTTCTCAGAGTCATCCTTCCACATGTACAGAGGGTTTAACTAGACACGTAACCAGGGAAAAAAGCTTTCTGCCTTTTTTTTCTGCCCTTTGCATAAGAAGGGTCCTCTCCCGTTCTGGGTATACTCAGGTATCAAACAGAACGGGTAACCAAGTAATTTCGTTCTCTCCCAGTTCTGCCTTCGGAAGGTCAGATGCCATGTTTTGAGTTAACGACCGTGGGAGTAAGACTTACATTCGTCACAGTAACTGTTTCCACAGCAGGGAGTAACAGCTGCGTCACTCATGACCTCTTTGCAAATGAGACATAACAACTCCTCTGGAATAGGAGCGTCTGAGGAGGAGGAGGAGGACGGCTCCTCTGGTGAAAAGGGAGGCTTTTCCTTCTTTCCTCTAGCATACGCTTCCCTGGAGGCGGGGCGGGGAAGGAAAAACAACAAGTGAAAGATGGGCAAAGGAGAACTTTTCCAAGCTTTGGATTTTCCGCAAGGAAGGTAAAATAGATGGCATTCTTCTCACTCCACATTAGCCTTCTAAAGCGTAGGCATTTAGTTTCAACTACTTCTCTTTGGCCACCACACCAGAAGAGGGAGGGGGAACAATTTTCCTTCTGCAGAACTCTCCCATTCATGGGATCAACTAAGAGATTGGCTCAGACTAGAAAAATCATTTTTCGACATCCAGAAATCAGCTGAAATGAATCCCACCTCTCCTCTGCCAGAGGGTCAATGTAAATTGCAGGCTCAGGATCAAGTGAGTCTCCGATTAAATACACTTTATGAATAAAAGAAAACTATGTCTCAGCTTCTACAAAAGGAGATCCATGACAGCCACAAACAGAAGTGCTACCAAGTGCATTTCTTCTCAGACACTCTTGTCACCACACAGTAGGATTTTCTTAGGGTAAAGCAAAACAGGAAAACATCTGTCTGGTTCACACATGAGATTTGATCAAAGCCAGAGGGGGAGGAAATCTCACTCACACAGCTATTTGTTAAATTGGGCAAGAAGCCTTTGAAACGTCAAAGAGAAGCAAAACAAGCTTTCGAGGAGAATGACTCCAACGGTAAGCACTAGTGAAATCTTCTGCAGACCTACAGATTCTAGGTGTACCACAAGTTGAACCAACTTCCAGGGGTGTGAACAGCAGGACCAGTCTATTTCCATATTAGAAAGTATCACAGATTTTAAGGCGACGATACAATGATGGTGCTTCCTCCCTCGTAATTACAGACGCTGGCCAACTTGCTTGCATTGCCACTCGGACACACACGCATGGTTTCTCTCGTTCCCTTTCTGCTCAGTCCCATTAATCCCATACTTACGCACTAATAATTGGTATGGCGTATTTCCCAGTGCTTGTCAGCATAGCGCCCTTTATACTGGGATCTTTCACCTCCATCAGGAAACTCCTCGGAATTCCTGTGCTCCTTTTAATTCTGGGAACAGACTCAAAAATTCTGTCCTGTTAAGAAAAGAAGTGCAGATATCTCTCATCTTAAGACCCACCCTTAAAAGGACATTTCAATGATGATTTTCAGCAGCAAAAGCCTTTAATCCTCTCCTTTTACCCAGTGTAAGGCTTGCTCGACTAAAATACCTTTCTTCCTAAAGGAATATAGCCAGGGTGTCCCAAAGGCTTGAGCAGTGTTTTGAACTCGGTCAACATCCTTTGGCTTAACGTCAGGTTCCTTAAGGGTGAAATATCCCTTGGCTCACCATCCACTCGGAGAAGAGACACAACCCCGCTCCTCCTTCAAAGCGCAGTTCAGAGTGAGAGCTTAACTCGGTGCTCTGAATCCGACACTGAGAAACTGAGATTCACCTTCTCTAGTGAAGGTGGAATTCATATCTCACGCATATACATTCAGCAACTGATGTCAAACGGCATGGCTACTCAGCCAGGTGCTTGTGTAACTAAAACACGCAAACATTGAACGGATGGGGTCGACCGAAACATCTTGGGTTTTTACAAAATACTGAAAACTGTGAACTGTCATTAAAAAGCGTTGAAACCAGAAAGATTTCCAATAAAATTGAAATGTATAAAAATATGCATGACAGTGTGCAGAGAAAGATCTATGGACATATGTAATGTCCATGGCCTAGAAGGAAGAAAATGTTACATTTATAACTCCAGGTTTCCCGTGAATTGTAAAGGGCTTTGCAACATTGCCACATGACCTCTGCGTTTCACCCCAAAAGAAACAATTCTTAACATGAGTATTCATGTATTTGTTACGGAACTGCCAAGGGAAAACAATTTAAAAGTAAGTCACACCAGAAGTCCCCCGCAATCTTACCCCCTTTGTTGGGCAGTTCTTTACACAGTGGCCAGGTTTTCCACAACCAAAGCAAGTATATGATGTCAGAGGTGGACCCAAGGCTTTCTTCGTGTAACTAAAGGTGTTTTGGGGAAAAAAAAGAAAAAGGATGCATGTGTTAAATCCATGTTTGTTAAAACCAACAAGTTTACAGGTTTTCCATCATCGCCAAAGATCGGATTTGACATTATCCACACTTACTTGGCTGGATCATATTCACGGCAAGACTGGATCATCATGGCTTTTATTTTATCTTCTTCGGCAGCATTGGCTTCAGCCAGATTGGCAGTCTGTTGTTTAATAGGTAATCGTTTGAGAGGCACATTAGAAACACATTGAAGCGCACACAGCCAAAGACAACACCACTCACCCAAGCCTGTACAGAGCAGCACAACACTAGCTGAGGTTGCCTGAAAATAGCTGCTTATATAAAAAATAGTTGTGCTGAAAGTGTTCTGGGGAGTCCTTACACCATGAAATGATGCTTATGTGCCTGTTAACCTACTTGAAAAGAGCATTCTTGGGCACTCAAAACCTTAGGCTCAGGTTGGACCTTATAAAGACTTGTGCACCTACTCCAGTTTTCTTCCAAGTGGACTGAAGCTATGCACAGAAAAAGTTAGACCTGCCGCTATTATTAAAGGGATCTTTAAGCTCCAGCCTATTTGAAGGAGAAGACAGCCACTGTACATTGAATTGAGAAAGATGAAGGCAAGTACCATTGTTTACATTTGCAGCATCAGAAGGATACACAACTTAAAGGTCAGGGAAGTTGGTTTTGCTTGCTGAAATTCAGCTTCACACACAGAAGCATTACAGAGATTCAAGCTTTTTAGAGCCCCTCAGCAAGACAAAAGACTCTTTTCAGTAGAAATCGTGCTGTAGGCAGTCCAAACTGCACGTTCCTCCCTGCTAAATTCTTCATATTAACTGATGTAACTAGGAACATTTGCACAATCTACACTGTCTGTGTCCCAACAAATTAGACCGTGTTGTCCACTCTAGATATACTGCAATTTATGAAATTGTGCAGCATTCCAAGAACGGATCTATAACTATAATGACTAGAAATTCAAAAATAGCCATGCCATTGCCCATGCGACAGAAACGCTTCTACTTTGGCTGTTACAACTGCCCCCAAGATGTCCATAACCAAGAGCCAATTCAGTTCTTCTGTGAACATTGTGTTTGTTTCCAATGTAAACCTAACGAAATGTGTGAACAAGTCAACAGCTTCTGCAAGGCTGCTGCTTTGTGTCTTGAAGCTGAGTCATACTGCAACACTATGTGGAGGCTGATAAGGTGCTCCCCTTCGATCTTCCCAAAGTGGGAACTGCTCTTCACAGGATACTATCAACAGCTACACAGGCTTTAAAGTTAAAATAAATAATTAAAAACTACATTAAAGTTTTCTTCCCATTACAACAGTCATCCTGCTATAGATCACAGTGTTCAATTTAAAAATTTGAAGCAAACACTTTTTTTTTTATGTATTTGACAAGAAAAAAAAAATATATACCTTAATCAGCTGGGCCAGAGAAAGAGGTGCAGAAGAGTCATCACTCTGTTCACAAAAAATTAAAAACATCTTTAAGTTTTACAATCAAAACCTAGCAATAGTCAACCTCTACGGTAGTCGGAAATTCTGCACTATATCCTCTGAGCATCACTGAAAGAGGCATTTCCAACCTAGTGTCATTTGCCTGTGTTCAAAATAAAGTCCAAACCCACGACAGCTTAGGAGTGCCTATGTGGTTAAGGAGAAGAAACTAAAACAACCAAAGCTGCTTGAGATTATGTATTGCTCCAGAATGTCTCAGGGAGGGAGCCTTGTCAAATGCTCACAACTGCTTAAAAGTCCAAGGGGTAAGGAAGCTGTCAACTGTCCGCTAAAAGGGATTCTAAAACAATATTTATGTTTCTTGGAAAAGGAAGCATCACTACAGAAAACTTATTTTCAGTGTAGTTTGTAAATCAATCAGCGTCTCATCATTTATAAATGCACACGGCTATGCCTTTATGAACACAGCCTAGTTGCCTGTCAAAATCAAGCATGGGCACATCAGCCCTGAAACAGGAACTCTGCCTCTCCTCTCCATAAGTTTAAAAATGCCAGGCTCACCACACCCCACAAAACCCAAATGCAAACACCACTCCAAAGCATCCGCCATAAAAGAAACCCACCACTTTATCAAGAAAAAAAATAAGCTGCTCAAATTATTGAAATTAAGGTGTCTGCCATGACAGAGTAGCCTATAAAAACTGAGAAAATGGATTTCTTGTCGTGTATTAGACCGCAGGCCACACTACGCAAATTAGATTGGGAAGTGTGAGAATTTAATATTATTCTCCTTGCCAGCAGACCAAAACCAAGTCTTAATGATGACAAAAACATGGATTCAGAGCACAATCCTGGGATTTTTTTTTTTCTCCTTTGCAACCACACTCCTCCCTCCCAGCTACCTCCTGCAACAGCTTGCAGGAATGAAGTCCTCAGGCCACCAGTCAGCAACGGACTGCGGCATTTACTGGGATCTAAGATGACATGCGGTTTTTCCACAAGTCAAAAGGGTAGCTCTCATCTGGTTCCTTTTCCAGGATATTGAATTCTATGATGCCACAAGCAGCAGTTAAGCTGACACTAGTAAAACATCATCAGAAAGACATCCAAATCACTGCTTAGTTTTTTAGAAACGTAGAATAAAATTTCTATGATGCTGAATCAAATACATTGTACATACAGCATCTATGTTTTAGTGGAAAATATATTAGGTTAATGTTGGGGAAATTAACACAAGGCTACATTGATTGGAATTAAGTGCAGTGTGTAGAAAAAAGTGTGAGATGGTGTTTTACATACGCCTCTTGATATTCCACTCACTGGCTCAGTTTGACATCTGGAAGAAGAAATAAAAGTGATCAGAACTTAAAAGAAAGCCCTTGTGCCCAACATACAGCAGTGACGACAGATTACAGAACTTGAACATCAAAACGTGATGTGCTGATAGTCTAGTGCATGTGGAAACGTATTCATATACATAAACGGCTCTCTCTTGGTACCTTCAGTGCAACTAAAAAAACCCCAGAAGCTCATTTCTACTTTGTCAGAAAATTACTCTAAGACTTACAGAAATAGAACACCAAAGTGCCTCAGATATTTTGTCTCTGCTACATAAGTATCAAAAATATGAAGTCTGTACTACAGTTTTGTGTCTTAAACATGGTGACTAAAAATAGTAGTAGAAATGTCACCTGAAGGCAGTGCCTAGGATTTTCTGCGATTTAGGAGTCCTGTAGGGAAAAAAAAAAAAAAAAAAGGACTTAATTGCCAGAATTTGCTTTAAGATAACCTTGAAAATGCTACAGTATTTGGGGAAATATTTATTACATCTGGGAACTTGCTGAGATTCCACATACTCATTGATCTGTATCTGCCTGCAGATCATCATGAATGAGACATGCAGCCATCGATGTAGTTAACAAATAATTCCAGCATCATCCCAAGTGTCCCATCAGCAGAGCTGGCAACCCTTGGTCTTTCCCCTCTAGCTAGTATGCAAAAACACCAGATTTGGGGCATAAGGATACCTGCCATATGCCACCCCCCCTGCCCCAAATGCAAAGAATAGACGGATTCGCAGAAACACTGAGAATCAGACTCTTCTGAGATGGGAACAAATTCTAAGTTTACACTCCAGTGCGTACCTGTCTTCACTCTAAAAGCAAGACAAGCAAACACGTGTAACAAGGAATCTCTCCACGTAGAGGAAACAGCATCGAAAACTTGGCGCTCAGAAAAAACAACCCCAAGATCAAACCAAATAGAATCATTCTTAACAGTTACCGTTGTTGGAGTTTGAACCCCATGTCCCAGCAGGCCGAAAAGCATAAGTTTACTTTGGGACAGGAACAATAAAATCTACCCCATTACAACAAAAAGTAACAGCAGCTTTAACCAGAAAGATACAATCTGAGTGCCTCTGGAAAGGAACATCAATTAGAAAAGGTAACACACCCAAACCACTAACACAGAACACAGTGCTTTATGGATACCTACAGAACGTATGTTTTGCTGGTAGCTTTAACTCCTCCGACAGGGATTCTTCTCACAATTACTGATGAGTTCTTAGGAATCAGGGCATTAGCCTCTGTGTATTCTGAAAACAACATAAATGCAGAAAAAAACATTAGTCAATTCATAAGAATGTATATGAATATGTAATTACACAGCGCGGCAGAGAGGGAAGCCCTTTGCAGATAGAAAAGCCAGATTTCAGATGTAACGGTGCATTTTTATCGTCTCAGCACACTAGCAGTACATTCCAAGAAATCTTCAGGTTTGAGAACCAAACGCAAGCAGCACAATCTTTTCCATTTTTTTTTGAGAGAGCGTGAATGCCAACAGCAAAATGCTCCCAAAGGTCACTAAAGGAGAGTCTGCTAGCGCATGAGGTTCTGTCCTGATCTAGCTTAAGTGGCTTTTGCTTCTGTTAGGCTACAAAACCAAGGGATCTTTGGAGAAAAACAAAGCACAGCCAAGTCTCACCTGTGTAAAGCAGATCTGAAGTTAGACAAGCTTGCCCTGCAACAAAACAGGCCCTTAGCTAAAGCATGAAATCTCTGCGCCGTTGCTTTCATAGCTGTTCACTAAAAGCGATTCGGCCACGCTGCTGGTGCTCAAGGCCGACAGAACACAGAAGACAGCCGGCCACCTCTGCGTATGGCTTGCAGCTTAAGACTGCAGACTTAAGACTTAAGGGATGTGGTACCAGTTGGCTTTAATACATTTCTATTTCCTTCGCCTCGATTAATTGAATTAATTTTGGTTGATGGCACCTTAATAAAGGTGAAGTCAAACAACGCAGACTAAAAAGTTAACTTTCTTTTTCTTCTTTTAATAGGAAAGGATTAAAGCTGGAGCACTATTCCTGAAGTGCCTGGAAATTTTTGTTTGCTTGATTTGAATTTAACAGATGCCAGCTTAGTCTAGCAGCTCTCGGACAAAACTGGCATCTCCCAGCAGGAACCTTTTCCTCCTGGGCAGCAATATCCCCGAGCAGAGACTTGGCAACAAATCTTTCTATTTCTGAAAAGTCACACCCCAAGGCCTGTAATCACATTCAAACTTGTCAAGACAGCAGCTTACCAAACTGAAATATCATACTAAGTACCACGAAACCATTATCATCTCTGAGAATCAAGCACCACTTTTTAGGTTTAAAAGAATTTATGACTTCTCTAAGAACGTTTCTTACGTATAGTCACCATAAATGCTCTGATATGGTTCACACGTAGTACCAGGGAAAAAAAATGCTTAGAGACATATGGTGAAATGATGCTCGATAGCACCTGAACGACAATGTCTTTGGTGTAGAAAAGAAGCGATATTAACAAGAAATTCCAAGGTGTCATTTAGATACGGAGAACATCCATGGCAGAGGGGCCATTAGAGGGTCTGCACAGATGGTAACTCACAGCTACACTCTTGATCCAAAGTGTTGCTAGCGAGCAGTTGCTGCAACAGCCACCAAGCCAGTTTTCCAGTGCAGTGGAGTAAAGCAAGGTGATCACAAAACGAAGTCACCAAAGACAATTTATTTCTTCAAAGTAGCCACCTGTTCTCTTCCCATCCCTTTCAGCTTTCTCCACCTGATTTCCAAGACATCTGGAGAGGTTATTAATATAAGATATCCTCCCATATTTCCTTATCATTTTACCTAGCAGAATTCCAGGAAAGCAAAAATTTCTAAGCCCTGTACATCACACATCAACCACACATTCTTCTATGCCTGCTCCGCGCCCAAAGCACAGATCTGAAGGTAGTTGTCAGAACAGCAACCACAAAAGAACAGCCCTGAGGCCCCCAACACAAGCCACAGCTACCGAGCGTGGCCGAATCACATTATCGCTTCCCAGCCCGTGTAAGCCCCTGCGCCGCTTGCCCTCCCAGTCCCCCCGCAGGCCGGCAAGATGGGCCTCAGGCTGACTCAGGCTACGTGGGGACGAGCCACAAAGAGCAGAGCGTGGCTCCCACAGGCCATGGCCATCACAGGGTGGTCTGTGACACTGCCAGCCGGGCAGTCCCCGAGCCCCCACGCCCGCCGCCCCCACGCACCTTCTTTGGTCTGGGCGTTGGTGATCTGCAGGTCACAGGTGGCCGCCTTCAGCTTCTCCCGGCCCATGATCTGGCGCTTGAGGTCGCACAGGGAGATGTGGAGGCCGGTGAAGGTGACCGTGTCATAGCTCAGCTTGGAGGAGAACTTGTAGTGGACGCACGACATGGTCGGGGCCTGCTCCCCGACGGCGTCTACTACAGCGGACCGAGGGGGCTGAGCTCACCCCCGCAACAAGTCCGGCCTGCGGCCCTCAGCGACGGGCGGGCGGGCGGATGACGGGGAGAGGCCCCCGCGGCCCCGGCTCGGCCTCTGCTCCCTCTCTCACGCAGCGCTCCCAGGCCCAACCACTCGCTGTGGGCACTCGGGCACCTCTGCCTCAGCGTTCCGTTGGCGGTTTAACGGACGCCAGCCGCAGGGGCTGCCCTGATCGCATCACTGCGCGTGCCCAACGGAACACTGCACCCCCCCGCGCCTCACCTGGCCTGTGGTGTCCCTCCTGTCACCCCCCTGGGCCTGCCACTGCCTGGTGTCCTGTCACACCCCAGGCCTGTGGTGTCCCTCCTGCCACCCCCCTGGGCAGTCACTGCCCGGTGTCCTTTCACACCCCAGGCCTGTGGGGACCCTCCTGTCACCCCGAAGGCCTGTCACCGCCTGCTGTCCCTCCTGTCACCCCCAGGCTGTCACTACCCGCTGTCCCCTCCTGGCAGCAGCCGGCCAGGACAAGACAGCCTGGGGAAGATGCAGTGGGCTTTGCCGTGCGGCACTTGGCTGCCCGTGCCCAGGCCCAGCGAAGGGAGGGGACATCTCAGGGTGTCCGAGTGTCTCTTCTTGCATTTACGGGAAGTTCGGTCAAAGAGCCAATGGCCATTGATGGTTATTGCCATAAACCCATCTGCTTGTACTGGTACCGCTTCCACAAAAAGAAGACGACAGGTCATTGTCAGAGGAGACTCCCTTCTGAAGGGCACAGAAGGCCCCATATGCAGACCGGACCCACTTCTTAGGGAAGTCTGCTGCCTCCCTGGGGCCCCAGTTAAAGCTGTGAAGAATAAGCTTCCTACCCTGGTACGGCCTCAGATTATTCTCCATTATTGATTTTTCATGTAGGTAGTGACAAAGTTGCAGCAAGAAGTCCAAGGGCAATCAAGAGAGACTTCGGGGCCTTGGCACGACTGGCTAAGGGATCAGGAGCACAAGTAGGTTCTCCTCAGTTCTTCCAGTTGCAGGAATGCTGACGGAAGGAACAGGAAGAGCCAGCAGCTTGAGCCCGGTGACACCGGCAGAATTGGGAGGTTTTTGATCATGAGCTGGTCCACACGACACCAGGCCTGCTGGTGACAGGTGGGGTACACGTGTCTCAAAGGGGGAAAAGGGTCTTTGCACAGGACTTAGCAGGGCTCCATGAAAGAGCCTTAAACTAGATTCGAAGGGGGAAGGGGATAAAACCAGGCTCGCTAGAGATGAGCCTGGGGGCAGCACGCCGATGTTTGAGGGATGGTGCTAGCGAGGTGCTGCAGTCTGCCAGCTCAGTGGAGGTAGGGAGCATGGAGAGCTGTGTGACAGCAAAGACGCAAGGGTTATTGATGTGTTAGAAACCATAGCAGAACTGCCCCTTTGGACTTCCGGAGGGCATACTGGAGTCACTGTGTTCAGCCAGCTGGGCAGAGGATAGGGAATCCCCCATATGATGCGTCCCGTCTGCCTGGTGGGCCTGTCCCAGGGAAGGCAGGGTGCAGTTCTAAGAGTCTCTCGCTTGCTCGCTCTCCCTGATAGCCTCAACCTAGTCACCTCCTCCCGCAGCTCGGTCACTGCGTGGAAGAGTTCCTCTCCCTGGACGCACCTCCCACAGCTGTGCTCACTGCTGCCGTCCATCAGCATTGCATCCGTCCGTTGCCTCAGCCGAGGACACTGGGACGGACAGAGCGAGCGAGAGTAGGTCAGTTGAGGTATGAATGACAGTGGCAACACAAAGACTGGAACTAAACAAGAAGCCAAACAAGCCAATGGCCTAACCCAAGAATAACCCAAGCATCCTGCCTTCCTACTGCCAAAACAGGACGGTGGTTCATACCTTAAAGGCTACTTAGCCCTTTGCAGGACCAGGCCTAGACATGAAGACTACAGCGCTAAGCTGTTTTACAGGGGGGTTTTTTCCTTTTTTTTTTTTTTTTTTTAACACTGGGTGGCTGTTGCTTCACTTGCTCTTTTGACTGTCACAATTTCAAAGTGAGTGTACAGCTTATTCACAGGCTGAGAAGGAAGGGGACCTTCCAACTGAATTTGCTTTCCCTTGGAAATGGCTGAGGCAGGCAAGCATTTGTGGTCGTTACCTCTCTGTCTTAAGCCCTGTTTCGTCTTAAAAATAAATTCAGGAGCCAGAAGGCAGGAAGAAGAGAAACGGTCATATTTTACTCCTTGAGGGGCTAGGTTGTTCTCCCTCCTACCACCATGACTGTGACCATTGGCTTCTTTATCCATCCACCTGTCCCACAGCACAAGCGTTGAGGTTCTATAGAGTTTTATTCTCAGTTCTGCTCTGAGCTGGCATGGGAGAAAGCCGGCTTGAAGCACTAGTGGCTGCTGCCGTTCTTATTCGCTTCCTTTGCTTCCGTGATCAGCGGCGTCAGGCTGGAGAGAGGCTTGGCTAATTTTAGGAATGGATGCTGTGCAAAGGAAAAAAAGAAATGAACCATTACTTTCCAAACTCAGGTACTCACAGCCTCAAGCAGCATTTCTCTGGTTTTGGGGAATACGCTGAAACAGGACTGAGGGGACCATCTGCACCTGCGTCTTCATGTCCAGTACCTTGCTATCACAGGCAAACAGGGCCCAAAATCCCATTAATCCCTTTATCAAGTTGTCTTCAGCGTGCTGGCATTTCTGCCCTGCCAGCACTCTGGGAATGCTGTTTGCTCTCCCAGGGCCTTGTTCCTTTCAGGAAACGCAAGTTACTTACTTAGGTTCCTGTTTTTTAAAGACATGGGCTATCTGAGTTGTCAGAAAAGAGCAGAGGCATAAACCGTTCCTTAGGGAACTCCAATAGCTCTAGGAAATGTTTATGCCAGGAGTATTTAGGCCCATGTGTTCTTCTGAAGGCCACGGAGGTACAGGTTTTCAGCACCAAGACAAGAGCAGGGACACCAGAGACAGAGCGCTGACGGACTCAGCTCTGGCTTGCAGCGAGAGCAGTGGCTACCATCCCATTTGCCACTATGTAGAGCTGAATATACTACCAAAATTCAACACAGGGCCGCAAAAATGATCAGAGGGACAGAATACCTCTCCTAGGAGGACAGGCTGAGAGAGTTGGGGTTGTTCAGCCTGGAGAAGAGGAGGCTCCGGAGAGACCTTTTTGCAGCCTTCCAGTACTTAAAGGGGGCTTCTAAAGAAAGATGGGGACAGGTTTTTTAGCAGGGTCTCTTGCAACAGGACAAGGGGTCATGGTTTTAAACGACAAGAGGGTAGATTCAGGCCGGATCTAAGGAAGAATTTTTTTGCAATGAGGTGGTGAAACACTGGTACAGGTTGCCCGGAGAGGTGGTAGATGCCCCATCCCTGGGAACATTCCAGGCCAGGTTGGACGGGGCTCTGAGCAACCTGCTCTAGTCGAAGATGTCCCTGATCACTGTACGGGGGTTGGACTAGAGGACCTTTAAAGATCCCTTCCAACCCAAACCGTTCTATGATTCCACTTCTTTTCCTTTTGAAAAGCACCAAGACTGGAGACTAATATGAGGGGGTTCCGTCTCATGCCTTTGAGTTTAGCTGGTGAGAAAACCATTCCATAGAACAGCTGTTCTGCTTGCAGCCGTGTCCCATTTTTTACCTGCAGAAGTTCCTTGGCAGACCCTCGCCTGTCCACATCCACCTCCAGGCAGCAGCTCAGAAAGTCGCGAAACACCGCGGACAATCGCTCAGGGTTCTGCAGCTCTGGTGTCCCGTTCGTAGCGATCAGATGCAGCGCCTAGAGAAAAAGGGAACATGAGACTCCACCTGTTTCCTTCATATCCATAACTGCCCAGATAGACCCCATTTTTTAAGGTTCAGTCTCCAGTGGCAGTTTCTTCCCTGGCAGGGGGTCAGACAGGATTTTTCTATAGCTACATAAAAAACCTTGAGGCAGCCACAGCTCTTCCAATAACAAAATGATCTTGCCTTGACAGCTGATTTCACGGACTGACCTGGTTAGTATGAACTACATCGGCAAAAGCACATTTTGCTTCTCCAAGTAGTGACAGGCTTGTGACAGTGACAGTTTACAGCCTCTTTTAAAGAGTGAATTTGGCTTAACGCTATTATTTCAGAGGATTACTACAGAAAATGCATCTCGGCGGGGCTCACTGTTCCCTAAAGTACAGCTTCCATAAAGCAAAGGTAGCCAAGTTTTTTGCTCTGCTCTTGATAAAAATGGTAACCAGATGGGAAAAAAGGAAATCCATCAGCTTAGTCCTTGGATAAAGAAACAGAAACATTGGGAACCTTTTTTTCAACACAGGCACATAAGTTGCATGCACAAATATCTTATGAAGAAAATGCATCTTTGGGCAGATGGGAGCCAAGCTGCAACAACGTCTTTCAGCAGTCTCCAAATTCCAGATCAGCGTCACTTATGTGTTAAGAAGAAAACGTTTAATGCTTGCTATCAGAAAAACGAGTAATTCCATCGCTATGGTAACACTCCGCTACCTCAGAATTGGGAGTATTCACCTGTGTTAAGGGTTGAGTCCTCTGTGGATTCCCCTCCATGTTGTGCATAAATGTCCAGCTGCTCATCTGAATGCACAGTCATTCTGTGCACACAAGCCTAGCCAAACACTTGAAAATTCCAGCCTTTCTCCTCTTCAACAGCATCCAGCCAAAGCTAAGCTCAAGTTTCCTAAGCAAAGCCAAGGATGTTCACTGTCAAGTAGCTGACGGAGTTCATGCAGCTGAGCAAGTCTTCCTGATATTCCTCAGGCCAAGGGAGTACAACGTCATTTTGCAAAACACAGGGTGAGCAGTATCCAGTGTGGTTCGCTTGTAACCAAGGTCTAACATGCTGAGAAGCCAGCGAGATGAGTTCATTGCGCTTTTGCAAGATGTTATGTAGAAACGGAAGACAAACCTTTTGAACTATTCAGACATAAACTTCCAGAATACGTCTAAACTACACAGCAATAATGATAGAAATAGGCCATGGGGTCTTCCATTAAAACGTCTGCCATTACAACAGCTCTGTTCTACTGGCACTTAACTAGACCGGGACCACATTGACTTTGCTATTGTCCTCTTAAATACAGAGGACAATTTCCAAGCCTAAAAAGGCAAAGAAACGATCCTAGAGTAAAAACAATAAAAGGAAGCTTCTTTCCTTTTCCCACAACATAAATGTCACAAAATCAGTCTGATCCTGTCCCTCTGCAGCTGACCTCAGCCACCGGACACAGTGGTGAGCTGGAGTGCCTGTCCTCACTACGCTTCAATTGCGCTACCCGAGGGATGATACTTCTCCTGCGGGAAAGGACTACAGCACCAACGGCAGCTTTGGGGATTTTACTGCAGACACATTCACCTGAGTGTGAAACAGGAGTGCCAGGACAAATGGAGCTCTTTTAGTTACTTGTTTCTTCTCAGAACATGAATCCCAAAGAAGAGTCATCTTCAGCTCAGTACGTCCCCTTTTCAGTATTTCCACCAGAACAGGGAAAGGTCTACGGGAAGCTGAAGTACCTTCTTATCACATATCTTTTGGTCTCCTATGATATGCAGCTGGCAAAGAAAAGCAAGTACGGTACAAAGGAAAGGAGCGTTCGCAGTAGCTGCAAAGGGGCAAGAAGCTCATTAATTTGTTTCACATGCCAAGAAACAAGAAAGGCTTCAGCAGACCATTACAGCTGCAGTCTGTGAAAGCAAGATCCTAAAGGTATCCAGGCCACCCAGATACGTGACAGAACAACATACAGGTGATTAAGAAGCCTGAAACTGTAGAAGATGTGCAGCATTTGAAAAAAATGCTACAGTTTTGAGACAAATTGATGCGCTGTGGTTAAGAAATGAAAAAGAAATGCTTAAGGCTTTGTTTTGTTTCTGTGGTTTTCTGTTTGGTTTTTTTTTTAATTGAAATCAGGAGGAGGTCCAACCTGAATTTCAAAGGGTTTTTATCACACCAGTGTTTGTCCCCCAGGCCCTCGGCATGCGCCGGATGGAAGGAAATCACAGTGAGAGGAAACAAATACCATCACAGACACATCCAGGACACACATGGCTCAAAAATTGTTCATTCCTGTGAGTTCTGCATCAGCTGGAAAGAACGTGAGCAGCATGGGATGCGCCTGCTCTACACGTGGAAAACAACACTGCATCTACATGAAGACTGCCGCTAACTCTAGGACTAATGAGCCTTTCATGCCCTTACAATTTATTTAGGTGTTTAAGTAACGGAAGCTCCTGTGTGCCTTCCATTATTAAAACAATCCTTCATAAAAAACAAATCAATCCTGTCGGGGTTGATTGACCTTAATAAAACTAGCTGATAACTGGGGAACTTCAGGCAGTCCATCACAGGCTGTTCACTGTTCCTAGCTCAGGGGCAACAACCGCTGAAAAAGAGCCCAGGAAGCCAATGCGGATGGAAGCAACTTCAGGTGCCTGATTTTCATCTACCACAGTTTTACTAAGACACCTGAAGATGCCTTGAAGCTCTAAGTGTCCAAGCTGATCGTATCTCCAGCAGGAGATGAGGCATATATGGAGAAAAAGAGCATCTCAAAGAATCTGGGTGAGGGCAGGAAGAGCTGAGTTTGGTCAGAGAGAAGAAATCCAGTGATCTTTCTAACAAACAGTTGACCTGAGGCTTCTTGAGGAGCCCTAATCAGCATTTGAGGCAGGGAACCTTCAGCATCCCGACCAGTCACGCTAATGCTCTTCATGGGTTTTTGCTGCCTTATGCAAGGCAAATGCATTTTTTGCAAGGGTCTCCCAGGGAAGCAGGTGGAGTATGGGCTCCTCTCTTTGCTTGGCCGGGGGTATTTCCTGACCATTCTCTTGTTTCTTCTTTCAGTCTGCAGTACGCAGTCGGGGTGCCACAGACCAGAGAGAGCACAGCCTTACTGCTATGAGAGAAGCTAAAGGTCAGGCTCTATTTTAATTCTAGCCTTAATAAGAATTGCGTATGTATAGGCATAGAGCAAACTTAATTTCCTCCTGAATTCCTGCATCCTGTCAGGAATTAACTGTGCAGCATTGAGCTCTGTTTCAGCTCTCAGTCATGAGGTGTTATCTTGGCAGACATTCCTCCACTATGACACGCTCCTTTGGTATAAGAACTGGTCATTTCATTTTAAGGAATTAGGACAAAACTGGAAACTTCAAAACATCAAAATACACTAGTGTACTACAAGTACCTGTGCCAAAACAGACTTGTAGAAAAGCATTTGCTAAGAAGTGATTATGGCATTACTAGAACCAGTGACACTTCCTGAAAGGCGCAGGTGAGCAATTGGCACTGATCTGAGTTTGGAAAGACTTCTCCTGCACGTACAGTTGAAATATTTGTCATAAAAATTCCCCAACTGGAGGATCTTGCTGCTGAAAAATTCTTGTCATTCAGAGATACAGCTCAAAGAGAGTTCTAAAAGCACATGAGAAATCTCAAGCGTGGTTGAGGGCAAAAATGACACATTTCTGAACAGTCTACATGTCACTTCTCTTTTAAGGTCCCCCTATTGACATAAGGAAAGCTACAATATATGCCGATATGCTCCAGCGACATATTTAGAAGCAGCCCTTGGTGGAACTAGTTCAAGCTGGTGTAACTGGGATTTTGTCTCATGGGAGACAAAACATGGGGCAGGTTAGAAAGACGGTGGTCTCTGGTTTTATTCGCACCTTACCCTGAGAGGATGAGCGTTAACGTAAGGAGGTTCTCCTTGCGCCATTTCAATTGCCGTGATCCCAAGCGACCAGATGTCCACTTTGGGCCCGTATGCGTTTCCCGACACCACTTCTGGTGCCATCCAGTAAGGAGACCCGACCATCGTGCTCCGTTGACTCTGCTCAGGGGTGATCTGAGCACACAAGCCAAAATCAGCTGAGGAGAAAAACAAGTACTGTTAAAGGCAGCTTGATTTATGAAACCAAGCAAAAGAAATCCCTTCCAGATGCCTCAGAAGGCGTTGTTGAATCTATCTGGTAAAGCGGCCATGCTCTGTTTACTCAGTGCTCGAGCCAAGGAAATACTGAAGTGGCCACTTAAAAACCCCTCAAGTTTCATGCAGTGGCTTTTATTCACTTGAAGCTTTAGATTATTCTTTATTACTATCCCTTCTGGAAGGGACCTACACAAACCGAAACCACTCTTTACACCTTTTTCCTTTCTGTACCTCTCTGGACGTTGGCACTGTGCTCTTAGCTCGCAGCAGTGGTCTGCCAGTGCACTACCACAGGCATCGCTTTTGGGTAACAGGCAGTCAGTCAAAAGCAGCCCCACACCACATCCTGGGAATGCTGCACCTGACCAAGGATACCTACTCAGTTTGACAGATCCATCCATTCCGAGGAGGATATTGTCGCTTTTGATGTCTCTGTGGATCACTTGGTTGGAATGAAGGCAATCCAGAGCTTGTAGGCACTCATAAATAAAAAAGAAACATGAGGGTAAAACTTACTTAGTGATCACACAAGAAAAGAAATGGCTCTAAAGGATTTAATTTCTAGATGAATTGAGAGTAATGGCAGAGTATTGTGCTCTCAAGAGGAAGAGCTTGCTGCTTCAACACAGAGTAATAACTTCCTAAACAAAGGCGTAGTAGCTTTTGAAACAGAAATGTCAATTCTTGGCACAGACTGTCCCCTGAAAGCACACACGGAATGACTGCTGCTGCAGGGAATGTGCTATCTCCACCCAGGTGACAAACTATGGTTTGCCAAAAACCAAAAAGTCCCTTCCTTCGGTATAAGATGGATCACTTTTGAGTCGGAGGTCGCATGAGAAAGATTTTATTGTTAGGCTTGACGGCAGATCTGCAAATAGCGTGTTAGGCATTTTTCAGGAGCAACCACCGTTTTGGGTGGAGTGCTATTCTTTTAAGCCGAGGACTGGGATGAAGGAGCCCCTATTTTTCTTTGCTGGTATTTTAAAATTCTGCCACCACCATATTTGCTTGTACACGAAAGGAATGCAGTACAGGCATGCTCCAGGCAAAGGTTTAGAGAGGCAAAGTTGAGAAGAGTAAAACTAAAAACAACAAAAAAAGAAATAGTACAATAAAATTCTATGAGTAAAACAACAGAGTGTAATAAGTGCAGCGATACTGGCAGGCAGTTCACTTAAGATGCTCTTTCTTCTCCGTATCATAAAAGCAACACAGAAACAAAGCTCTGAACATGAAACCTCTCATCTTCTTACCACCTGCTTAGAAGTACCATCCTGTCCCAGTAATGGGAAGCACAGGCGGGATCCCTTACCTCCCTACAGACAGCTGCTATCTGTCCTTCATCCATAAATGTCTCCTCAAGAACATCATTTAAAGAGCCTCCAGCTAGGTATTCCATAACCACCCACAGTGTGTCACCGACGAGGTAGCTGAAAGATGAAAACAATGGCACTGAGATGAGTGTGCACGGCTAAATTACCTCAGGAAAAAGGCTACAGCTGATTTTGTTTCCAAGTCATTCTTACATGAGGACAGGACAACATGAATAGACATTCCCTCTAGGCTATACAGGACTTAGAACCTGTGCGGTCTAAATGAGGAAGGCCCATAAGCGAACAATTAGACGTCCGAGCTGGCAAGCAAGTGAAAAATTGAAGTTCAGTAATGGCAAAGATAAATCTTGGACCAGGAGGATGTGTACCAGTGAGGACAGGAATTGGTCAACAGTTTGGAAAACCTACCAGAAAATACATCCAGGAACAGGCGAAACAATTTAAAAAGTGGCAAATTACGTGTTTCTGCAAACAAGAACTTCACCTTCCTGATATCCACAGCAATGGAAAAGAGCAGGAACAGCCCAAAGGAAGTAATTTCGAGGAGGATTTACCAGCACTTATGATAAGACACAGAAAAGATGATCAACTTAACCACAAAACCAATCAAGCCAACAACAAAACAACATGGAGGTAGGCTGAGATGGCTGTGCCAGGTCCTTGAAAACAGTCTTAAGCAATATATGCCAGAAAAGATTAATGCAGACAAAATGCAGTCTCCTCCCATACACTGGCTATGAGTAGATAAACAATAGAGGTCAATTTTCTGCCAGTGACCAAAGGGGTTTTTAAAAAGGTTTGGCTTGCAGCATGTAAATGAACATTCACGTGATCATACCAGAACTACTCACCTGTCTAAATAGTTCACAATATTGGAGCTCTTGTTTTCTCTCATGATGAGGATTTCGTTAACTATTAGTTCCTTTTTGGGCTGTTGTTGGAGATTAAGTTGCTTTATGGCCACCTAAAACAACAGGGAAAGCCATTAACTTGAGTAGCCTGTTGCACAAGGTCCCAATGAACATGGAGCGCGTGTTTTTGGAATGACATAGCAGAGCTGTGCCAAACTGTCTTGGTATCAGACCAAAGAGCTCAGTAACTTATATTACAACACCCAATTTCTCTGCTAGCCTGGGTGCTAGTTACAGGACACACGGCCATATACATTTTGTCTTGTAAAATCTGTACAAATGCTCTTTAAACTATCAAGCACGCATCTCTAACAACACTCTCTGGACCGACATTCTTCTCAGATGGTCTTAGTTTACCACCACTATTATTGTTGATGCACAGTTTGCAAGCAGGAAGTGATTTTGTTACTGCCAAGATACACAAAAACTGCTGGTAATGCTTTAGTAATTGTACGATTTGTCATCATTATTTCAGCAACTGCTGTTACTCTTGACTTGACGGCATAACAGAGAGAAAACACAGACGTACATTACATTTCAAAAGCCATACTAAAACAATCATTAAGGTTACACACACAAAAAATACAGTCCTGGCTGTTGCCTTCGCAGGCGTGGCGACCTGGTTCAGGAACGGCACGGAGACCAACCCCAGGCCGCTCGGGCCATCAGCTCGCTGACACCAATGTGGTAGACGGCAAATGGCGTTTATTAGTGTGTGACACGGCGTTATATAGCTTAGGTTTCTAACCTCACTTCCGTCTGCTTGCATCATAAATTAAACGCTATTGGCTTTCAGGAGAGGGGCCCTAACTTTCCGTACAGCGCGATATCTTCCGGCCGCCAGACCCTAGCTATCTACACCTGGCACTTCCTAGCTTCTTGAATCTTGATTTTGCAACTCGAAATACACATTCCTTAACACAGTTCAGATTGGCAATTACTTTGAGGGTTTCAAAAAAATAATCCATTCTATGTCATTTGATGGATACACCCCGGGTCCTAAGCAGGGCTAGACCTCTACCTAAGAGCAGTTATAAAGCGCCTCTGTCTAGTCCTGCTCTCAACATGGCACGAAAGAGACCACCCCTCCGCTCCCATTCCTGGGTTTCTAGCCACATTTTCAGGCAGGGTTTGTATAGATTCAAGACCGCTTGCCTTGGAAAAGGAAAGGAATGTGGAGAGGCCACTTTAAACTGGTCACTACAGGGGCTGTCAAAGCTAACGCCGCTTTCCTTCAAGATTCGTTTCTCACCCTCCTGGCCCCCACTTCCCTGCGAGCACTTCACGGGCTGTAATGGGCTGTCACCGACACCAGACTTAAACACGACTGTTTGGTTTGGGAGAGATCTTTGCTCTTGATATACTTCTTCTACACTGACAGACATGAGAATGATTTCTAAACCAACACATTGACACTGGCAATAAAAATGATACTGTTTTTATCAGTCCCAAAAGCTTGCTGGGATTTCTGAAGGCTGAAGACAGCAGATGATGCATTTTGCCAGCTGACACTAGCCTGTGCTTCAGAGGAACTGCCTTGGCAGTAAAGATCTACTGGCCACCCAAAAGCCCCATCCACCCTTCGCACCAGAGGGGAGAGCACTAAAGACCTGCAAAATCGGCTGGGACTGTGGACACTTACCTCTTGTCCTGTGGTGATGTCCATCGCCATGTAAACAGTTCCTGACGCCCTAGAAGCAAAACAGCAGCAAAGAAAGGAGCACTTTAGTCCCTAGGAGTGAAAGCAAGCCCAGACAGGAGATCGCTGCTGCCTGTAGGGTTTAAAAAACACCTTTGTTCACCCACTCCTTCAGGCAGCAGCGCACAGCGCAGCAGCCCACCAGCCCTCTGCCACGCAGGGTATCCAAGAGAAAACTTATGCCCAACGTGAAGAACAAGGGATGTCCAACATGAGGAAAGGATCCACACACAGCTTTCTCCAGCATAGCAAAGCAAGGAAACTATTCTCCAGCCATCCTACAAGGTCACAGCTAGAGCAGGTTAAGGCATGTTGTGCTCCAAACAGGGGATCCTTAAACAGCTTCTTTAGGTGTCAAGAGCCCTCAGCAGCTGCTTCTGTTAGGTGCACCGGACACGTGAAGGACTCTTCATGGTATCTGTATTTTCCTCCTGTGGCAGACACGGGTTGTGTTGTAGAGCCACCAGAAAGAAATGGTGCTCTCATCTGTGGACTAGGCAGTGTGGCGTTTTGTTTGCCATCTGCCTCTTGTTAAAAGAGGTTCTTCCCCTGTAATGATGTGAAGGGCCTGAAAGGCCACGGTCAGAGGAAACCCCTTTGGGTTTAAAGTAACTGCAGGCTTGTAAACCCCATTAGTGTTCCTTCTGAGCTAAGCACAGGTTTACACTGCCATCATGTCAAAGCTGACGTCTGCACGGGCAGTGAGGCAAGGGAGAGCCAGCGAGGGAATTCTGAGAAGTGGGAACACCCATCCGGCAAGTGTCCCACTGACTGACAATGCCAAAATCAGTTTGCTCCTTTTCACCTGATCCCCTGGCTTGTTTGTGTACCTGCAGGCTGAAATATGTCTGAAGCACTGCTATCCAACAGGCACCAGGGACGATTTTTTTCTGGAGGATTTTTCCCCATCACTACAAATTGACCTGCAGCATGACAGTCACGAGCTGGTGACGGCAGCACGCTCACTGCTCTGTAAGAAGGGCGTGCCATCTTCAGGCTGCACTAAAAGCTGGAGGAAATCAGTTCAGAGACCCTTTCAGGCCAGGTATTAGCCACTTCTCTTCCCACCAGCTGCTGAGGCACCTTTGTACAAGCTCACTCCTAGGATGGGCAAAACAAAAGACGGTGAGGGCGATGGTCATACTGTCACGGTCACACGTGCGTCACACGCATGTTTCTTCTGGCTCTCACTTCTTCAGTCGACACATATCTTTTGAGAGCCTGGCACAGCTCTAAGTGTCCACTGACATTTTACAAATGACAATGACAACCAAACCTTCGGGTACAACGCAAGCGGCAATCCCAGAAAGGGTTTTTATACAACGAATGGAGCAGAAACACCTTCCCACAAGTGCCCCACCAAACAAGAAGTGTCTACGATAAAGCCTGCCAGAGAAAGAGCGTGAGTGCGTCTGGCTTTCTGCAGCATCTATCAGTTCTAGGTCAGCAACGTGCTACCCTGACTCCAAACCTCACAAGCAGTCACGGTTTCTTTACAAACACTAAGGTCACCTGCCTTAACAGGCAGGAAAACATCTCCCGATGTCAGTGAACAGCTTCTGTCAGACACTGACAGCAGCGTGATCCTGGTGCTACACAATGGCTCTGGCCTTCCCGGAACTACGACACAGCCACCGAAACTTTGACCGAGCAGGGAGTCTGTCTGTATTTAAAACGCAAGTCAGATACCTAATTTTGATGCCATTTCTTCTTGCCTCCTCACATCAGAACCATTTCAAATCAATCCTAGTTACAGTAAGCATGGTTGGGCTTCAAAGGGAAATAGCCTGATGGTTTTTTTTCTGTAAACTCCTAAAACCTGCAGGATCCACAAGTGGTCTGCCATCAGGCAGATGATGCATGTTCTCATCAAGTACTTTGTGCTTCAACTCTCTGTTTATTACTGAATTTTTGTTCTTTTCTGCCTCTGCTAGAAAAGAGAGCTTATTATTTAATCTCTGCGTTCTGTTGCTAAACTATGTGGTTATAATCCAGATCACTGAATATCTTTTTAGAGCAAAATATTCGAAAGAAATGGTATTGAGAACTGGTATCTCTCTCACAACTAGCAGGTGCTAAGTGGCTCTTTTAGGCAACAAAGTTTTTTCGCCATTCTTTAGCGTGGCCAGATTATTTTGCGACATACAAAAAACTATTCCCCCTTCTCCCCCTAAGAACATAAGCAAATAGGGGCCACACACTTGAGGGACAGTAGACCTTCCCGGTCCTGCTCCTTGCTGCAGACAAGACATTGGCTCCACCAGGTTGTCTTTTCGTGTCAGTAACTGTGGTCGGACTTACCCTTGGCCAATTTGCTCCAATTCAGTATATTTCTTCTTAGGATCTCCCATGCTCACAACGCTCCCTGAAAGAAACAAAATTAAAGATGCTCACTGCAAACTGGAGATACCAACTTCCAGCAGGTCAGAAATGCAGCTCCACTGTCTGGGCTTGTGAGTCGTTTGTAGCCACTTGGGCAACAACAACAACAACAACTTCGTCATACAGGCAGCTCCACAGCACAGACAGCCTCCACAAAGACAGATTTTCTACAGTCCTTTGGAGAGCTACCTTGACAGCAAACTAAGAGCATGGAGAAACATTCACAGCAGACAGGTATCAGAAAAGAACAAGCACCAATGCAAGTGTTTGTTGTTGAGAAACACTAGCGAGTGCTGGAACAACAGAGCCTTTATTTCCTTAGGAATACTCTGTGTGATTCAATGGAAGGTATAATGCTACCAATGATTACATGCACCTTGGGTTCTGGAATCAATTTTGATGAACAGGTGCCATTTTCAGAACAGGAAAAATACTGCAGAGTGTTTCCAGGAGGGGATCTTCTCAACCTTTCAGCAGTTTGCCGGAAGAATGCCTTTATGTTTTTAAAGAACAGCTTCTCATGTTCATTCACCAGGAATGATGGGGTTTTAAGAACTATCACCATCATCCACTCATTACCAGGCTAAGTTCTGAAGACCTTGCTTATGCCACTCTAAGAACCACACTGCTTGTCTGCAACCTGACTGGGATTGACACGCACTTGTCCTGCACTCTCAACACTGCACGCATGTTGATCTCCACAGAATCACAGAATGGTAGAGGTTGGAAGGGACCTCTGAAGATCATCTGGTCCAACCCCCCTGCCAAGGCAGGATCACCGAGGGCAGCTTGCACAGGAACGTGTCCAGTCGGGTTTGGAAGGTCTCCAGAGAAGGAGCCTCCAACAACCTCTCTGGGCAGCCTGTTCCAGTGCTCCATCACCCTCACAGTAAAGAAGTTTTTCCTCATGCTGAGGTGGGACTCCTGTGTTGCAGTTTATGCCCATTGCCCCTCGTCCTGTCACTGGGCACTACTGAAAAGAGGCTGGCTCCATCCTCCTGACAGCCACCCTGCAGATATTGATAGACATTGAATATCAGTCTTCTCTTCTCCAGACTAAACAGCCCCAGGTCTCTCAGCCTTTCCTCATACAAGAGATGTTCCAGTCCCTTAATCATCCTCGTAGCCCTCCGTTGGACTCGCTCCAGGAGTTCCCTGTCTCTCTTGAACTGGGGAGCCCACAACCGGATGCAATAGTCCAGATGAGGCCTCACCAGCGCAGAGTAGACGGGGAGGATAACCTCTCTCGACCTGCTGGCCACACTCTTCTTAATGCACCTCAGGATACCATTGGCCCTCTTGGCCACCAGGGCACAGTGCTGTCCCATGGATAACTTACTGTCTGCCAATATTATGCTTATTCACAAATAAGCACAGCCGTGGTGGACAGCACGAACAGCATTATTCCTCAGGCTGCCGCGTTACACAGGCAGCTGCACAAACGAGATGCTGATCATTCCAGCAGTAAGGCTCAGAAGCCAGGCCAGATGGGGTGCTGCCGCCTCCCGGCAGCTCTGCGCTGCAGCAGCGGGAAGGCAGGGCCGGCACATCTGGCACAGGGCATGGGACAGAAAGAAATACCGAATACGTACTCAGTTTCTCTAGGATGTCCTCATCTCTCAGCCCAGATTTTGTCTCCTGCCCGTCTGTGTTTCTGGACAAAGCGTTTGATTGTCCACATTGCAGAGTGGTGGCCACTTTAGCTGGTGCCAGCGCAGCGGCAGGTTCAGTTACAGAGCATGAGTAGATCTGTGACAAAAAAAGGCGTTGTATCAGAAAGCTGGCTTGCAGAGATGCCCCTAAGATCATATTGCAAATGCAAATGCTTACGAAGATGCCTCTTCTCTGCTACTAAGATAAATTCACGGACCCTATCAGAATCACAGGAAACTCATGACTAAATGGGAAAGTTCAAACCCGATTGTCGGGGTGTCAGTGGCCTGGGTGAAGCACTGTCATGGTAGGACTGCGGCCCGCAGAGTCTTCACCCGCAAGTGCTGTCTGACCAGAAACATGCAGCTCTGAATTACCCCAAATACAGTGCTATCCAACGCGGGGACTTACTGGTTTTGTATGTTCAGGCCAGGGTGCGGGAACAGGGGGAGGTTCAATGCCTTCTTCCTCCTCCTCATCACCTTCATCCGCTTCTTCAGAAACAGGCAGAGCTGGTGGGGGTTCACATGCTGGTTTTGTGCCCTGTGGACAGACGGGAGCATGAGCGACAGTCACCACTTTGGCACTTGGGAGCTTTGACAATTACACACCACTTGGGTCTGCTCAGACAGCTTCAGGAACCAATCTGGACATGCCTGTAGTCCTACAGGCCCCGGTGCTAAGTTACACGTGGCACAGCACAATTTAAAGGTTACAAATGACCCTGCTGTTTTGTTAAGTTGTCTTGGCGTTTTTCATTCTTGCTGAAAACAACTTATCCATGCCCATGCTTAGTCAAAGTCCAATTTTACAAAATGTCATGCTTGGATATATCGCTAGAAGTCACATCTAGTTGCTGGTTCATTGCTTTGGCATTGTATCTACAGTCATGGTAACAGTTAATTAAGCTAACAGGTATCTACTTATTCGAATGTGGTTAAATACAAGGGTTTAAGAACCCTCCTATTTAACCCCAACCTTTGCTGCTGCTGCAAAGACGCTACGGTTGACTTTCCTTCAGCCTGCAAGGCTGGCACTCTGTCACAAAGGGCAAATCTCACAGCTTGCTCCACCATTCTTAAATGCTAGGAAAGCTAAAGGTTACCTTCACACTCACCGAAGGATGGGTTTCTCGGTATCCACGGGCGATTTTACCTGCAATGTGCAAAGGAAAATTAACCAGACGCTGTTATAAAAATGCCTTTTGTGGGGAAACCCACAGAACAAGGAAATCCAAAGAGACGACATGTTTCTTTCACAACATCCCTCCAGTAGAAACAGCTATTTTACATAGAGAGGAGGGTAACAGGACAATAGAAAATTCTACACTTTCTTGTGTCTATTTTTTGCCCTGTTTTGCCAGTAACTAAAAGAATTGGAAACTTATTCAAGAAAATGCAGATTGGTCTTTGTCAATGCTTCTCTTCCCCCATTAAAGCTTGCCAAAATTCCACCTTAGCTGTGCCACTTCTATTCTGACAAACCACAGTCACAGCTCCTGAGTTTAGGAGTGTACACAAAGTGTTTTGAATTTTGCATTTCACCACAAAACTAATTGCTTTTTTAGCAAACATTAAGTGTCAACTTAGACAGTCAAACCTCTTCATTATGCAAGTTAAAAAAAAAAAAGATGCTTTCCCTCAAAAGAAGAGAAACAGTAATAAATTCTGGAGATTAACCTCACAGTTTCTCTCTCACAGAAGCTCTCCCAGTCCGCATTTTAGCAGTTGCACTGGTTGAACCAGCAAACTGAGGAAATTGCAGACCCCACTGCCAGGCGTGGGGAACTGAACCACTGCAGGTAAATCTGTCCAAAAGCTGTCCACACCCGGTGGGATAGAGACACCCCCTTATTAGCTGCAGCTCTTGACAGAAGCTTTACCAAAGTCATGGTATCTTACTGGCATTTTTGTTTAAAAATCAACTCCGTTATTAAGGAACAGCCAAAGAACACATCGATACAGAAGCCAGCTAGTACTAAAAACCTCCACTTACTTGCTACATGTGTGGCCAGCCAGGGTCTGTCTGGCAAATACAATACAGAAAAAGCCAAAGAAAAGAAAACGCGAACTGCAGCACAGACTTGCTCTCTCATTTTTGCAACGATAGGTCACTATTTTGCAGACTCTAGGCATCCAGGAGGATAAAGGACATCCCCATCACATCTGCAGGCTCTTGGACGGGAATGCCCACACCACGAGGGTCTTCCTGGAGTGAGCCTGCTATGGAGATTGCTCGGGACGCTTATGCCTGCCTTCTCGCCCTCTGTGACACCGTTCCTGTTACAGCACAATGGCAGCCGTTCTGGGTTGGTTTGCGAGTTTATGCACGGCAACCACGTCCTCTGCATGGGGTTTACGTGGCAAGGTTGTGGCAGCAGGGCTGCAGGGGTGGCTTCTGTGAGAAGCTGCTAGAAGCTTCCGTTGTGTCCCATAGAGCCCGTGCCCGCCGGCTCCAAGACGGACCCGCCGCTGGCCAAGGCCAAGCCAGGCAGCGACGGGGGCAGCACCTCTGGGATAACATATTTCAGAAGGGGACAAAACCGGCACGTGGCATTTGCAGCCGGAGAGAGGAGTGAGAACATGTGAAAAGAGCTCTGCAGACACCAAGGTCCGTGCGGAAGGAGGGGCAGGAGGTGCTCCCGGCGCCGCAGGAGAGGTTCCGCTGCAGCCCCTGGTGAAGACCATGGTGAGGCAGGCTGTGCCCCTGCAGCCATGCAGCTCCACGCTGGAGCAGATCTCCACCTGCAGCCTGGGGAGGACCCCCCGCCGGGGCAGGGGGATGCCCGAAGGAGGCCGTAACCCCGTGGCAGGCCCGTGCTGGAGTAGCCTGTTTCTGGAGGATGGCACCCCGTGGCTGGTGCCCAGGCTGGAGGATGCCGACACAGTCTCACGTAGCCTGATGTGATCCTGCCCTGCTGTGCCAGCCTGCAAGAGTTAGAGGAACTGGATTGTCCGGACTCCAAGCCAAGGGCCGTACGCTTTCAGGACCTGGTTAACGTTTTGTAGTTTCATCTCACTCGAACCTATAGCGTAAGATGAAGCTTTCCTTCTGTTTCTCTATGGTGGGTCTCCACTACAAAAGAACCCTTCAGTCCAGAAGAATATGCCCAGAGGACTCTGGGACTCCCTCGTAACTGACTGGAAGAAGGGACGTGAGATGAGAAAGCGTACCCTCCTGCGCACACTGCCGAGCTTAACCAGCCCCCAGACAGGGATCCCCATGGGACCCTGCAGTACTAAACCAACCACTGCCGTAATCCTGGGCTGGGCTGGGCAGCAGGAAAAACACCGTGTTCTCGGTGTCTGGTAGGTGCTATTTTCAGCTTGTTAGTGGAACTGTGTACCTATCCAAACAGGTATCACAAGTTCATGGAAGCTCTTGTTAGAAAAGAATAAAGAAAAAGACTGCAGAACAAATATTTTGAAAAAGAATTCTCGTAGTAAGTTTCAGTGGATTATGCTGCTAAGTTTTATATGATTTGATACTGTGACTTATCTCGGCATTGTTAGTGAATGTGATTGCTGCTATTTTGTATTGGATAAATTGCCATCTTTAAGTGACAGGAAGCACAAAATCATGGACTATATCACTACACCAGTATCCCTGATACTCTATCCCTTTAGTCATGTAAACCGTTGACCAAGTCTGGGACTAGGAGTGGATTCAGCCGCACCTAGACTCCCCTCTGAAAAGGACTTTAGAAAGCATGGGGGTCCACCCTGATCCTCGTGACTCAACGGGAGGGCATTCCTTTACTTTCCTTACCTAACCTTAGTCATAAACCGTTGACCAAGTCCAGGACTAGGGGTGGATTTCGGTCCACTCTGAGCCTCGTGTCTCAAGAGGAGGGTCTCCCCTAGTTTCTCTCCTCAAGATACACATTAACTCGATCCGATAGACACGTAAATCATTCCAGTTTAATTGTAATCTGGCTTCTCTCTGCATAGCTTTTCCACGTTGAATATGGAATAGAGTGGACCTTGCCAGCAACTTCTGTTAATTCACGCTTTTTACAAATCTAGATTAAAATCATTCGCTTTCTGATATCTTCGGCAGTGATTCTTTAAGCAGCCTAAATTATCCATCCGTGACAGCCCAGGACGAAGGGAGGGGTGCCAGGAAGGTGTTTTAAGATTTCATCATATTTCCCATTATCCTACTCTGATTTTGATTGGCAAGAACTTAAACAAATTTCCCCAAGTTGAGTCTGTTTTGCCCGTGATGGGAATTGCTGAATGATCTCTCCCTGTCCTTATCTCGAGCCACAGGCTTGTCCTTATATTTTCTCTCCCCTGTCCAGCTGAGGAGGGGGAGTGACAGAGCAGCTTTGGTGGGCACCTGGCGTCTAGCCAAGGTCAGCCCACCACATCTTCTCTACAGCTAATGCAAGAAATCCTTGAAAATTCCCCTCTATCACAAAACACCACAAAAAAATCCTCAGGGTCCATAACCTGTTGCTCAAAGGATCCAAGAATAACTCATAAAACGCGCAAAACAAGTATATAACCCTGTACCCCAATCTGAACAGCGTGAAGGAGCAAGGATGCAAAGAAACAAAAGTAAACATGACCTTTGGCCACTAATGCTTCTCTGGAAAAATGGTCATGATTGCTCCATCTACTGTCTGCTTTAGTTGTAAAAACAAGCAAGAGAAGAAAAGTCACAGTTTCAATGCCATTTAGGGGACAAAAGCAGAAAGAGAATTCATTTCAGGAGTATTCCACAAGGTGGAAGTTTTTAAGGCTGCTGCTTGACCACCTCATTTTTGAACGTGGGTCTGACTCATTTTGGGGCCTGACACTGCCTCTTTCGCAGTGAGATGTCAACTTACCTCCCGACAGGGAGGCGATTCGAGACAGTCAGCACGGCTTCACCTAGGACAAGTCCTGCCTGACCAACCTAGTGGCCTTCTGTGATGCAGCGACCACATTAGTGCGCAAGGGAAGAGCAACCGACGTCGTCTATCCAGAGTTCTGTAAGGCCTTTGAGACAGTCCCCCACAACAGCCTTCTCTCTAAGTTGGAGAGAGAGAGATTTGATGGACTGTGGACTGTGCTGAGTGGTGCGGTTGACACGCCTGAGGGATGGGATGCCGTCCAGAGGGACCTGGATAAGCTCGAGGAATGGGCTCGTGTGAACCTCTAAGGTTCAGCATGGCCAAGTGCAGGGTCCTGACACAGTACTCCAGCTGGGGTCTTGCCACAGCGGAGTGGAGGGGCAGAGTTCATGTACTTCACGGCATCCTTCGAATTTATGAAGGACTATCAACAGAGATGGGGTTGTCCATGAGCATGAGAACCACATGAAGTCTAAAAGTCAGCAAAAGCACCTGCTCCAAAGCGTGGCAGCCTCCTGTCACACGGGAGGCAGCTCTACCTTCCACTGTCTCCAGATGTCAGGGCTCCGGTGGGTCACTCTTGGGGTAGCAGCAGGAACACTTTGGCACAGGTAAAAAGCGTTCCCAGAGCTTCCTGCAAGCATTTGCACAGCTCACAGCCCAGGACAGCCGTGCCTGTGACGGCCACACCGTTTTTACCCTGCCTCCCCAGAACAAGGACAACATTCTGGACATCTCACTCCTGGGCAGAAAGCCCAGAGACTTCCTTTAATGACAGAAATCCAAAGAGCTACAATAAGCTTTTTAAATCAAGTACAGCCAATAAAAAGCAGACAAACCCACCAAAAATGATGGGTAATCCTCTGAGGCACTACTGAGGAAGAAAAGCTCTCCCGTTAAGTCCACTGCCCCTCACAAAACAGACAAGTGGCTTAAAGAGATGCCTTCAAAGAAACTGCAGATGGAAGAGAACCCTGGTAACTCTAGTACAAGAAACTGCCCAACCTGCTGCAGATATATTGGACCAGAAAAGTGGCTTACAAGACACAAAACACAGTACAATCCACCAGAGCAGCAAAAAAGTCAACCAGAAGAAACATCGTACACAAACCAAAGGTGCCTGTCCAACCACTAAAAAGACAAGCTGAAAAAGGACTCTCCACAAAAAAAGGCTACACAGAACACAACGCAAGGCAGAAATAACCTAACCCCAGGAACCCAGGGCAACAAACCCAGATTCTGTCCATAGCAAGAACACGCTTTAATCCTACCTCGCTGGAACTCTGGCATGCCATAACCCTGCCACCCCATCAACCTAGCAAACTGTAGCCCTAGCTTCCCATAACCCTCGCCCATTGTAGCTCTAGGATGTCAACAAAATGAACACAAACTCTCCGGAAATCTCTGCCGGGACCTTCAGGTGGCCCCGGATTTCAGACATCACAACTTGGAAGTGGGAGCAGGACTAGAGCCACAGGGATGTCACCAGCATCCATCTTTACATCATCCGTCACACCCTGATAACGGGCCCAGGTTAAACACTCCCAGGGAGAAAGGCTGAGGCACTCAGAGACATTGAACCAGACAGCCACAGCCACGGGGCTTCAGCTCATCTTTGCTGTGTCAGAGCCACCAGGCAGATGACCCCATCCTCCTGGAGACACTCCTCAGGGCAGACGTACCCAGTGCCAGGTGGCTGGATATGGCCTTTGCTCTATGGGGAGGCGCCTTCTGGGAGCAGGATCCCTCACAGGGGCACTGGGAAGCCCTCCTGGATCCCAGAGAAACATCTCTGTGCTGCTCCGTATCTCACCAAAACCAGGGGTGGAGGAAGGCTGCTTTCATAGCCTCCAAGGCAACCAGCTCACCTGGGCCGCTCTGTGGCCACCTTTGCTGTCAGGCAGGTCTCAGCACTGCTCTGCAAGCAGCTGTCTCCTCCCTGCAGGGCACTCTCCAGCACAGGGTACATCTCCACTTGCTCAGTCTGTGGGCAAAGATTGAAAGGGAGGGATGGGTTTGCTTTGCCCTCATTCCCAGGGTGCCACAAGAGAGACCTGCCACCCCCAAATCAGCCGTGTGACGTGGACACCACATACGAGCTGCAGACGTGGGTCAGGACGGCTGTGGGGAGCAGGCAAGCCAATCTGCGGTGCCCTCGGTGCTGGCTGAAAGCAGAGCTGGAGGCAACGGGGCGAAGCCCAGGGCAGCCGGCAGCAGGGCCCGGCAGGGTGCAGTGCCCGCAGAAATGCCCGGCTCCTGGAGCCTTAGCCCTAGGGCTGCAGCACAGGGACGGCACCAGCTGGGGCTTCGCCGGGAAAAACCAGGCAGGGGTGACCCTGACATCCCACATATGCACCTGGCCTTGGGACTTGACAACCTGGCCCTCTGCCCATCGCCACCAGGGGATCCAGAAAGCAGCGCCACTGGCCATGAAGTGGTCCTGAGACATCGCTCCATGGGTGAGTCTTTAACCAGCGGGCCTAAAATGAGGACAAAGCCTGGAGGCCATCGCTGTTCTGTCCTTCTCCATCCCCCTGTCCTCATCTACATCCCTCTGTCACCCCTCTCTGCCCCTCTGTGCCCCTCTCCTCCTCTTCCCTGCTCCGCCTGGGCCCGGGCCCGGGCCTGGGCAACCCCAGGGAGACGGCCATGAGGCTGTGGGCGGGCGGGGCCTGGCTGGGGGGCGGGATGCAGGCTCAGGCAGCAGGAGGGCGTGCCCCAGGGCATGCCGGGAGCTGTAGTCCTGGGCTCGGGGCTGCCAGGCGGCCATCTTGGTCTTGGAGGCCCAGTCTCTCTGCTCCAGCTGCAGCGAGGCTGCCCTGAGGGCCGGGGCCTCTCAGCCTGCATCTGGCTCGGGTTTGCGTGGGCTGTCTCTGGCCTTGCTCTCCTGGTGACGTGGATGCAGAGGGGCAGATGGACACTTAGTGCCTCTGGAGAGGAGCTGCCGTGGCTGAAGCTGAAGAGCTCAGCAGAAGGTGAAGCAGCTGGAGAATGAGATGAAGAGGATCCCAGCAGCTGCTGCCTCCAGCTGCAGACAAGAGACAGCCGGCCTCTCCAGGTGAGGAAGGGTCCCTCTCAGTAGTTCTCAGCAGACCAGATCTCCAATGTGCACCGCGGGGTCTGTATAAATAAGGAAAAGTGCAGTACGGCCACGTAGTGTGTGTTGGCGGGGGGGGGGGGGGGGTTGGTGTGGGTGCGTGCGTGTGGGTGCGTGGCTGTGCATCTAGGCAGCCTCATGTTGTCGGAGCTGTAAGGCACCAATGTGTTCTCTTAGGTGGACAGTCAAGTGAGTGGAGCTACAGCAGAGGAAGGGAGGAAAGGGCAGACAGAGACAGAAGTGCCTGAATTCTCTAACTGGCCTGGCAGTGCAGAGGGCAGGAACTCCGGTGAGTGCTGGGTCCATGGGGTCATGTCACCCCTCTTCTGTGTCCCAGTCCCTCCCTGCCCGCTCCCCTTTCCCGCTGTGTAATTTTTTTTTTTTTTGGTTCTGTTTCCCTCCTTTATTACCGTGCTCTGCTCCCTACCTCCCCTTTCTCTTTTCTCCAAGTCTTTTTCTTTCTCTCTCATCTCCCTCTCCCTTTACTTTCCCTCTTGCCCCTCTTTCCTGCTCCCTGTGCTTCTTTTCTTCTGTCTCTCTCTGTCTGCAGGCCAGTGCAGGTTTTTCCTTCTCCATCTCTTTGAATCATAGACTAGTTTGGGTTGGAAGGGATCTTTAAAGGTCGTCCAGTCCAACCCGCCTGCACTGAGCAAGGACATCCTCAACTAGAGCAGGTTGCTCAGAGGCCTGTCCATCCTGGCCTGGAATGTTCCCAGGGATGGGGCATCTACCACCTCTCTGGGCAACCTGTGCCTGTCTTTCACCACCCTCATTGTGAAAAATTTCTTCCTTAGATCTAGCCTTTACCTACCCTCTTATAGTTTAAAACCATGAGCCCTTGTTCTGTCACAGCAGGGCCAGCTAAAAAGCCTGTCCCCATCTTTCTTATAGATCCCCTGTAATTACTGGAAGGCTGCAAAAAGGTCTCCTCGGAGCCTCCTCTTCTCCAGACTGAACAACCCCAACTCTCTCAGCCTGTCCTCATAGGAGAAGTGTTCCATCCCTCGGATCATTTTGGTGGCCCTCCTCCTGACCACTCCAACAGGTCCATGTCTTATCCTGTGCGGAGGGCTCCAGAGCTGGACACAGTGCTCCAGGTGGGTCTCACCAGAGCGTAGTAGAGGGGCAGCATCCCCTCTCTCGACCTGCTGGCCACGCTGCTTTGGATGCAGCCCAGGATACCGTTGGTCTGCTGCTTCTCTTTTGTTCTCTCTCTTTCTCGCTCTGTCCTGTTCACAGTCACTGTGTTTTTCCATTCTCTATCCCACCGTCCCTGTCCTTCTTCCTGCTCATCTCTTCTCTCTCTGTCCCTCTCTGCTGCTTCCTGAGCCTTCCACCTGCCCTCCTCCATCTCTTGGCAAGGTTCCCAATACCTCTCTCTCTTTCTCCATTCCGCTGTGCTGCTCACTGTCCCTGGTTTTCTCTTTCTTTCTGTTGTCTCTCTCGTCTGGCGCTCTGTCCTCCTCCCTGCCCCAACTTTTCTCACTATGTCCTTCTGTCCTGCCTCTGTCCCTGCCCCTGTTCTTTTTCAGCCCCCCTCCATCTTGCTGCGTCCCCAGGCTTGTTTTGCAGTCTCTGTTCTGGCCCCAGCCCTTATTGTGCTTTCCCTCTCCTGCTCCCTCCCCCTCCTTCTGCCTCTCTTCCTCTTGCCCTGCTGCTGCTTTCTCCCTCTCTTCCCAGATCCCTGTCCCTTTTTCCCTCTTGCTGTCCTTCTTTCCCCTCTCTTTGTTCTGTCTCTTTCTGTCCCGTTCCCTGCCCCATCCTTTCTCACTGTATCCCCCTGTCCAGCTGGCTGCCCCTTCTTTCCCTCTCTCTTGCTCTATGTTTTCTTTCTCCAGGTCTCTGTCCTGCTGCCCATCACAGTTGCTTTTTTCCACCAGTGCTGTCCTGCCCCCTGTTCCTTTTCTCTCTCTCTGTCACTCTGTGAATTCTCTCTGAATTTGTTTGCAGTGTAACAAAATTGAACAAAGATGACTTAGGATGAATTAAGTCTTTTTTTATTACCTGTGATTCCGTGTAGTGACAGGTTTCACTTTTGCATCACTTTTCTCTTTATATTTGCTCTTCTTCAATTTCCTCTTCTTGTGTTCGTGCTTTTGGCTCTTTTCCAAATCCGTTTGGTTTCCAATGTGTTTCTTTGGCTTCTTGTGCTTCTTCTTCTCTTGGTTCTTTTTTTTCTTGCTCTCTTGACTCTCTCCTGAGCTGGCACTGCTGCTGTGGCTTTGAGTCTGCCTCTCAGAAGGGCTTCGCCTATGGCTGCAGCTAACACTGGGACTGCTTTGACTTTCACGTCTGCTTGCTTCAGGCTGGTCAACTGCAGCAGGTGCTGCTGTATCGTCTTCCACCTTACCAACAGCCTTTTCTTTTGGCTCTTTAGGATTTTTTTCCTGCAGTGTTTCCTCTGAAGGCTCCACCTCTTTTTCATGCTGTTTTACAGGATTTGGTGGCTTAGCACTCATGTTTTTATAGCACTAGCAGGTTTTCCTACGTTTGCGGGCACTGGCTAGATTTAACATCTTCCTCTTCAGACTCAGAGTCAACTCTATCCCACTTTGACGGAGGGATCTGGATCATAATATTGACATCTTTATCAGGGGCTGTTATATCATTATTAGACTCCTCTCTGGTCTTAAGGAGTTTAGTGCCTGGCTTTTCTTCAGTCTTTCTAATGGGGCTTCCCTCAGTAGAACTAGTGCTCAGAGAAGGAAAGCGCATGTTAGTACTGGGTGAGATCCACACACTGCCATTTTCTGTAACATTTTCTAAAATGGCTTTTGTTTCAATTCTAAATCTTCAGGATTTTTTCAAAAGATGTTCAATTAAGGGAACAGGCAAGAGAACGGATGAGCCCACTAGCTGTGACTATGAGCAACCAATGGATTTGGTATCTTCCTACTCTACATGTAATTAACAAAGACACGAGATTATCAGATTGGGGCCCATCTGATCTGGTAATACCTTCAGGTCCTACTTCTACCAATGGTGGATACATGAGACATGCACTCTTGTTTCATTCTTGTAAGCAAGCAATTATGGAGAGGTATACACAACCAAAGCTCTATCCTCATGTCCCACTGTTCTTCCTTAGAAAAATGTACAGTTTTGAACCTTCTTAGAACACCAAGACACTACCTTATGTCTCCAGCCATGTCTTAAATGTTTTGAGTTTGCTTTGTCCTCCTTCTTTAGGCACTGAAATCTAAATCCTAACAGTTCCACACTAGATCACTTTTCTGTTTTTCACGTGTCATACAATGGAACCTAGAAGAGAGGTCTCCAAGGGAAGTGCCAAACACGGAGGCACTGAGCTGGCAGCAGTGTAACTGTGTCGATATGGCGCTGTGCTCAAAGCCAAAATCAGTACAACCTATTGTCAGCCAAGCTGCTCTCTCTGCAAGGTATAATTTCATGTCCTACTGACAAAAGTAGAACATGACAGTGCCTTGCAATTTTTGAAACGCAAAATATTGCATGAGATAGACATGTCTGTTGTCCTTGGATTTGAAGGAAGACCGAGAGGGCACTCCTCCAAGAGTCAACATGTAATGAATAAGAAGAGGGGAAAAAGAAGTCCCAGAAGTAAGGGTCAAACATGTTATTAGCTTTCTGCGCAGTACAGACTGCTTGTTTCCTTTAACAAAATTTGGTTCTGACACAAGTACAGTTGAACAGGAGAGATCACAGATTATTCACTCATTTAGCAGGGATTTAGCTGTTCCTTCCATTAGTCACCATAAAGAATTCTGCAGTTTTTGGGGTGGGGGGAGGAAGGAGAGAATAGGAAAAGAAGTGATGAGGTACCTGGTGTAATCTACAAGACTTGAATGAGAGCCATCAGCTCCTGTTACTTCTCACTTTTCCCTTTGCTTTTTCTTGTTTCACGTTGCTGCTGCTCGGCTCATGTTTCTCAAGAGGTTCTTTTGCGGGTGGCACATTTTCTCCACTCACCATCTTTTTGCCAGTTTCTTAGTTAAGTTGAATCTTACTGAAGATTGTTAAGGCTTCAGGTTTTTAAGAAAAGCAGATTTATCTTTTGCTGGAGTTCATTCTCCTTTTTCACCATCAGGCTTGGTCTTCCCCTTCCGTGATGTGTTTGATTCAGCACTTTCTGCTTTAGAGGCCTTCATGGAAGTGGCTTCACGTTCTTTGTCAACCTTTTCATCACCTTTTATTTCTTTTTTTTCAGGTTTCGCGTCAGAAGTTTTGCTTTTTTCAGTAGGTTTTTTTGGCTGCCCCTCTTTGTTGGAGAGCTGCTCTGACTTGATTTCTTTTGGATGGTCTTTCTTTGCCTTTTCCTCCACGGCTGGTCTAGTTTCTGGGTGATCTTCTATCACTTTTGGATGAATTTTCTGTGGGGTACCAAGAGCCTTCTCATCCTTTTGAGAGGAAAATGTTTAAACATTGTCTGTCTTTGGCACGTCCTCCTTCACTTGTTTCACAGGAGGTTCCATTGGAGGAGGCTTTTCACGCTCGCTGTCCACCTTCACTTGGGAAGCTTTAGCTGGTTTTCTTATATTGTCTTTCTGAGGAGGAACAGCCACTTCTGCTTCCCGCTTTGTCTTGCCAGTTTTTGACTTTGGCTCCTTCTCTTTCTTCTCCTTTTCAGACACCGGTTTGAACATGTCGTGGTTTAGCCCCAGCCGGCAACTAAGTGCCATGCAGCTGCCCGCTCACTCCCCTCTCCCCCAGTGCGACAGGGGAGAGCATTGGGAAAAAACTCGTGGGTTGAGTTAAAAACAGTTTAATAGGACAGCAAGAGAGAAGGAAACAACAATGATAACAACCATAATAATACCGACAAAGGAACATAGAAGAACAAGTGATGCCCAATGCAGCAATTACTCAGCAGCCGGCAATCCATAACCCATCCCCGAGCAGCGATTTCTGCCCCCCCGGCTAACTCCAATTTGTGTACTGGGCATGATGTTGTATGGTAGGGAATATCTCTTTGGCCAGCCTGGGTTAGCTGTGCTGTGTCCCCTCGCAGCTTCCCGTGCACTCCCAGCCTTCTTGCTGGGGCCAGCACGAGAAGCTGGACTGTCCTTGACTACTTAGCAACAACTCAAAACATCAGCACATTATCAACATTTTCTCATCCCAAATCCAAAATATAGCCTCACGCTAGCATCTGTGAAGAAAACCAGCTCTATCCTGCCTGAAACCAGGACAGATATGCATCTAGTGAGGATGAAAGTACCTACTTTGACTTTTTTGGGTTGTTTTTGCACTTTTTGTCAATATCTCCTTAAAAGTCTACTTCAGCAAAAGAAGAAGAAATCGCTTCTCGTTTCTGTGTCTGACTAAGAACTAACCTGATCATACAGAGAACCAATGTGAAGAGCCATTGGTTGTCGTTACTGGGTACCATATCTGACTTGTCGTGCTTTCCCTGTGCGTCAGGTGGTGGTTTCTGCGTGGCACTGGTCTGTGCTGCTGGGTCCACATCCCTGTTGGTTGCCAGATGCAAGGCAAAGGGCTTATCCTCATTTAAAATTACTGGTCTACTTTCAGAAACTGTCTCCACAGACTTAAAAAAGAAATTCTTCCTCATCTCTTTGTGCTCTAGGAGAGAAGCAGTGGGGGGGTTTCAGGGCAGTGCCCATAAAAGACCCTTTAGGAGATCCTGTCCCTTGCCCGTCAGATGGTGCAATGAAGAGTTTGAGAAAGTCATGGGTGTTTTGGTGTCCACCAAAGCAGGTGGGTTTGGGTTTTTTGTTGTTTTGTAGCATTTATAGCTTGTGTTTCTTACATAGGAGAGCTGGGAGGCTGGGAGGAAATCCTGTGGGTAGCAGAGGATGTGCTTAGTTACATATCAAAGGAAGATGAAATAAATAACTATGTAAGGGTCAGCATAAGTATTGAGATGTTTTGCTGTTTAAATGTCGACCTGAACTTTGACTGAAATGGATTCGCTGGCACTTTTCTTCTCTCCTAGTTCATGTGTGGGTAGAAGAAAGAAGGCAGCAGACATACACACTGGCTAAAACCGCTTTTTATTGCCGGCTGTAAAGGTGCCTCTTGGCTGTAAGCCTGAGAAGGACCCCACATTACAATTCTCGATGCCTCATATGCAATTTTAAGGGTACTCACATATTCATTTTTGCAGGCTGAAAAACCCATTGGCTTTGGCCACGACATGTTACTGTTTGCTTTTGTGTATTTGTACACACAACCTGCCCTGTGCAAGCATGCTTAATGCATATTTATTAGCTGAGTTGGCACTATCTCGTTGCACCTTTGCCGCATTCAGCTGGTTTCTGTCTGTTTCTTTCTAATGCTAAGCCCACTTGTATAGGTGAGGCCACTGTCAGTCAAGTTCTCTTGTGCATGTCTTTGAAGCTAGCTTTACACAGGAGCTTTTTCTTATGAAGCACAATTGGCTGATCAGCTTTGTCACCAGGGCTAGTTCAAAGCCTACGCAGCAGGAAGCAACTGCTGCCAGACAAGGCTTCTTTATATCCCACGGGAGCTCAGTGGTTGTAACACACTTTCTGGTTTTCCTTGGGAGACAGCGGGGACCAAAGCTCTTGCATCAGAGCGTACTTTGGTCGGGGGAGGCAGGGTAAAAACGGTGTGGCCGTCACAGGCACGGCTGTCCTGGGCTGTGAGCTGTGCAAATGCTTGCAGGAAGCTCTGGGAACGCTTTTTACCTGTGCCAAAGTGTTCCTGCTGCTACCCCAAGAGTGACCCACCGGAGCCCTGACATCTGGAGACAGTGGAAGGTAGAGCTGCCTCCCGTGTGACAGGAGGCTGCCACGCTTTGGAGCAGGTGCTTTTGCTGACTTTTAGACTTCATGTGGTTCTCATGCTCATGGACAACCCCATCTCTGTTGATAGTCCTTCATAAATTCGAAGGATGCCGTGAAGTACATGAACTCTGCCCCTCCACTCCGCTGTGGCAAGACCCCAGCTGGAGTACTGTGTCAGGACCCTGCACTTGGCCATGCTGAACCTTAGAGGTTCACACGAGCCCATTCCTCGAGCTTATCCAGGTCCCTCTGGACGGCATCCCATCCCTCAGGCGTGTCAACCGCACCACTCAGCACAGTCCACAGCCCATCAAATCTCTCTCTCTCCAACTTAGAGAGAAGGCTGTTGTGGGGGACTGTCTCAAAGGCCTTACAGAACTCTGGATAGACGACGTCGGTTGCTCTTCCCTTGCCCACTAATGTGGTCGCTGCATCACAGAAGGCCACTAGGTTGGTCAGGCAGGACTTGTCCTAGGTGAAGCCGTGCTGACTGTCTCGAATCGCCTCCCTGTCGGGAGGTAAGTTGACATCTCACTGCGAAAGAGGCAGTGTCAGGCCCCAAAATGAGTCAGACCCACGTTCAAAAATGAGGTGGTCAAGCAGCAGCCTTAAAAACTTCCACCTTGTGGAATACTCCTGAAATGAATTCTCTTTCTGCTTTTGTCCCCTAAATGGCATTGAAACTGTGACTTTTCTTCTCTTGCTTGTTTTTACAACTAAAGCAGACAGTAGATGGAGCAATCATGACCATTTTTCCAGAGAAGCATTAGTGGCCAAAGGTCATGTTTACTTTTGTTTCTTTGCATCCTTGCTCCTTCACGCTGTTCAGATTGGGGTACAGGGTTATATACTTGTTTTGCGCGTTTTATGAGTTATTCTTGGATCCTTTGAGCAACAGGTTATGGACCCTGAGGATTTTTTTGTGGTGTTTTGTGATAGAGGGGAATTTTCAAGGATTTCTTGCATTAGCTGTAGAGAAGATGTGGTGGGCTGACCTTGGCTAGACGCCAGGTGCCCACCAAAGCTGCTCTGTCACTCCCCCTCCTCAGCTGGACAGGGGAGAGAAAATATAAGGACAAGCCTGTGGCTCGAGATAAGGACAGGGAGAGATCATTCAGCAATTCCCATCACGGGCAAAACAGACTCAACTTGGGGAAATTTGTTTAAGTTCTTGCCAATCAAAATCAGAGTAGGATAATGGGAAATATGATGAAATCTTAAAACACCTTCCTGGCACCCCTCCCTTCGTCCTGGGCTGTCACGGATGGATAATTTAGGCTGCTTAAAGAATCACTGCCGAAGATATCAGAAAGCGAATGATTTTAATCTAGATTTGTAAAAAGCGTGAATTAACAGAAGTTGCTGGCAAGGTCCACTCTATTCCATATTCAACGTGGAAAAGCTATGCAGAGAGAAGCCAGATTACAATTAAACTGGAATGATTTACGTGTCTATCGGATCGAGTTAATGTGTATCTTGAGGAGAGAAACTAGGGGAGACCCTCCTCTTGAGACACGAGGCTCAGAGTGGACCGAAATCCACCCCTAGTCCTGGACTTGGTCAACGGTTTATGACTAAGGTTAGGTAAGGAAAGTAAAGGAATGCCCTCCCGTTGAGTCACGAGGATCAGGGTGGACCCCCATGCTTTCTAAAGTCCTTTTCAGAGGGGAGTCTAGGTGCGGCTGAATCCACTCCTAGTCCCAGACTTGGTCAACGGTTTACATGACTAAAGGGATAGAGTATCAGGGATTCTGGTGTAGTGATATAGTCCATGATTTTGTGCTTCCTGTCACTTAAAGATGGCAATTTATCCAATACAAAATAGCAGCAATCACATTCACTAACAATGCCGAGATAAGTCACAGTATCAAATCATATAAAACTTAGCAGCATAATCCACTGAAACTTACTACGAGAATTCTTTTTCAAAATATTTGTTCTGCAGTCTTTTTCTTTATTCTTTTCTAACAAGAGCTTCCATGAACTTGTGATACCTGTTTGGATAGGTACACAGTTCCACTAACAAGCTGAAAATAGCACCTACCAGACACCGACAACACGGTGTTTTTCCTGCTGCCCAGCCCAGCCCAGGATTACGGCAGTGGTTGGTTTAGTACTGCAGGGTCCCATGGGGATCCCTGTCTGGGGGCTGGTTAAGCTCGGCAGTGTGAGCAGGAGGGTACGCTTTCTCATCTCACGTCCCTTCTTCCAGTCAGTTACGAGGGAGTCCCAGAGTCCTCTGGGCATATTCTTCTGGACTGAAGGGTTCTTTTGTAGTGGAGACCCACCATAGAGAAACAGAAGGAAAGCTTCATCTTACGCTATAGGTTCGAGTGAGATGAAACTACAAAACGTTAACCAGGTCCTGAAAGCGTACGGCCCTTGGCTTGGAGTCCGGACAATCCAGTTCCTCTAACCCTTGCAGGCTGGCACAGCAGGGCAGGATCACGTCAGGCTACGTGAGACTGTGTCGGCATCCTCCAGCCTGGGCCCCAGCCACAGGGTGCCATCCTCCAGAAACAGGCTGCTCCAGCACGGGCCTGCCACGGGGTGACGGCCTCCTTCGGGCATCCCCTGCCCTGGCATGGGGTCCTCCCCGGGCTGCAGGTGGAGATCTGCTCCAGCGTGGAGCTGCATGGCTGCAGGGGCACAGCCTGCCTCACCATGGTCTTCACCAGGGGCTGCAGGGGAACCTCTGCTGCGGCGCCTGGAGCACCTCCTGCCCCTCCTTCCGCACTGACCTTGGTGTCTGCAGAGATCTTTTCACATGTTCTCACTCCTCTCTCTGGCTGCAAATGCCACGTGCCGGTTTTGTCCCCTTCTGAAATATGTTATCCCAGAGGTGCTGCCCCCGTCGCTGCCTGGCTTGGCCCCGCCGGGCACGGGCTCTATGGGACACAGGGGAAGCTTCTAGCAGCTTCTCACAGAAGCCACCCCTGCAGCCCTGCTGCCACAACCTTGCCACGTAAACCCCATGCAGAGGACGTGGTTGCCGTGCATAAACTCGCAAACCAACCCAGAACGGCTGCCATTGTGCTGTAACAGGAACGGTGTCACAGAGGGCGAGAAGGCAGGCATAAGCGTCCCGAGCAATCTCCATAGCAGGCTCACTCCAGGAAGACCCTCGTGGTGTGGGCATTCCCGTCCAAGAGCCTGCAGATGTGATGGGGATGTCCTTTATCCTCCTGGATGCCTAGAGTCTGCAAAATAGTGACCTATCGTTGCAAAAATGAGAGAGCAAGTCTGTGCTGCAGTTCGCGTTTTCTTTTCTTTGGCTTTTTCTGTATTGTATTTGCCAGACAGACCCTGGCTGGCCACACATGTAGCAAGTAAGTGGAGGTTTTTAGTACTAGCTGGCTTCTGTATCGATGTGTTCTTTGGCTGTTCCTTAATAACGGAGTTGATTTTTAAACAAAAATGCCAGTAAGATACCATGACTTTGGTAAAGCTTCTGTCAAGAGCTGCAGCTAATAAGGGGGTGTCTCTATCCCACCGGGTGTGGACAGCTTTTGGACAGATTTACCTGCAGTGGTTCAGTTCCCCACGCCTGGCAGTGGGGTCTGCAATTTCCTCAGTTTGCTGGTTCAACCAGTGCAACTGCTAAAATGCGGACTGGGAGAGCTTCTGTGAGAGAGAAACTGTGAGGTTAATCTCCAGAATTTATTACTGTTTCTCGTCTTTTGAGGGAAAGCATCTTTTTTTTTTTTAACTTGCATAATGAAGAGGTTTGACTGTCTAAGTTGACACTTAATGTTTGCTAAAAAAGCAATTAGTTTTGTGGTGAAATGCAAAATTCAAAACACTTTGTGTACACTCCTAAACTCAGGAGCTGTGACTGTGGTTTGTCAGAATAGAAGTGGCACAGCTAAGGTGGAATTTTGGCAAGCTTTAATGGGGGAAGAGAAGCATTGACAAAGACCAATCTGCATTTTCTTGAATAAGTTTCCAATTCTTTTAGTTACTGGCAAAACAGGGCAAAAAATAGACACAAGAAAGTGTAGAATTTTCTATTGTCCTGTTACCCTCCTCTCTATGTAAAATAGCTGTTGCTCCTGGAGGGATGTTGTGAAAGAAACATGTCGTCTCTTTGGATTTCCTTGTTCTGTGGGTTTCCCCACAAAAGGCATTTTTATAACAGCGTCTGGTTAATTTTCCTTTGCACATTGCAGGTAAAATCGCCCGTGGATACCGAGAAACCCATCCTTCGGTGAGTGTGAAGGTAACCTTTAGCTTTCCTAGCATTTAAGAATGGTGGAGCAAGCTGTGAGATTTGCCCTTTGTGACAGAGTGCCAGCCTTGCAGGCTGAAGGAAAGTCAACCGTAGCGTCTTTGCAGCAGCAGCAAAGGTTGGGGTTAAATAGGAGGGTTCTTAAACCCTTGTATTTAACCACATTCGAATAAGTAGATACCTGTTAGCTTAATTAACTGTTACCATGACTGTAGATACAATGCCAAAGCAATGAACCAGCAACTAGATGTGACTTCTAGCGATATATCCAAGCATGACATTTTGTAAAATTGGACTTTGACTAAGCATGGGCATGGATAAGTTGTTTTCAGCAAGAATGAAAAACGCCAAGACAACTTAACAAAACAGCAGGGTCATTTGTAACCTTTAAATTGTGCTGTGCCACGTGTAACTTAGCACCGGGGCCTGTAGGACTACAGGCATGTCCAGATTGGTTCCTGAAGCTGTCTGAGCAGACCCAAGTGGTGTGTAATTGTCAAAGCTCCCAAGTGCCAAAGTGGTGACTGTCGCTCATGCTCCCGTCTGTCCACAGGGCACAAAACCAGCATGTGAACCCCCACCAGCTCTGCCTGTTTCTGAAGAAGCGGATGAAGGTGATGAGGAGGAGGAAGAAGGCATTGAACCTCCCCCTGTTCCCGCACCCTGGCCTGAACATACAAAACCAGTAAGTCCCCGCGTTGGATAGCACTGTATTTGGGGTAATTCAGAGCTGCATGTTTCTGGTCAGACAGCACTTGCGGGTGAAGACTCTGCGGGCCGCAGTCCTACCATGACAGTGCTTCACCCAGGCCACTGACACCCCGACAATCGGGTTTGAACTTTCCCATTTAGTCATGAGTTTCCTGTGATTCTGATAGGGTCCGTGAATTTATCTTAGTAGCAGAGAAGAGGCATCTTCGTAAGCATTTGCATTTGCAATATGATCTTAGGGGCATCTCTGCAAGCCAGCTTTCTGATACAACGCCTTTTTTTGTCACAGATCTACTCATGCTCTGTAACTGAACCTGCCGCTGCGCTGGCACCAGCTAAAGTGGCCACCACTCTGCAATGTGGACAATCAAACGCTTTGTCCAGAAACACAGACGGGCAGGAGACAAAATCTGGGCTGACAGATGAGGACATCCTAGAGAAACTGAGTACGTATTCGGTATTTCTTTCTGTCCCATGCCCTGTGCCAGATGTGCCGGCCCTGCCTTCCCGCTGCTGCAGCGCAGAGCTGCCGGGAGGCGGCAGCACCCCATCTGGCCTGGCTTCTGAGCCTTACTGCTGGAATGATCAGCATCTCGTTTGTGCAGCTGCCTGTGTAACGCGGCAGCCTGAGGAATAATGCTGTTCGTGCTGTCCACCACGGCTGTGCTTATTTGTGAATAAGCATAATATTGGCAGACAGTAAGTTATCCATGGGACAGCACTGTGCCCTGGTGGCCAAGAGGGCCAATGGTATCCTGAGGTGCATTAAGAAGAGTGTGGCCAGCAGGTCGAGAGAGGTTATCCTCCCCGTCTACTCTGCGCTGGTGAGGCCTCATCTGGACTATTGCATCCGGTTGTGGGCTCCCCAGTTCAAGAGAGACAGGGAACTCCTGGAGCGAGTCCAACGGAGGGCTACGAGGATGATTAAGGGACTGGAACATCTCTTGTATGAGGAAAGGCTGAGAGACCTGGGGCTGTTTAGTCTGGAGAAGAGAAGACTGATATTCAATGTCTATCAATATCTGCAGGGTGGCTGTCAGGAGGATGGAGCCAGCCTCTTTTCAGTAGTGCCCAGTGACAGGACGAGGGGCAATGGGCATAAACTGCAACACAGGAGTCCCACCTCAGCATGAGGAAAAACTTCTTTACTGTGAGGGTGATGGAGCACTGGAACAGGCTGCCCAGAGAGGTTGTTGGAGGCTCCTTCTCTGGAGACCTTCCAAACCCGACTGGACACGTTCCTGTGCAAGCTGCCCTCGGTGATCCTGCCTTGGCAGGGGGGTTGGACCAGATGATCTTCAGAGGTCCCTTCCAACCTCTACCATTCTGTGATTCTGTGGAGATCAACATGCGTGCAGTGTTGAGAGTGCAGGACAAGTGCGTGTCAATCCCAGTCAGGTTGCAGACAAGCAGTGTGGTTCTTAGAGTGGCATAAGCAAGGTCTTCAGAACTTAGCCTGGTAATGAGTGGATGATGGTGATAGTTCTTAAAACCCCATCATTCCTGGTGAATGAACATGAGAAGCTGTTCTTTAAAAACATAAAGGCATTCTTCCGGCAAACTGCTGAAAGGTTGAGAAGATCCCCTCCTGGAAACACTCTGCAGTATTTTTCCTGTTCTGAAAATGGCACCTGTTCATCAAAATTGATTCCAGAACCCAAGGTGCATGTAATCATTGGTAGCATTATACCTTCCATTGAATCACACAGAGTATTCCTAAGGAAATAAAGGCTCTGTTGTTCCAGCACTCGCTAGTGTTTCTCAACAACAAACACTTGCATTGGTGCTTGTTCTTTTCTGATACCTGTCTGCTGTGAATGTTTCTCCATGCTCTTAGTTTGCTGTCAAGGTAGCTCTCCAAAGGACTGTAGAAAATCTGTCTTTGTGGAGGCTGTCTGTGCTGTGGAGCTGCCTGTATGACGAAGTTGTTGTTGTTGTTGTTGCCCAAGTGGCTACAAACGACTCACAAGCCCAGACAGTGGAGCTGCATTTCTGACCTGCTGGAAGTTGGTATCTCCAGTTTGCAGTGAGCATCTTTAATTTTGTTTCTTTCAGGGAGCGTTGTGAGCATGGGAGATCCTAAGAAGAAATATACTGAATTGGAGCAAATTGGCCAAGGGTAAGTCCGACCACAGTTACTGACACGAAAAGACAACCTGGTGGAGCCAATGTCTTGTCTGCAGCAAGGAGCAGGACCGGGAAGGTCTACTGTCCCTCAAGTGTGTGGCCCCTATTTGCTTATGTTCTTAGGGGGAGAAGGGGGAATAGTTTTTTGTATGTCGCAAAATAATCTGGCCACGCTAAAGAATGGCGAAAAAACTTTGTTGCCTAAAAGAGCCACTTAGCACCTGCTAGTTGTGAGAGAGATACCAGTTCTCAATACCATTTCTTTCGAATATTTTGCTCTAAAAAGATATTCAGTGATCTGGATTATAACCACATAGTTTAGCAACAGAACGCAGAGATTAAATAATAAGCTCTCTTTTCTAGCAGAGGCAGAAAAGAACAAAAATTCAGTAATAAACAGAGAGTTGAAGCACAAAGTACTTGATGAGAACATGCATCATCTGCCTGATGGCAGACCACTTGTGGATCCTGCAGGTTTTAGGAGTTTACAGAAAAAAAACCATCAGGCTATTTCCCTTTGAAGCCCAACCATGCTTACTGTAACTAGGATTGATTTGAAATGGTTCTGATGTGAGGAGGCAAGAAGAAATGGCATCAAAATTAGGTATCTGACTTGCGTTTTAAATACAGACAGACTCCCTGCTCGGTCAAAGTTTCGGTGGCTGTGTCGTAGTTCCGGGAAGGCCAGAGCCATTGTGTAGCACCAGGATCACGCTGCTGTCAGTGTCTGACAGAAGCTGTTCACTGACATCGGGAGATGTTTTCCTGCCTGTTAAGGCAGGTGACCTTAGTGTTTGTAAAGAAACCGTGACTGCTTGTGAGGTTTGGAGTCAGGGTAGCACGTTGCTGACCTAGAACTGATAGATGCTGCAGAAAGCCAGACGCACTCACGCTCTTTCTCTGGCAGGCTTTATCGTAGACACTTCTTGTTTGGTGGGGCACTTGTGGGAAGGTGTTTCTGCTCCATTCGTTGTATAAAAACCCTTTCTGGGATTGCCGCTTGCGTTGTACCCGAAGGTTTGGTTGTCATTGTCATTTGTAAAATGTCAGTGGACACTTAGAGCTGTGCCAGGCTCTCAAAAGATATGTGTCGACTGAAGAAGTGAGAGCCAGAAGAAACATGCGTGTGACGCACGTGTGACCGTGACAGTATGACCATCGCCCTCACCGTCTTTTGTTTTGCCCATCCTAGGAGTGAGCTTGTACAAAGGTGCCTCAGCAGCTGGTGGGAAGAGAAGTGGCTAATACCTGGCCTGAAAGGGTCTCTGAACTGATTTCCTCCAGCTTTTAGTGCAGCCTGAAGATGGCACGCCCTTCTTACAGAGCAGTGAGCGTGCTGCCGTCACCAGCTCGTGACTGTCATGCTGCAGGTCAATTTGTAGTGATGGGGAAAAATCCTCCAGAAAAAAATCGTCCCTGGTGCCTGTTGGATAGCAGTGCTTCAGACATATTTCAGCCTGCAGGTACACAAACAAGCCAGGGGATCAGGTGAAAAGGAGCAAACTGATTTTGGCATTGTCAGTCAGTGGGACACTTGCCGGATGGGTGTTCCCACTTCTCAGAATTCCCTCGCTGGCTCTCCCTTGCCTCACTGCCCGTGCAGACGTCAGCTTTGACATGATGGCAGTGTAAACCTGTGCTTAGCTCAGAAGGAACACTAATGGGGTTTACAAGCCTGCAGTTACTTTAAACCCAAAGGGGTTTCCTCTGACCGTGGCCTTTCAGGCCCTTCACATCATTACAGGGGAAGAACCTCTTTTAACAAGAGGCAGATGGCAAACAAAACGCCACACTGCCTAGTCCACAGATGAGAGCACCATTTCTTTCTGGTGGCTCTACAACACAACCCGTGTCTGCCACAGGAGGAAAATACAGATACCATGAAGAGTCCTTCACGTGTCCGGTGCACCTAACAGAAGCAGCTGCTGATGGCTCTTGACACCTAAAGAAGCTGTTTAAGGATCCCCTGTTTGGAGCACAACATGCCTTAACCTGCTCTAGCTGTGACCTTGTAGGATGGCTGGAGAATAGTTTCCTTGCTTTGCTATGCTGGAGAAAGCTGTGTGTGGATCCTTTCCTCATGTTGGACATCCCTTGTTCTTCACGTTGGGCATAAGTTTTCTCTTGGATACCCTGCGTGGCAGAGGGCTGGTGGGCTGCTGCGCTGTGCGCTGCTGCCTGAAGGAGTGGGTGAACAAAGGTGTTTTTTAAACCCTACAGGCAGCAGCGATCTCCTGTCTGGGCTTGCTTTCACTCCTAGGGACTAAAGTGCTCCTTTCTTTGCTGCTGTTTTGCTTCTAGGGCGTCAGGAACTGTTTACATGGCGATGGACATCACCACAGGACAAGAGGTAAGTGTCCACAGTCCCAGCCGATTTTGCAGGTCTTTAGTGCTCTCCCCTCTGGTGCGAAGGGTGGATGGGGCTTTTGGGTGGCCAGTAGATCTTTACTGCCAAGGCAGTTCCTCTGAAGCACAGGCTAGTGTCAGCTGGCAAAATGCATCATCTGCTGTCTTCAGCCTTCAGAAATCCCAGCAAGCTTTTGGGACTGATAAAAACAGTATCATTTTTATTGCCAGTGTCAATGTGTTGGTTTAGAAATCATTCTCATGTCTGTCAGTGTAGAAGAAGTATATCAAGAGCAAAGATCTCTCCCAAACCAAACAGTCGTGTTTAAGTCTGGTGTCGGTGACAGCCCATTACAGCCCGTGAAGTGCTCGCAGGGAAGTGGGGTCCAGGAGGGTGAGAAACGAATCTTGAAGGAAAGCGGCGTTAGCTTTGACAGCCCCTGTAGTGACCAGTTTAAAGTGGCCTCTTCACATTCCTTTCCTTTTCCAAGGCAAGCGGTCTTGAATCTATACAAACCCTGCCTGAAAATGTGGCTAGAAACCCAGGAATGGGAGCGGAGGGGTGGTCTCTTTCGTGCCATGTTGAGAGCAGGACTAGACAGAGGCACTTTATAACTGCTCTTAGGTAGAGGTCTAGCCCTGCTTAGGACCCGGGGTGTATCCATCAAATGACATAGAATGGATTATTTTTTTGAAACCCTCAAAGTAATTGCCAATCTGAACTGTGTTAAGGAATGTGTATTTCGAGTTGCAAAATCAAGATTCAAGAAGCTAGGAAGTGCCAGGTGTAGATAGCTAGGGTCTGGCGGCCGGAAGATATCGCGCTGTACGGAAAGTTAGGGCCCCTCTCCTGAAAGCCAATAGCGTTTAATTTATGATGCAAGCAGACGGAAGTGAGGTTAGAAACCTAAGCTATATAACGCCGTGTCACACACTAATAAACGCCATTTGCCGTCTACCACATTGGTGTCAGCGAGCTGATGGCCCGAGCGGCCTGGGGTTGGTCTCCGTGCCGTTCCTGAACCAGGTCGCCACGCCTGCGAAGGCAACAGCCAGGACTGTATTTTTTGTGTGTGTAACCTTAATGATTGTTTTAGTATGGCTTTTGAAATGTAATGTACGTCTGTGTTTTCTCTCTGTTATGCCGTCAAGTCAAGAGTAACAGCAGTTGCTGAAATAATGATGACAAATCGTACAATTACTAAAGCATTACCAGCAGTTTTTGTGTATCTTGGCAGTAACAAAATCACATCCTGCTTGCAAACTGTGCATCAACAATAATAGTGGTGGTAAACTAAGACCATCTGAGAAGAATGTCGGTCCAGAGAGTGTTGTTAGAGATGCGTGCTTGATAGTTTAAAGAGCATTTGTACAGATTTTACAAGACAAAATGTATATGGCCCTGTGTCCTGTAACTAGCACCCAGGCTAGCAGAGAAATTGGGTGTTGTAATATAAGTTACTGAGCTCTTTGGTCTGATACCAAGACAGTTTGGCACAGCTCTGCTATGTCATTCCAAAAACACGCGCTCCATGTTCATTGGGACCTTGTGCAACAGGCTACTCAAGTTAATGGCTTTCCCTGTCGTTTTAGGTGGCCATAAAGCAAATTAATCTCCAACAACAGCCCAAAAAGGAGCTAATAGTTAACGAAATCCTCATCATGAGAGAAAACAAGAGCTCCAATATTGTGAACTATTTAGACAGGTGAGTAGTTCTGGTATGATCACGTGAATGTTCATTTACATGCTGCAAGCCAAACCTTTTAAAAACCCCTTTGGTCACTGGCAGAAAATTGACCTCTATTGTTTATCTACTCATAGCCAGTGTATGGGAGGAGACTGCATTTTGTCTGCATTAATCTTTTCTGGCATATATTGCTTAAGACTGTTTTCAAGGACCTGGCACAGCCATCTCAGCCTACCTCCATGTTTTTTTGCTGTTGGCTTGATTGGTTTTGTGGTTGTTTAAGTTGATCATCTTTTCTGTGTCTTATCATAAATGCTGGTAAATCCTCCTCGAAATTACTTCCTTTGGGCTGTTCCTGCTCTTTTCCATTGCTGTGGATATCAGGAAGGTGAAGTTCTTGTTTGCAGAAACACGTAATTTGCCATTTTTTAAATTGTTTCTCCTGTTCCTGGATGTATTTTCTGGTAGGTTTTCCAAACTGTTGACCAATACCTGTCCTCACTGGTACACATCCTCCTGGTCCAAGATTTATCTTTGCCATTACTGAACTTCAATTTTTCACTTGCTTGCCAGCTCGGACGTCTAATTGTTCACTTATGGGCCTTCCTCATTTAGACCGCACAGGTTCTAAGTCCTGTATAGCCTAGAGGGAATGTCTATTCATGTTGTCCTGTCCTCATGTAAGAATGACTTGGAAACAAAATCAGCTGTAGCCTTTTTCCAGAGGTAATTTGGCCGTGCACACTCATCTCAGTGCCATTGTTTTCTTCTTTCAGCTACCTCGTCGGTGACACACTGTGGGTGGTTATGGAATACCTAGCTGGAGGCTCTTTAAATGATGTTCTTGAGGAGACATGTATGGATGAAGGACAGATAGCAGCTGTCTGTAGGGAGGTAAGGGATCCCGCCTGTGCTTCCCATTACTGGGACAGGATGGTACTTCTAAGCAGGTGGTAAGAAGATGAGAGGTTTCATGTTCAGAGCTTTGTTTCTGTGTTGCTTTTATGATACGGAGAAGAAAGAGCATCTTAAGTGAACTGCCTGCCAGTATCGCTGCACTTATTACACTCTGTTGTTTTACTCATAGAATTTTATTGTACTATTTCTTTTTTTGTTGTTTTTCGTTTTACTCTTCTCAACTTTGCCTCTCTAAACCTTTGCCTGGAGCATGCCTGTACTGCATTCCTTTCGTGTACAAGCAAATATGCTGGTGGCAGAATTTTAAAATACCAGCAAAGAAAAATAGGGGCTCCTTCATCCCAGTCCTCGGCTTAAAAGAATAGCACTCCACCCAAAACGGTGGTTGCTCCTGAAAAATGCCTAACACGCTATTTCCAGATCTGCCGTCAAGCCTAACAATAAAATCTTTCTCATGCGACCTCCGACTCAAAAGTGATCCATCTTATACCGAAGGAAGGGACTTTTTGGTTTTTGGCAAACCATAGTTTGTCACCTGGGTGGAGATAGCACATTCCCTGCAGCAGCAGTCATTCCGTGTGTGCTTTCAGGGGACAGTCTGTGCCAAGAATTGACATTTCTGTTTCAAAAGCTACTACGCCTTCGTTTAGGAAGTTATTACTCTGTGTTGAAGCAGCAAGCTCTTCCTCTTGAGAGCACAATACTCTGCCATTACTCTCAATTCAACTAGAAATTAAATCCTTTAGAGCCATTTCTTTTCTTGTGTGATGAAATCTGGTCACTAAGTAAGTTTTACCCTCATGTTTCTTTTTTATCTATGAGTGCCTACAAGCTCTGGATTGCCTTCATTCCAACCAAGTGATCCACAGAGACATCAAAAGCGACAATATCCTCCTCGGAATGGATGGATCTGTCAAACTGAGTAGGTATCCTTGGTCAGGTGCAGCATTCCCAGGATGTGGTGTGGGGCTGCTTTTGACTGACTGCCTGTTACCCAAAAGCGATGCCTGTGGTAGTGCACTGGCAGACCACTGCTGCGAGCTAAGAGCACAGTGCCAACGTCCAGAGAGGTACAGAAAGGAAAAAGGTGTAAAGAGTGGTTTCGGTTTGTGTAGGTCCCTTCCAGAAGGGATAGTAATAAAGAATAATCTAAAGCTTCAAGTGAATAAAAGCCACTGCATGAAACTTGAGGGGTTTTTAAGTGGCCACTTCAGTATTTCCTTGGCTCGAGCACTGAGTAAACAGAGCATGGCCGCTTTACCAGATAGATTCAACAACGCCTTCTGAGGCATCTGGAAGGGATTTCTTTTGCTTGGTTTCATAAATCAAGCTGCCTTTAACAGTACTTGTTTTTCTCCTCAGCTGATTTTGGCTTGTGTGCTCAGATCACCCCTGAGCAGAGTCAACGGAGCACGATGGTCGGGTCTCCTTACTGGATGGCACCAGAAGTGGTGTCGGGAAACGCATACGGGCCCAAAGTGGACATCTGGTCGCTTGGGATCACGGCAATTGAAATGGCGCAAGGAGAACCTCCTTACGTTAACGCTCATCCTCTCAGGGTAAGGTGCGAATAAAACCAGAGACCACCGTCTTTCTAACCTGCCCCATGTTTTGTCTCCCATGAGACAAAATCCCAGTTACACCAGCTTGAACTAGTTCCACCAAGGGCTGCTTCTAAATATGTCGCTGGAGCATATCGGCATATATTGTAGCTGTCGTTACGTCAATAGGGGGACCTTAAAAGAGAAGTGACATATAGACTGTTCAGAAATGTGTCATTTTTGCCCTCAACAACGCTTGAGATTTCTCATGCGCTTTTAGAAATCTCTTTGAGCTGTATCTCTGAATGACAAGAATTTTTCAGCAGCAAGATCCTCCAGTTGGGGAATTTTTATGAAAAATATTTCAACTGTACGTGCAGGAGAAGTCTTTCCAAACTCAGATCAGTGCCGATTGCTCACCTGCGCCTTTCAGGAAGTGTCACTGGTTCTAGTAATGCCATAATCACTTCTTAGCAAATGCTTTTCTACAAGTCTGTTTTAGCACAGGTACTTGTAGTACACTAGTGTATTTTGATGTTTTGAAGTTTCCAGTTTTGTCCTAATTCCTTAAAATGAAATGACCAGTTCTTATACCAAAGGAGCGTGTCATAGTGGAGGAATGTCTGCTGAGATAACACCTCATGACTGAGAGCTGAAACAGAGCTCAATGCTGCACAGTTAATTCCTGACAGGATGCAGGAATTCAGGAGGAAATTAAGTTTGCTCTATGCGTATACATACGCGATTCTTATTAAGGCTAGAATTAAAATAGAGCCTGACCTTTAGCTTTTCTCATAGCAGTAAGGCTGTGCTCTCTCTGGTCTGTGGCACCCCGACTGCGTACTGCAGACTGAAAGAAGAAACAAGAGAATGGTCAGGAAATACCCCCGGCCAAGCAAAGAGAGGAGCCCACACTCCACCTGCTTCCCTGGGAGACCCTTGCAAAAAATGCATTTGCATAAGGCAGCAAAAACCCGTGAAGAGCATTAGCGTGACTGGTCGGGATGCTGAAGGTTCCCTGCCTCCTTAACCTCAAATGCTGATTAGGGCTCCTCGAGAAGCCTCAGGTCAACTGTTTGTTAGAAAGATCACTGGATTTCTTCTCTCTGACCAAACTCAGCTCTTCCTGCCCTCACCCAGATTCTTTGAGATGCTCTTTTTCTCCATATATGCCTCATCTCCTGCTGGAGATACGATCAGCTTGGACACTTAGAGCTTCAAGGCATCTTCAGGTGTCTTAGTAAAACTGTGGTAGATGAAAATCAGGCACCTGAAGTTGCTTCCATCTGCATTGGCTTCCTGGGCTCTTTTTCAGCGGTTGTTGCCCCTGAGCTAGGAACAGTGAACAGCCTGTGATGGACTGCCTGAAGTTCCCCAGTTATCAGCTAGTTTTATTAAGGTCAATCAACCCCGACAGGATTGATTTGTTTTTTATGAAGGATTGTTTTAATAATGGAAGGCACACAGGAGCTTCCGTTACTTAAACACCTAAATAAATTGTAAGGGCATGAAAGGCTCATTAGTCCTAGAGTTAGCAGCAGTCTTCATGTAGATGCAGTGTTGTTTTCCACGTGTAGAGCAGGCGCATCCCATGCTGCTCACGTTCTTTCCAGCTGATGCAGAACTCACAGGAATGAACAATTTTCGAGCCATGTGTGTCTTGGATGTGTCTGTGATGGTATTTGTTTCCTCTCACTGTGATTTCCTTCCATCCGGCACATGCCGAGGGCCTGGGGGACAAACACTGGTGTGATAAAAACCCTTTGAAATTCAGGTTGGACCTCCTCCTGATTTCAATTAAAAAAAAAAACAAACAGAAAACCACAGAAACAAAACAAAGCCTTAAGCATTTCTTTTTCATTTCTTAACCACAGCGCATCAATTTGTCTCAAAACTGTAGCATTTTTTTCAAATGCTGCACATCTTCTACAGTTTCAGGCTTCTTAATCATCTGTATGTTGTTCCGTCACGTATCTGGGTGGCCTGGATACCTTTAGGATCTTGCTTTCACAGACTGCAGCTGTAATGGTCTGCTGAAGCCTTTCTTGTTTCTTGGCATGTGAAACAAATTAATGAGCTTATTGCCCCTTTGCAGCTACTGCGAACGCTCCTTTCCTTTGTACCGTACTTGCTTTTCTTTGCCAGCTGCATATCATAGGAGACCAAAAGATATGTGATAAGAAGGTACTTCAGCTTCCCGTAGACCTTTCCCTGTTCTGGTGGAAATACTGAAAAGGGGACGTACTGAGCTGAAGATGACTCTTCTTTGGGATTCATGTTCTGAGAAGAAACAAGTAACTAAAAGAGCTCCATTTGTCCTGGCACTCCTGTTTCACACTCAGGTGAATGTGGCTGCAGTAAAATCCCCAAAGCTGCCATTGGTGCTGTAGTCCTTTCCCGCAGGAGAAGTATCATCCCTCGGGTAGCGCAATTGAAGCGTAGTGAGGACAGGCACTCCAGCTCACCACTGTGTCCGGTGGCTGAGGTCAGCTGCAGATGGACAGGATCAGACTGATTTTGTGACATTTATGTTGTGGGAAAAGGAAAGAAGCTTCCTTTTATTGTTTTTACTCTAGGATCGTTCCTTTGCCTTTTAGGCTTGGAAATTGTCCTCTGTATTTAAGAGGACAATAGCAAAGTCAATGTGGTCCCGGTCTAGTTAAGTGCCAGTAGAACAGAGCTGTTGTAATGGCAGACGTTTTAATGGAAGACCCCATGGCCTATTTCTGTCATTATTGCTGTGTATTTTAGACGTATTCTGGAAGTTTATGTCTGAATAGTTCAAAAGGTTTGTCTTCCGTTTCTACATAACATCTTGCAAAAGCGCAATGAACTCATCTCGCTGGCTTCTCAGCATGTTAGACCTTGGTTACAAGCGAACCACACTGGATACTGCTCACCCTGTGTTTTGCAAAATGACGTTGTACTCCCTTGGCCTGAGGAATATCAGGAAGACTTGCTCAGCTGCATGAACTCCGTCAGCTGCTTGACAGTGAACATCCTTGGCTTTGCTTAGGAAACTTGAGCTTAGCTTTGGCTGGATGCTATTGAAGAGGAGAAAGGCTGGAATTTTCAAGTGTTTGGCTAGGCTTGTGTGCGCAGAATGACTGTGCATTCAGATGAGCAGCTGGACATTTATGCACAACATAGAGGGGAATCCACAGAGGACTCAACCCTTAACACAGGTGAATACTCCCAATTCTGAGGCAGTGGAGTGTTACCATAGCGATGGAATTACTCGTTTTTCTGATAGCAAGCATTAAACGTTTTCTTCTTAACACATAAGTGACGCTGATCTGGAATTTGGAGACTGCTGAAAGACGTTGTTGCAGCTTGGCTCCCATCTGCCCAAAGACGCATTTTCTTCATAAGATATTTGTGCATGCAACTTATGTGCCTGTGTTGAAAAAAAGGTTCCCAATGTTTCTGTTTCTTTATCCAAGGACTAAGCTGATGGATTTCCTTTTTTCCCATCTGGTTACCATTTTTATCAAGAGCAGAGCAAAAAACTTGGCTACCTTTGCTTTATGGAAGCTGTACTTTAGGGAACAGTGAGCCCCGCCGAGATGCATTTTCAGTAGTAATCCTCTGAAATAATAGCGTTAGGCCAAATTCACTCTTTAAAAGAGCCTGTAAACTGTCACTGTCACAAGCCTGTCACTACTTGGAGAAGCAAAATGTGCTTTTGCTGATGTAGTTCATACTAACCAGGTCAGTCCGTGAAATCAGCTGTCAAGGCAAGATCATTTTGATATTGGAAGAGCTGTGGCTGCCTCAAGGTTTTTTATGTAGCTATAGAAAAATCCTGTCTGACCCCCTGCCAGGGAAGAAACTGCCACTGGAGACTGAACCTTAAAAAATGGGGTCTATCTGGGCAGTTATGGATATGAAGGAAACAGGTGGAGTCTCATGTTCCCTTTTTCTCTAGGCGCTGCATCTGATCGCTACGAACGGGACACCAGAGCTGCAGAACCCTGAGCGATTGTCCGCAGTGTTTTGCGACTTTCTGAGCTGCTGCCTGGAGGTGGATGTGGACAGGCGAGGGTCTGCCAAGGAACTTCTGCAGGTAAAAAATGGGACACGGCTGCAAGCGGAACAGCTGTTCTATGTAATGGTTTTCTCACCAGCTAAACTCAAAGGCATGAGACGGAACCCCCTCATATTAGTCTCCAGTCTTGGTGCTTTTCAAAAGGAAAAGAAGTGGAATCATAGAACGGTTTGGGTTGGAAGGGATCTTTAAAGGTCATCTAGTCCAACCCCCGTACAGTGATCAGGGACATCTTCGACTAGAGCAGGTTGCTCAGAGCCCCATCCAACCTGGCCTGGAATGTTCCCAGGGATGGGGCATCTACCACCTCTCCGGGCAACCTGTACCAGTGTTTCACCACCTCATTGCAAAAAAATTCTTCCTTAGATCCAGCCTGAATCTACCCTCTTGTCGTTTAAAACCATGACCCCTTGTCCTGTTGCAAGAGACCCTGCTAAAAAACCTGTCCCCATCTTTCTTTAGAAGCCCCCTTTAAGTACTGGAAGGCTGCAAAAAGGTCTCTCCGGAGCCTCCTCTTCTCCAGGCTGAACAACCCCAACTCTCTCAGCCTGTCCTCCTAGGAGAGGTATTCTGTCCCTCTGATCATTTTTGCGGCCCTGTGTTGAATTTTGGTAGTATATTCAGCTCTACATAGTGGCCGTATGCATAGTAGTCCGTCAGCGCTCTGTCACTGGTGTCCCTGCTCTTGTCTTGGTGCTGAAAACCTGTACCTCCGTGGCCTTCAGAAGAACACATGGGCCTAAATACTCCTGGCATGAACATTTCCTAGAGCTATTGGAGTTCCCTAAGGAACGGTTTATGCCTCTGCTCTTTTCTGACAACTCAGATAGCCCATGTCTTTAAAAAACAGGAACCTAAGTAAGTAACTTGCGTTTCCTGAAAGGAACAAGGCCCTGGGAGAGCAAACAGCATTCCCAGAGTGCTGGCAGGGCAGAAATGCCAGCACGCTGAAGACGACTTGATAAAGGGATTAATGGGATTTTGGGCCCTGTTTGCCTGTGATAGCAAGGTACTGGACATGAAGACGCAGGTGCAGATGGTCCCCTCAGTCCTGTTTCAGCGTATTCCCCATAACCAGAGAAATGCTGCTTGAGGCTCTGAGTACCTGAGTTTGGAAAGTAATGGTTCATTTCTTTTTTTCCTTTGCACAGCATCCATTCCTAAAATTAGCCAAGCCTCTCTCCAGCCTGATGCCGCTGATCACGGAAGCAAAGGAAGCGAATAAGAACGGCAGCAGCCACTAGTGCTTCAGGCCGGCTTTCTCCCATGCCAGCTCAGAGCAGAACTGAGAATAAAACTCTATAGAACCTCAACGCTTGTGCTGTGGGACAGGTGGATGGATAAAGAGACCAATGGTCACAGTCATGGTGGTAGGAGGGAGAACAACCCAGCCCCTCAAGGAGTAAAATATGACCGTTTCTCTTCTTCCTGCCTTCTGGCTCCTGAATTTATTTTTAAGACGAAACAGGGCTTAAGATAGAGAGGTAACAACCACAAATGCTTGCCTGCCTCAGCCATTTCCAAGGGAAAGCAAATTCAGTCGGAAGGTCCCCTTCTTTCTCACTCTGTGAATAAGCTGTACACTCACTTGGAAATTGTGACAGTCAAAAGAGCAAGTGAAGTAACAGCCACCCAGTGTTTAAAAAAAATAAAAAAGAAAAAAAAACAGTAAGACAGCTTGGCGCTGTAGTCTTCATGTCTAGGCCTGGTCCTGCAAAGGGCTAAGTAGCCTTTAAGGTGTGAAACCACGGTCCTGTTTTGGCAGTAGGAAGGAAGGATGCTTGGGTTGTTCTTGGATTAGGCCATTGGCTTGTTTGGCTTTGGCTTCTTGTTTAGTTCCAGTCTTTGTGTTGCCACTGTCATTCATACCTCAACTGACCTACTCTCGCTCACTCTGTCCGACCCAGTGTCCTCGGCTGAGGCAACGGACGGATGCAATGCTGATGGACGGCAGCAGTGAGCACAGCTGTGGGAGGTGCGCCCAGGGAGAGGAACTCTTCCACGTAGTGACCGAGCTGCGGGAGGAGGTGACTAGGTTGAGGCTATCAGGGAGAGCGAGCAAGCGAGAGACTCTTGGAACTGCACCCTGCCTTCCCTGGGACAGGCCCACCAGGCAGACGGGACGCATCATATGGGGGACTCCCTATCCTCTGCCCAGCTGGCTGAACACAGTGACTCCAGTATGCCCTCCTGAAGTCCAAAGGGGAAGTTCTGCTGTGGTTTCTAACACATCAATAACCCTTGCGTCTTTGCTGTCACACAGCTCTCCATCCTCCCTACCTCCACTGAGCTGGCAGACTGCAGCACCTCGCTAGCACCATCCCTCAAACATCGGCGTGCCGCCCCCAGGCTCATCTCTAGCGAGCCGGGTTTTATCCCCTTCCCCCTTCGAATCTAGTTTAAGGCTCTTTCATGGAGCCCTGCTAAGTCCTGTGCAAAGACCCTTTTCCCCCTTTGAGACACATGTACCCCACCTGTCACCAGCAGGCCTGGTGTCGTGTGGACCAGCTCATGATCAAAAACCTCCCAATTCTGCCGGTGTCACCGGGCTCAAGCTGCTGGCTCTTCCTGTTCCTTCCCTCAGCATTCCTGCAACTGGAAGGACCGAGGAGAACCTACTTGTGCTCCTGATCCCTTAGCCAGTCGTGCCAAGGCCCCGAAGTCTCTCTTGTTTGCCCTTGGACTTCTTACTGCAACTTTGTCACTACCTACATGAAAAATCAATAATGGAGAATAATCTGAGGCCGTACCAGGGTAGGAAGCTTATTCTTCACACCTTTAACTGGGGCCCCAGGGAGGCAGCAGACTTCCCTAAGAAGTGGGTCCGGTCTGCATATGGGGCCTTCTGTGCCCTTCAGAAGGGAGTCTCCTCTGACAATGACCTGTCGTCTTCTTTTTGTGGAAGCGGTACCAGTACAAGCAGATGGGTTTATGGCAATAACCATCAATGGCCATTGGCTCTTTGACCGAACTTCCCGTAAATGCAAGAAGAGACACTCGGACACCCTGAGATGTCCCCTCCCTTCGCTGGGCCTGGGCACGGGCAGCCAAGTGCCGCACGGCAAAGCCCACTGCATCTTCCCCAGGCTGGCTTGTCCTGGCCGGCTGCTGCCAGGAGGGGACAGCGGGTAGTGACAGCCTGGGGGTGACAGGAGGGACAGCAGGCGGTGACAGGCCTTTGGGGTGACAGGAGGGTCCCCACAGGCCTGGGGGGTGACAAGACACCGGGCAATGAGCAGCCAGGGGGATAACAGGAGGGACAGCACAGGCCTGGGGTGTGACAGGACACCAGGCAGTGGCAGGCCCAGGGGGGTGACAGGAGGGACACCACAGGCCAGGTGAGGCGTGGGGGGGTGCAGTGTTCCGTTGGGCACGCGCAGTGATGCGATCAGGGCAGCCCCTGCGGCTGGCGTCCGTTAAACCGCCAACGGAACGCTGAGGCAGAGGTGCCCAGTGCCCACAGCGAGTGGTTGGGCCTGGGAGCGCTGCGTGAGAGAGGGAGCAGAGGCCGAGCCGGGGCCGCGGGGGCCTCTCCCCATCATCCGCCCGCCCGCCCGTCGCTGAGGGCCGCAGGCCGGACTTGTTGCGGGGGTGAGCTCAGCCCCCTCGGTCCGCTGTAGTAGACGCCGTCGGGGAGCAGGCCCCGACCATGTCGTGCGTCCACTACAAGTTCTCCTCCAAGCTGAGCTATGACACGGTCACCTTCACCGGCCTCCACATCTCCCTGTGCGACCTCAAGCGCCAGATCATGGGCCGGGAGAAGCTGAAGGCGGCCACCTGTGACCTGCAGATCACCAACGCCCAGACCAAAGAAGGTGCGTGGGGGCAGCGGGCGTGGGGGCTTAGGGACTGCCCGGCTGGCAGTGTCACAGACCACCCTGTGATGGCCATGGCCTGTGGGAGCCACGCTCTGCTCTTTGTGGCTCGTCCCCACGTAGCCTGAGTCAGCCTGAGGCCCATCTTGCCGGCCTGCGGGGGGACTGGGAGGGCAAGCGGCGCGGGGGCTTACACGGGGTGGGAAGCGATAATGTGATGGGAAGACAACAGGTGGCTACTTTGAAGAAATAAATTGTCTTTGGTGACTTCGTTTTGTGATCACCTTGCTTTACTCCACTGCACTGGAAAACTGGCTTGGTGGCTGTTGCAGCAACTGCTCGCTAGCAACACTTTGGATCAAGAGTGTAGCTGTGAGTTACCATCTGTGCAGACCCTCTAATGGCCCCTCTGCCATGGATGTTCTCCGTATCTAAATGACACCTTGGAATTTCTTGTTAATATCGCTTCTTTTCTACACCAAAGACATTGTCGTTCAGGTGCTATCGAGCATCATTTCACCATATGTCTCTAAGCATTTTTTTTCCCTGGTACTACGTGTGAACCGTATCAGGGCACTACTGAAGTTTTCCGGCAGAACATTTATGGTGACTATACGTAAGAAACGTTCTTAGAGAAGTCATAAATTCTTTTAAACCTAAAAAGTGGTGCTTGTTTCTCAGAGATGATAATGGTTTCGTGGTACTTAGTATGATATTTCAGTTTGGTAAGCTGCTGTCTTGACAAGTTTGAATGTGATTACAGGCCTTGGGGTGTGACTTTTCAGAAATAGAAAGATTTGTTGCCAAGTCTCTGCTTGGGGATATTGCTGCCCAGGAGGAAAAGGTTCCTGCTGGGAGATGCCAGTTTTGTCCGAGAGCTGCTAGACTAAGCTGGCATCTGTTAAATTCAAATCAAGCAAACAAAAATTTCCAGGCACTTCAGGAATAGTGCTCCAGCTTTAATCCTTTCCTATTAAAAGAAGAAAAAGAAAGTTAACTTTTTAGTCTGCGTTGTTTGACTTCACCTTTATTAAGGTGCCATCAACCAAAATGAATTCAATTAATCGAGGCGAAGGAAATAGAAATGTATTAAAGCCAACTGGTACCACATCCCTTAAGTCTTAAGTCTGCAGTCTTAAGCTGCAAGCCATACGCAGAGGTGGGAGGCTGTCTTCTGTGTTCTGTCGGCCTTGAGCACCAGCAGCGTGGCCGAATCGCTTTTAGTGAACAGCTATGAAAGCAACGGCGCAGAGATTTCATGCTTTAGCTAAGGGCCTGTTTTGTTGCAGGGCAAGCTTGTCTGACTTCAGATCTGCTTTACACAGGTGAGACTTGGCTGTGCTTTGTTTTTCTCCAAAGATCTCTTGGTTTTGTAGCCTAACAGAAGCAAAAGCCACTTAAGCTAGATCAGGACAGAACCTCATGCGCTAGCAGACTCTCCTTTAGTGACCTTTGGGAGCATTTTGCTGTTGGCATTCACGCTCTCTCAAAAAAAACTGGAAAAGATTGTGCTGCTTGCGTTTGGTTCTCAAACCTGAAGATTTCTTGGAATGTACTGCTAGTGTGCTGAGACGATAAAAATGCACCGTTACATCTGAAATCTGGCTTTTCTATCTGCAAAGGGCTTCCCTCTCTGCCGCGCTGTGTAATTACATATTCATATACATTCTTATGAATTGACTAATGTTTTTTTCTGCATTTATGTTGTTTTCAGAATACACAGAGGCTAATGCCCTGATTCCTAAGAACTCATCAGTAATTGTGAGAAGAATCCCTGTCGGAGGAGTTAAAGCTACCAGCAAAACATACATTCTGTAGGTATCCATAAAGCACTGTGTTCTGTGCTAGTGGTTTGGGTGTGTTACCTTTTCTAATTGATGTTCATTTCCAGAGGCACTCAGATTGTATCTTTCTGGTTAAAGCTGCTGTTACTTTTTGTTGTAATGGGGTAGATTTTATTGTTCCTGTCCCAAAGTAAACTTATGCTTTTCGGCCTGCTGGGACATGGGGTTCAAACTCCAACAACGGTAACTGTTAAGAATGATTCTATTTGGTTTGATCTTGGGGTTGTTTTTTCTGAGCGCCAAGTTTTCGATGCTGTTTCCTCTACGTGGAGAGATTCCTTGTTACATGTGTTTGCTTGTCTTGCTTTTAGAGTGAAGACAGGTACGCACTGGAGTGTAAACTTAGAATTTGTTCCCATCTCAGAAGAGTCTGATTCTCAGTGTTTCTGCGAATCCGTCTATTCTTTGCATTTGGGGCAGGGGGGTTGGCATATGGCAGGTATCCTTATGCCCCAAATCTGGTGTTTTTGCATACTAGCTAGAGGGGAAAGACCAAGGGTCACCAGCTCTGCTGATGGGACACTTGGGATGATGCTGGAATTATTTGTTCACTACATCGATGGCTGCATGTCTCATTCATGATGATCTACATGCAGATACAGATCAATGAGTATGTGGAATCTCAGCGAGTTCCCAGATGTAATAAATATTTCCCCAAATACTGTAGCATTTTCAAGGTTATCTTAAAGCAAATTCTGGCAATTAAGTCTTCTTTTTTTTTTTTTTATTCCCCTACAGGACTCCTAAATCGCAGAAAATCCTAGGCACTGCCTTCAGGTGACATTTCTACTACTATTTTTAGTCACCATGTTTAAGACACAAAACTGTAGTACAGACTTCATATTTTTGATACTTATGTAGCAGAGACAAAATATCTGAGGCACTTTGGTGTTCTATTTCTGTAAGTCTTAGAGTAATTTTCTGACAAAGTAGAAATGAGCTTCTGGGGTTTTTTTAGTTGCACTGAAGGTACCAAGAGAGAGCCGTTTATGTATATGAATACGTTTCCACATGCACTAGACTATCAGCACATCACGTTTTGATGTTCAAGTTCTGTAATCTGTCGTCACTGCTGTATGTTGGGCACAAGGGCTTTCTTTGAAGTTCTGATCACTTTTATTTCTTCTTCCAGATGTCAAACTGAGCCAGTGAGTGGAATATCAAGAGGCGTATGTAAAACACCATCTCACACTTTTTTCTACACACTGCACTTAATTCCGATCAATGTAGCCTTGTGTTAATTTCCCCAACATTAACCTAATATATTTTCCACTAAAACATAGATGCTGTATGTACAATGTATTTGATTCAGCATCATAGAAATTTTATTCTACGTTTCTAAAAAACTAAGCAGTGATTCGGATGTCTTTCTGATGATGTTTTACTAGTGTCAGCTTAACTGCTGCTTGTGGCATCATAGAATTCAATATCCTGGAAAAGGAACCAGATGAGAGCTACCCTTTTGACTTGTGGAAAAACCGCATGTCATCTTAGATCCCAGTAAATGCCACAGTCCGTTGCTGACTGGTGGCCTGAGGACTTCATTCCTGCAAGCTGTTGCAGGAGGTAGCTGGGAGGGAGGAGTGTGGTTGCAAAGGAGAAAAAAAAAAATCCCAGGATTGTGCTCTGAATCCATGTTTTTGTCATCATTAAGACTTGGTTTTGGTCTGCTGGCAAGGAGAATAATATTAAATCCTCACACTTCCCAATCTAATTTGCGTAGTGTGGCCTGCGGTCTAATACACGACAAGAAATCCATTTTCTCAGTTTTTATAGGCTACTCTGTCATGGCAGACACCTTAATTTCAATAATTTGAGCAGCTTATTTTTTTTCTTGATAAAGTGGTGGGTTTCTTTTATGGCGGATGCTTTGGAGTGGTGTTTGCATTTGGGTTTTGTGGGGTGTGGTGAGCCTGGCATTTTTAAACTTATGGAGAGGAGAGGCAGAGTTCCTGTTTCAGGGCTGATGTGCCCATGCTTGATTTTGACAGGCAACTAGGCTGTGTTCATAAAGGCATAGCCGTGTGCATTTATAAATGATGAGACGCTGATTGATTTACAAACTACACTGAAAATAAGTTTTCTGTAGTGATGCTTCCTTTTCCAAGAAACATAAATATTGTTTTAGAATCCCTTTTAGCGGACAGTTGACAGCTTCCTTACCCCTTGGACTTTTAAGCAGTTGTGAGCATTTGACAAGGCTGAGACATTCTGGAGCAATACGTAATCTCAAGCGGCTTTGGTTGTTTTAGTTTCTTCTCCTTAACCACATAGGCACTCCTAAGCTGTCGTGGGTTTGGACTTTATTTTGAACACAGGCAAATGACACTAGGTTGGAAATCCCTCTTTCAGTGATGCTCAGAGGATATAGTGCAGAATTTCCGACTACCGTCGAGGTTAACTATTGCTAGGTTTTGATTGTAAAACTTAAAGATGTTTTTAATTTTTTGTGAACAGAGTGATGACTCTTCTGCACCTCTTTCTCTGGCCCAGCTGATTAAGGTATATATATTTTTTTTTCCTGTCAAATACATTAAAAAAAAAGTGTTTGCTTCAAATTTTTAAATTGTACACTGTGATCTATAGCAGGATGACTGTTGTAATGGGAAGAAAACTTTAATGTAGTTTTTAATAATTTATTTATTTTAACTTTAAAGCCTGTGTAGCTGTTGATAGTATCCTGTGAAGAGCAGTTCCCACTTTGGGAAGATAGAAGGGGAGCACCTTATCAGCCTCCACATAGTGTTGCAGTATGACTCAGCTTCAAGACACAAAGCAGCAGCCCTGCAGAAGCTGTTGACTTGTTCACACATTTCGTTAGGTTTACACTGGAAATGAACACAATGTTCACAGAAGAATTGAATTGGCTGTTGGTTATGGACATCTTGGGGGGGGTTGCAACAGCCAAAGTAGAAGCGTTTCTGTCGCATGGGCAATGGCATGGCTATTTTTGAATTTCAGGTCATTATAGTTATAGATCCGTTCTTGGAATGCTGCACAATTTCATAAATTGCAGTATATCTAGAATGGACAACACGGTCTAATTTGTTGAGGCACAGACAGTGTAGATTGTGAAAATGTTCCTAGTTACATCAGTTAATATGAAGAATTTAGCAGGGGGGAACGTGCAGTTTGGACTGCCTACAGCACGAGTGGTCCAATTTCTACTGAAAAGAGTCTTTTGTCTTGCTGAGGGGCTCTAAAAAGCTTGAATCTCTGTAATGCTTCTGTGTGTGAAGCTGAATTTCAGCAAGCAAAACCAACTTCCCTGACCTTTAAGTTGTGTATCCTTCTGATGCTGCAAATGTAAACAATGGTACTTGCCTTCATCTTTCTCAATTCAATGTACAGTGGCTGTCTTCTCCTTCAAATAGACTGGAGCTTAAAGATCCCTTTAATAATAGCGGCAGGTCTAACTTTTTCTGTGCATAGCTTCAGTCCACTTGGAAGAAAACTGGAGTAGGTGCACAAGTCTTTATAAGGTCCAACCTGAGCCTAAGGTTTTGAGTGCCCAAGAATGCTCGTTTCAAGTAGGTTAACAGGCACATAAGCATCATTTCATGGTGTAAGGACTCCCCAGAACACTTTCAGCACAACTATTTTTTATATAAGCAGCTGTTTTCAGGCAACCTCAGCTAGTGTTGTGCTGCTCTGTACAGGCTTGGGTGAGTGGTGTTGTCTTTGGCTGTGTGCGCTTCAATGTGTTTCTAATGTGCCTCTCAAACGATTACTTGTTAAACAACAGACTGCCAATCTGGCTGAAGCCAATGCTGCCGAAGAAGATAAAATAAAAGCCATGATGATCCAGTCTTGCCGTGAATATAATCCAGCCAAGTAAGTGTGGATAATGTCAAATCCGATCTTTGGCGATGATGGAAAACCTGTAAACTTGTTGGTTTTAACAAACATGGATTTAACACATGCATCCTTTTTGGTTTTTTTCCCCAAAACACCTTCAGTTACACGAAGAAAGCCTTGGGTCCACCTCCAACATCATATACTTGCTTTGGTTGTGGAAAACCTGGCCACTGTGTAAAGAACTGCCCAACAAAGGGGGTAAGATTGTGGGGGACTTCTGGTGTGACTTACTTTTAAATTGTTTTCCCTTGGCAGTTCCGTAACAAATACATGAATACTCATGTTAAGAATTGTTTCTTTTGGGGTGAAACGCAGAGGTCATGTGGCAATGTTGCAAAGCCCTTTACAATTCACGGGAAACCTGGAGTTATAAATGTAACATTTTCTCCTTCCAGGCCATGGACAAGATGGTAAAAACCCAAGATGTTTCGGTCGACCCCATCCGTTCAATGTTTGCGTGTTTTAGTTACACAAGCACCTGGCTGAGTAGCCATGCCGTTTGACATCAGTTGCTGAATGTATATGCGTGAGATATGAATTCCACCTTCACTAGAGAAGGTGAATCTCAGTTTCTCAGTGTCAGATTCAGAGCACCGAGTTAAGCTCTCACTCTGAACTGCGCTTTGGAGGAGGAGCGGGGTTGTGTCTCCTCTCCGAGTGGATGGTGAGCCAAGGGATATTTCACCCTTAAGGAACTTGACATTAAGCCAAAGGATGTCGACTGAGTTCAAAACGCTGCTCAAGCCTTTGGGACATCCTGGCTATATTCCTTTAGGGAGAAGGGTATTTTAGTTGAGCAAGCCTTATGCTGGGTAAAAGGAGAGGATTAAAGGCTTTTGCTGCTGAAAATCATCATTGAAATGTCCTTTTAAGGGTGGGTCTTAAGATGAGAGATATCTGCACTTCTTTTCTTAACAGGACAGAAATTTTGAGTCTGTTCCCAGAATTAAAAGGAGCACAGGAATTCCGAGGAGTTTCCTGATGGAGGTGAAAGATCCCAGTATAAAGGGTGCTATGCTGACAAGCACTGGGAAATACGCCATACCAATTATTAGTGCGTAAGTATGGGATTAATGGGACTGAGCAGAAAGGCAACGAGAGAAACCATGCGTGTGTGTCCGAGTGGCAATGCAAGCAAGTTGGCCAGCGTCTGTAATTACGAAGGAGGAAGCACCGTCATTGTATCGTCGCCTTAAAATCTGTGATACTTTCTAATATGGAAATAGGCTGGTCCTGCTGTTCACACCCCTGGAAGTTGGTTCAACTTGTGGTACACCTAGAATCTGTAGGTCTGCAAAAGATTTCACTAGTGCTTACCGTTGGAGTCATTCTCCTCGAAAGCTCGTTTTGCTTCTCTTTGACGTTTCAAAGGCTTCTTGCCCAATTTAGCAAATAGCTGTGTGACTGAGATTTCCTCCCCCTCTGGCTTTGATCAAATCTCATGTGTGAACCAGACGGATGTTTTCCTGTTTTGCTTTACCCTAAGAAAATCCTACTGTGTGGTGACAAGAGTGGCTGGGAAGAAATGCACTTGGTAGCACTTCTGTTTGTGGCTGTCATGGATCTCCTTTTGTAGAAGCTGAGACATAGTTTTCTTTTATTCATAAAGTGTATTTAATCGGAGACTCACTTGATCCTGAGCCTGCAATTTACATTGACCCTCTGGCAGAGGAGAGGTGGGATTCATTTCAGCTGATTTCTGGATGTTGAAAAATGATTTTTCTAGTCTGAGCCAATCTCTTAGTTGATCCCATGAATGGGAGAGTTCTGCAGAAGGAAAATTGTTCCCCCTCCCTCTTCTGGTGTGGTGGCCAAAGAGAAGTAGTTGAAACTAAATGCCTACGCTTTAGAAGGCTAATGTGGACTGAGAAGAATGCCATCTATTTTACCTTCCTTGCAGAAAATCCAAAGCTTGGAAAAGTTCTCCTTTGCCCATCTTTCACTTGTTGTTTTTCCTTCCCCGCCCCGCCTCCAGGGAAGCGTATGCTAGAGGAAAGAAGGAAAAGCCTCCCTTTTCACCAGAGGAGCCGTCCTCCTCCTCCTCCTCAGACGCTCCTGTTCCAGAGGAGTTGTTATGTCTCATTTGCAAAGAGGTCATGAGTGACGCAGCTGTTACTCCCTGCTGTGGAAACAGTTACTGTGACGAATGTAAGTCTTACTCCCACGGTTGTTAACTCAAAACATGGCATCTGACCTTCCGAAGGCAGAACTGGGAGAGAACAAAATTACTTGGTTACCCGTTCTGTTTGATACCTGAGTATACCCAGAACGGGAGAGGACCCTTCTTATGCAAAGGGCAGAAAAAAAAGGCAGAAAGCTTTTTTCCCTGGTTACGTGTCTAGTTAAACCCTCTGTACATGTGGAAGGATGACTCTGAGAAGAATGTGTAACCGTGCAGGTGATTACAGTATGAGATACTGAATGCATTTAGTTTGTCCCCAGCCCTTTCTCTCATGCAAAATTCTATAGCCTGCTCTGGTGACTTACTGTGGTCTGCAACAAACGGAGAGTTGGGCATTTAATCCACATTCTTCTCCACAGGAGAGTTGTGAAATCCTTCAGAACTTGAATCCATATATGAACGGTTTTTTGAGATGTGTTTTATTCATCAACCTTGAGGTTGGTGACTTCTCACTGTCCTGCACAGTGGAAAGACCAGTCCAAACATCGAGACACAGCCTACTCTACAGCTTCCAAGTAACAACAGTGAAATATCAACACTGCTTAGTTATTTGCTGCATGCTGGGCATTTTTTACACTATTGGACATTTACCGCTTCAGGCTCTCAGTTCAAGACCGTATTCACCCATTAATCATATACGTGTTTTTATAATTGATTAGAACCCCAACATTTTCCTTAGTTTTGCTGAAAACTCTTTTGACGGTTCTCGTTATTCACAGGTATTAGAACAGCGTTACTGGAATCTGAGGAACATACATGCCCAACGTGTCATCAAACAGACGTTTCTCCCGATGCTTTAACTGCCAACAAGTTGTTACGCCAGGTGACATGCTGACATTTATGTAAACTGTTTGTTAGACAGGTCTATTTGCGAAAAGCTGAAAGGGAAGAAAATACTCGTTTACATCTCCTTAAGCAAGGCTAAATGGAATAAGGCTAAATTTACTTTTCAGAGACGTTATCTGGTGTTCGAGAAGCTTACAACTCTTTAGAGAGAATCTGGCAAATTCAGGTCACACTTTTGCTTAACGTGATTGCCTCACTTTCAGATTTGGTGTTAACACTGAGGTACTGTAAATAGAGATACCCTACTCACATCGTTAGGGTCAGTGTTTCACCTGATGTCTTCCTATACCTGTATGTTGATTGATTTTAGGATTGATAATGTTTACAGGAACACACAAGCAATTTTGCTCTGGGGAGGCTTTTGTTCGTACATCTACTGAAGTTTCATAGTGCCTTTCTGTACGTGTTTTTCTGCCTCTAGGCTGTGAACAACTTCAATAATGGAACTGGCTACAGAGAGCAGATTCAGCAGCAACGTCAGCAGCAGCCGCCACCTCCACCACCTCCACCACCACTAACGAGACAAACAAGAGCGCACAACATGCAGCCTCAGCTCCGGCCAGCGGTTTCCAGACAGCAGGACCCACTAATGACTCCATTAGCATCCCTGGCTCCTCATTCTGCTGCTGCTTTGTCATCGTTGGCCTCTGGTCAGCCCTCTGTGGCCGTTGGGCTGCCAGTAAATCCATCTTCTGTCGTCACCTCTGGTCTCCCTCCAGCAGTGTCCCTGTCTCTCTGTGCTGAACAGCCGGACGGACCTCTTTGGTAAGTAAATCTGTAGATCAACAGGGATATAAAGGACACTAAAATGCTCAAGTTAGATTCTTCTTCTTGTTGAGCTTCTCCACTAGCTATTTATCTATCGGTAGTGACAGTTCCCGATACTAGTGGAAGTTCTGGTTTTTGTATTTACTTTGAATGAGGACACTTTGATAACTCGGAAGTGTGTCTCATGCAAGGATTGTCTCAGAAGTATTTCTTGCTCAGTTCCCTTATCAGTCATTGTCTATGAGTTTTACCCTGAAAGAGGCACATTTTGCCCAGGGGCCCTTTGGATTTATGTGGCTAGCAATTCCTAAAGGAGCCCTCTAGTTACGTCAAAGCTTCTTGAGTGCATTAATTTCTCTCTAGTACGGAGGAAGCAACAGTTTCATGAAACCTGTAAAAGCACAATTAGAGCTAAAACTGAGCAGGTGTTTTCCTATTACGTTTTTCTACGGTATTTCTACCATCAATCTTACGATAAGTCAGAGTCATCCTCAGTAACACAAAGGGCAGTCGGTGACGCGTGCTGACCTGGCTAATAAACACTGAAACGCCGTAACTTTGAAGTATTTACAAACATGAAAGTCTGAGTTTGCAGCCCGGTGAAGTCACATGAAAAGACGTGAAAGATCTGTACGATTGTTTAGGGCTTGTGGCCTTTCAGCTTTATGCCTGGGCTGCAAATAGCCTCTCTGTCCAGAAGACTGTCAGGCTCAGCTGTAGCGTTGAATGCAAAGAACCGCAATTCAGAAGAACCTCTAAGGCAGCCTCTGCACTCGCACATAAACATTTCCTCATAGAATTTCAGTTCTTGCGTCTTCCAAAACTGAGATTCAGTGTGTGACTTGTATGTGCTCTAACCCTTTCACGTGCAGCTAGCTTAAGAAGATATTTTTCCAGTGAGCTTTCTCTTGGCATGCCAGTAGTCCAAATCGACTTCTTTCCAGTCTTCATTAAGAATGGGCCAACTTCACATCTGTAAATCTGATGAAGATTTTTTAAATTTTTTTTCCCGTTTAGAGTAGTCAGCCTTTTCTCACCTTGGACTTGCTATTTCCAGTAGCACTTGAAAACGCTGTTTGAATAATAACTTTTTTTTTTTTTTTTTGTAGTGATGCTGATACTGTGTTACCTCCTGCTGCTCTGGTGACTGCTACTGAACTTCTGAAATTTCCCTCTCTGTCAACCAGCAGCTTGTTGGAAGAGGAGGTCAGTTTTCTTTCAAATGATGCAGTGACTGTTGCCTTTTAGTGGAGCTTAATTTCTATCTGTTTGCATGTATTGACAAGGGCGATCATGTTCCTGCACTAAGGCAACCAGCGATCCCAAGGCTTCTGGGCCCCCAAGGGCAATCAGTACCCTCAACCGGTAAGTCACTATAACTTTAGAATTTCTTTTAAAAAGCTGTCTTGAGATAAACTAAATGGGATTTTTTTCTTTTTCCTCTCCCTACGCCAAAAGCTCATGCAATCACAGGCAGCACAGTTGGCTCAGCTGGTGGCAGACCAGGCTGGCAACGGTAAGTATTCTACAGAAATCCGGTATATTACGACCCGTAACCTGTTCAACGAGGCCGTAACACTTAACTTAGACTACAGCTGATTTATAATGGAGTAAGTATGCCCAGATAGTTGTGGAGAATACAAGCGGTGATTAATTTTTAAAGGGCTTAATTTGATTTGGCTTTGACAAAGGGGATCTGTGCTTGCAGTAGGAGTATTTAAAGTAAAACTCCAGTACGTGGTTGAAAAGAGGACTCTGAAAAAGGAGCAGTTTTTGAGGGAACCAGCAGTACATCTAAAAATGAAATATAACTAAAGGATTGGGTGGAAAGCCACCCTTTTGATTACTGGCTGAACAGACCTGAAGACATTGATTCCCCAATACAAATCAGCCTCCAACATTCTTTATTTCACAACTTAGCGGATACTGGTGGAGCAAATTCTTGGAAAAGTCAAGGCTGTTATTTGATGACAATTTTGAATTTCTTCAATGTTCTCATCTCAACGAGCCAAGGTGCTTTCTCTCAGTGGGAGAGAGAGGCGTTTGTTTGATCTATTATTGCCGTGTCAAGTTAGTCCTTCCTTTTGGTACGCCTCTGTTAGAGATCGGTTGTAAGCGTGCATTGTGTTTATAATGTCTTAAAGATAAAGCACAACAAAAGCCAGGATGATTCCACAGATTTCCTAAAACTCTCAAATTTAGTAAGCAAGAAAATAACAATTCAGGGACAAGAACAGGCCAAAGACATCATCATGAGGCAAGACCACAGGAGATGCCTGTGGAAGAAGCTAAAAGAAGTTTGAGAGAAGATTAGTTAATATTTGTGCAGTACTTTGAGGATCAGAAGTGTGATCTTCAGTAGTAAGTATAAGCAGTAAGTACATCAAGGAGTGGCAGAGGAGCGGTGGGCGCTTGGCACATGGGACATGGGAGTGTCTTTTAAGCACGGGCAGCCTCCATCCACGGTCACAAAGCGGAGTATAAGGGGAGAAGACTGCGGGAGCTGTTGTGGGCGAGGGTCTGGAAGGCAAGCATGAGGATCAAGAAGGGAGCGTAGTCTCAAGTGAAGGGAAAGCAGGGAGAAAAATGCTGAAGTTGAGGGTAGGAAGTGCTCGCCACCAGGCTGCCGCTTCATTCGCTTTCCTCTTTACAATCAGGGCAGAGTGTGACAAAGAGTGACACATGTTTTTGGGTTTCTTCAGAAGTTCAAATCGAGGACGCCTGCGCAGTGGACGTTCCCAAAGGACTCATGCCCCAACAGAAGCAGCATCAACATCCGTCGTCGTGCCTGTGCCTCCAGCTCCCTCATACCCTCCACCACCCCATGCACTTCCTTCAGGATATCCTCCAGCTCCTGCCAACATGTCATCAGCTTGGGTAGCAACAGCAGTGCCAAGGGCTCATGCAAATACCATCCTCATGACACAAGCACCTCCTTTATCAAGGGAGGAGTTTTACCGAGAACAGCAGAGACTGCAAGAGGAGTAAGTATTTGGCTCAATGAAGTTGCCTTGGTTTTCGTTGTTGTATTTCAATAGCATATCAGACTGCAGTTACACCACAGTGCACCTGACATCAACAAAATGCAAGAATCGTCACGGTGTCATAATGTCATGTACTTTTTCTTTGCAAAGGGTAAACATGCAAAACTGAGACAAGACAAATGTAGTTCTAAAATACTGGCTAAAAGTTGTAGGTATTCTAAACTGGTCTTCCTTCGATGTTAGCTGTTCACCTTTTGCATTTGCATGCAGTAGGCATTTTCTCCTAGTGGCCATGTTGTGTTTCTTGATGTCTTTTGGTAACGAAGGTCAAACTACAATGGTAGTAAAGGTCAAACTTGTTTTCACAGGGAAAAGAAAAAGTCCAAACCTGATGAGTTTACAAAAGATGAGTTTGCTAAGGAAGTGATGGAATATAACAAGGTTCGAAAGGAGCGTTCGATTTCCAGGTACGTGCTTTACATGTCCATTATGGAGAAGCAGATTGTCTGGAAGAATCAGGAGGCGTTCCACTCCACCACTCTGTTGCTAGACGGATGGGATGATCCCAGGGATTAGCAGCGACAGGAGTTTCATGTGTGCATTCCTAGCTTAAATACGGCAGAGATTACAGTTGACTGGCAGTTATAATTTGGCAACAGCTGTTCAGGAACAGGTTTCTCTTTCAGTAAAGCTTCTCTGTAATGGCATCCTTCACCGCCTGACAGCCTTGAGGAGGCCAGAAATTGAAGAGGTGCAGTTGCTGGATTTTCTGCATCTCCCTATTCTGCTTGTAACCATTTCCTCAAAGCACTTTGGAGGAGATCTGTGAGAGACGTTGTCTTCATCTCCTCTTCTGTTTACCACATGTGGGTACACAGAGAGATTTCAAGCTGGACTGCAAACTGGTGGCTTATGCTAGTATGGTTTTGAGCTTGTAAAATTTGTCTCATGAATCAGAATTGTTTGAAAGGAAATCTTGAATTGGTGAAGGACTTTTGGAGGAGGGAAAATGCTCATGAACGTCTGCGGAATGATGTGAAAGTGTTCTTTAAAAAATAGTAAAAGAACTCCTTGTGAAGAAAAACCTCAGGGTAGCTGATGTTTTCTATCCCCAAAAGTCACTTGGGCAGGAGTGCTGAAAAGCTCTCTCTTGCTCATGCTGCCAGTATCTGTCCTAGAGTAATGGCATTGAGTCATCCTAGTCGAGGCTGAGTTCAGAAGCTTTTCGAGATGATTTCTCTTGAAAGGCAGTCACTATCCCTGGTTAGAGCTAGAGGTATGTGTAAGATTTTGCTAGCACATCTGGCTAGAAGTGTTGATTAAAGACAACTGGACGTAAGAATTTTGCATCCCATACAAATTGCCAAAGAAGTAGTGAAGTTAAATAGTCCAAGCAGCATTTTAACATTGATCTTTACTGTATTAATGCTACATCGTGTTCTCTCGATGTTTGATACTGCACGGTAGCCATGAAGACTTGCTCTTTTTGCATCTGACTGCAACAAAAGGGATTTGCACTGCGTGTAGTGGTTGAGGAGTGAAAAATGTGCACGTTCATGTCCCAGTAGAGGCCAGTATACAGCACCTTAAATCAATCAATAGCCAAAGGAAATCTGGGAGGAAAAAAGCTGGGGAGAGTAACTGTTTTGAATGAAATTCTTCTGTTTTTTTGTGTTCTGGTTTTTTTAAGGTCCAACTCTCCAAAAAGCTGAGGAGAGTAACTGTTTTGGATTAACTTGATCAATTTTTTTGTGTTGTGTTTTTTTTAAGGTCCAACTCTCCCTGTAGTACTTCATCTTCCTCTACAAGTTCGCATACCTACTCCAAGTCAAGAACAGGTTCTTCCTACTCTTGCTCGTACTCTCGATCATTTAGTCGTTCCCATTCTCGCTCCTACTCACGATCACCACCATATCCAAGCAGAGGCAAAGGGAAGAGTCACAAGAACTATCATTCCTGGTCAAGGCCACATGGTTATCACCGGTCGAGGTCAAAGTCACCCCCACACAGAAGACACCATTCACGGTCAAGGTCTCCAGTAGTCCGAGGCCAATCTCCCAGGAAATGGACTATATCTCAAGGGGAAGGAGGAAGGGAGTATTTTAACCGATACAGACAAGTTCCACCGTATGATATGAAAGCTTCCGATGGCAGATCTATTGACTTTGGAGATCCATTTGGAGAGCAAGGATACGGAGAATGGGAAAGGAACTACAGAGAGTGGTGTGAAACGTTTTACAAGGTCAATGGTGTTGGTGCTCAACTTCATCCTCCAGTAAAGAGAGGGAACTTTTCTCCAGACTGCTTTGGTCCACCTGGGACCAGACGAGAGTATTCGCCATATGCTCGGGGACATAGGGAGGATTATCCTGTGGGGCAGAGGCAGCGCAGCTGTAATAGAGCTGGAAATTACCCTGAACAACCTTCCGGAAGAGAGAGCCGTGGCAACAAAGAGAGGGAGATGCAATATCCACGTGGAGATGACAAAGGAAATAAATCTAAAAAACACCAGGAGGGAAGGAAAGAGGATGCGAATGAAGGCTTTCTCAATGCTGAGTTGCTAGAAGGTGCGAGAAAACCAAGAGAGCCAGTTACAGGAGAAGTCGTTCAAAGGGACTCATTGTTCATGCTCCCAAGCAGAGATGATGCCACCCCTGAGATGAGGGATGAGCATTTGGGAGCAGATTCTATGGCTTTCAAGCCGGGGTCTAAAAAGAAGAAAGAGAAGGATGAGCGAAAAGCAAAACCTGGCAAGACAAAGCGGGAAGTAGAAGTGGCTGTTCCTCCTCAGAAAGACAAGAGAAGAAAACCAGCTAAAGCTTCCCAAGTGAAGGTGGACAGCGAGCGTGAAAAATCTCCTCAAATGGAACCTCCTGTGAAACAAGTGAAGGAGGACATGCCAAAGACAGACAATGTTTAAACATCTTCCTCTCAAAAGGATGCGAAGACTCTTGGTACCCCACAGAAAATTCATCCAAAAGTGACAGAAGATCACCCAGAAACTAGACCAGTCGTGGAGGAAAAGGCAAAGAAAGACTATCCAAAGGAAACCAACTCAGAGCAGAGGACAGGGAGAGGTCATTCAGCAATTACAATCAGAGGCTAAACAGCCTCAACTTGGGAAAATTATTTTAAATTCTTGCCAACCAAAATCAGAGTAGGATAATGAGAAATAAGACGAAATCTTAAAACATATCCCCCCCATCCCTCCCTGCTTCCTGGGCTGTCACGAATGGATAATTTAGGCTGCTTGAAGAATCACCACCAAAGATACCAGAAAGCGCATGATTTTAATCTAGATTTGTAAAAAGGATGACTTAACAGAAGGCGATGGCAAGGTCCACTCTATTGCTTATTCAACGTGGAAAAGCTGTGCAGATAGAACAATTAAACTGGAATGATTTACTCGTCTATCAAATCGAGTTAATGTGTATATTTCAGGAGGGAAAGTAGTAGAGACCCTCCCATTGAGTCACGAGGTTCAGAGAGGACCCCCATGCTTTCTAAAGTCCTTTTCAGAGAGGAGTCTAGGTGCGACTGAATCCACTCCTATTCCCAGATTTGGTCAACAGTTTATGACTAAAGGGACAGGGTATCGGGGATTCTGGTGTAGTGATACAGACTATGATTTTGTGCTTCCTGTCACTTAAAGATGGCAATTTATCCAATACAAAATAGCAGCAATCACATTCACTAACAATGCCGAGATAAGTCACAGTATCAAATCATATAAAACTTAGCAGCATAATCCACTGAAACTTAGAAGTCCTTAATCACACACACACCTATAGGTGTAGAGACAGAGACCCATAAAGAGATCTAGAGAAAAGAGATAGAGATGTACCAAGGTACCTATTCAATATCCCCCTGGAATTCAGTTAAATCCTCACATCGAATGCTTTGCATCGCTCAATGGCTGCACAGTCGAGCCTCTGAGCTGATCGTGAACTTGAGGGTTCACGGGCTCTGAGAGGCGTCCCACTCAGAGGGAAGTGCTAGTTGCAGCCCGCTGCAGTCCAGGAGAGCTCAAAGGGTCTCACTTGGGACCACTCTTTATAGGACTGGGAGATGACTGACTTTAGGCATCAGTGAGTTTCCACAATGCAGGCAGGTGATTTCTCAAGGTTTTGACGTTACCGCTGCCAAGGATTGTCTGGAGATAATTGATTAGTTCCGTTCATGTCCTGTACCTTGTTCAGGTGATTGCATCCCTGATACCCTCAGTGCCATTCTCCTCCTCGTCTACACAAGAGCGCCTGGTACAGCTGAGGGCCTCTCTCTGCCAAACCCTTTGTTCAGAGGCCGAGGCTGGTCAGGCAATTTAGAGTGGCCCAGGTTCAAGGGAGGGATGTGCACCAGCACACGGGCTCAGCTTTGCTCCGGATGTCTTTTCCGCAGGTCCTGCCAGGATCCTGCTGCAGCGCGGGTGTCCCACGGGGTTACGGCCTCCTTCGGGCATCCCCCTGCCCCGGCGTGGGGTCCTTCCCAGGCTGCAGGTGGAGATCTGCTCCAGCGTGGAGCTGCATGGCTGCAGGGGCACAGCCTGCCTCACCATGGTCTTCACCAGGGGCTGCAGGGGAACCTCTGCTGCGGCGCCTGGAGCACCTCCTGCCCCTCCTTCCGCACGGACCTTGGTGTCTGCAGGGCTGTTTTCACATGTTCTCACTCCTCGCTCCGGCTGCAAATGCCACGTGCCGGTTTTGTCCCCTTCTGAAATATGTTATCCCAGAGGTGCTGCCCCCGTCGCTGCCTGGCTTGGCCTTGGCCAGTGCCGGGTCCGTCTTGGAGCCGGCGGGCGCGGGTTCTATGGGACACAGGGGCAGCTTCTAGCAGCTTCTCACAGAAGCCACCCCTGCAGCCCTGCTGCCACAACCTTGCCACGCAAACCCCATGCAGAGGACGAGGTTGCTGTGCATAAACTCGCAAACCAACCCAGAACGGCTGCCATTGTGATGTAACAGGAACGGTGTCACAGAGGGCGAGAAGGCAGGCATAAGTGTCCCGAGCAATCTCCATAGCAGGCTCACTCCAGGAAGACCCTCGTGGTGTGGGCATTCCCGTCCAAGAGCCTGCAGATGTGATGGGGATGTCCTTTATCCTCCTGGATGCCTAGAGTCTGCAAAATTGTGATGTATCGTTGCAAAAATGAGAGAGCAAGTCTGTGCTGCAGTTCGCGTTTTCTTTTCTTTAGCTTTTTCTGTATTGTATTTGCCAGACAGACCCTGGCTGGCCACACATGTAGCAAGTAAGTGGAGGTTTTTACTACTAGTTGGCTTCTGTATCGATGTGTTCTTTGGCTGTTCCTTAATAACGGAGTTGATTTTTAAACGAAAATGCCAGTAAGATACCATGACTTTGGTAAAGCTTCTGTCAACAGCTTCAGCTAATAAGGGGGTGTCTCTATCCCACCGGGTGTGGACAGCTTTTGGGATTTAACCTGCAGTGGTTCAGTTCCCCACGCATGATCGCGTGTGGCAGTGGGGTCTGCAATTTTCTCAGTTTGCTGCTTTGACCAGTACAACTGCTAAAACGCAGACTGGGAGAGCTTCTCGGAAGTCCTAGAAACTGTGAGGTTAATCTCCAGAATTTACTGACATTTCTCTTCTTTTGAGGGAAAGCATCTTTTTTTTTTTAACCTTCATAATGAAGACACATGACTGTCTAAGTTGACACTTAATGTGTGCTAGAAAAGCAATTAGTTTTGTGGTGAAATGCAAAATTCAAAACACTTTGTGTACGCTCCTGAACTCAGGAGCTGTGACTGTGGTTTGTCAGAATAGAACTGCCACAGCTAAGGTGGATTTTCAGCAAGCTTTAATGGGGGAACAGAAGCATTGACAGTTAAAGACCAATTGACACTTTCCTGACCAAGTTTCCAATTCTTTTAGTTACTGGCAAAACAGGGCAAAAAATAGACACAAGAAAGTGTAGAATTTTCTATTGTCCTGTTACCCTCCTCTCTATGTAAAATAGCTGTTTCTACTGGAGGGATGTTGTGAAAGAACCATGCTGTCTCTCTGGATTTCCTTGTTCTGTGGGTTTCCCCACTACAGGCAGTTTTATAACAGCATCTGGTTAATTTTCCTTCACACATTGCTGGTAAAGTCGCCCATGGATACGTAGAAGTCCATCCTTCGGTGAGTGTGAAAGTAACCTTTAGCTTTCCTAGCATTTAAGAATGGTGGAGCAAGCTGTGAGATTTGCCTTTTGTGACAGAGTGCCAGCCTTGCAGGCTGAAGGAAAGTCAACCGTAGCGTCTTTGCAGCAGCAGCAAAGGGATCACGGGCTGTTTTCTAGCTTTCTGTTTAAAAACATCAAAACAGATGAAAGTCTGTTCTTGCAGGCAGAAGTTTGCCTTAAGACTACTGCTTAATGGGAGCGTGGCCTGAAATAAGATGACATTACTAATGTTTTAGCTGCACAATTTAGCACTGTCAGACCAAGCGTGGAGCCCAGTGGGAAACATAGTTCTAGGCATTTGACATGACAGGAGGGCAATTATTCCCTGCTTTATTTTTCCCTTAATCACCTTCTATCCCCAGGTAAGCAAAGTGCTAGCGATGCATGGAAAGCCATGCACTGATCTAACGCATGGCAAAGGAACATTCCCCTTCCCATTAGGGCACCCCTGGCTTGAGAGATTTGGCCCTTAATCCGACGTTCAGGATGTCTGACGTCTCGCTCCCTCCTTTGGCCAGTTCAGTACCTGTTGCACTGTTTCTCTTTACATGTTGGGCAACGGCGCTGAGTCTCTCAGAAAATACAGGACGCTGTCTGTGTGCGTGTGTCTCTCTGTGACAGTGTGTCCAAGTACAGGTGACTTAAGGCACATAAATTTGTGAGAAGGTGATAGAACCCCCTGCGTCTGCGTCGCAGCTGGGACTGGTGGGGGGTTCAGCTCACCGCACTTCAAGGATCTGCACTGTAGGCTTCAGTTTACACGTAGCCAACGGATCAGCCAGACTTCCCTTGCCTGCCCCACATCTGGAGTCTGCCGGACGGTTGCCAACACCCCGGCGGTGGCTTTTATTCTCCGCTGCCTGTAACGGGAGCCCGGGTGAGCAGTCGGGATGCCTGCCTGGCAGCCCCGGGCAGGTCGGCAGGACGCGCCTTGCTGCCGAGAGGGCTGCATTCCCTCTGGGCTCCTGCTGCGGTGAGACACAGGCAAACAGGAGAAAGATCACTGTGTGAACTTAGGAGCAGGTGAAGAGGAGGTTGGTGCTGAAAAAGGAGCTTTTAGACAGGGAAGTTGAGCACCATGGAAACAGGCAATATGATTAGCCCATGGCTAAAACAGTAAAGAAACAAATAGCCATCTCTCCAAAGGCAAATTCCCAACAAGAGTATGCAGTGGGCTTTGCCCTTTGATGTGCGTTAATTAACGTAGCCAGTAGGCACCTGTTAGCTTAATTAACTGTTACCATGTCTGTAGATACAATGCCAAAGCAATGAACCAGCAACTAGATGTGACTTCTAGCGATATATCCAGGCATGACATTTTGTAAAATTGGACTTTGACTAAGCACGGGCATGGATAAGTTGTTTTCAGCAAGAATGAAAAACGTCAAGACAACTTAACAAAACAGCAGGGTCATTTGTAACCTTTAAATTGTGCTGTGCCACGTGTAACTTAGCACCGGGGCTGTAGGACTACAGGCATGTCCAGATTGGTTCCTGAAGATGTCAGAAGGAAAGCGGCGTTAGCTTTGACAGTCCCTGTAGTGGCCGATTTAAAGTGGCCTCTTCACATTCCTTTCCTTTTCCAAGGCAAGCGGTCTTGAACCTATACAAACCCTGCCTGAAAATGTGGCTAGAAACCCAGGAATGGGAGCGGAGGGGTGGTCTCTTTCGTGCCACGTCGAGAGCAGGACTAGACAGAGGCACTTTGTAACTGCCCTTAGGTAGAGGTCTATATGGGGTCTAAAAGCCCTAAGCTCTGCTTAGAGCCCAGGATGTATCCATAAAATGCCATACAATGGATTAGTTTTTTCAAACCCACAAAGTAATTGCCAATCTAAACTGTGTTAGGGAATGTATTTTTCAAATTGCAAAATCAAAATTCAATAAGCTAGGAAGTGCTACGGTTGTATTTTTTTTTGTTTCTGTAACCTTAATGATCTTTTCAGTACGGCGTTTTATACGTAATGTACGTCTGTGTCTTCTCTCTGTTATGCAGTCAAGTCCAGAATAACAGCAGTTGCTGAAATAATGGTCACAAATCATATAATTACTAAAGCATTACCAGCTGTTTTTATGTGTTTTCACAGTAACAAAATCACTTCCTGCTTCCAAAACGTGCATGAACAAGACTACTCAAGTTAATGGTTTTCCCTGTTGTTTTGGGTGACCATAAAGCAAATTAATCTCCTACAAGGGCCCAAATTGGAACGAATTGTTACCGAAATCCTTGTCATGAGGGAAAACACAAACTCCAGTATTGTGTAATGAATTAAACCCAACTTGTGTAATGAATTAAGGAAGAAATGGGGTTCTGGGAGAGGGTGGGGGCTGGAGCAAGTGGGTGCAGGTCTCTGTCTCTGGTTCTTTTCTGCATTTGGGGGCTATGGGGAACCATGCTGGAGCGGTGGGTTAGGGGTAGCCGTACTCGTTGGCTGTCTCCATGTCAGCCTCCCTCTGCACAAAAAACTGCAGCTGGCCCAGTGGCATCTGCAGGGCCGCCCGCTCCCGCCCCTCCTGGGCCAGCCTGGTCATGCGCTCCCGCTCGGGCTGCTGCTCGGCTGTGATGGGCACCGAGTCCTCCTGCTCCTGCGGTGGGATGGGCGCAGTGGTGAGGCCCCGCCCGGGCCTGAGGGATAGCAGGGAGTCGGCGGGAGGCTGCGGCACGTGCGGCGGCATGTGCAGCTGCTCTGGCAGCCCCTGGCGTGGGGTTTGGCCCCCCGTGGGGGACAGGCGCAGCCAGCTGGGCTGCCTGGGTTTGGGACGTGCACCAGTGCGTGCCTTGCTGCTCAGTGCCACTGCCGGTGCCGACTCCTTCTTGCCATGAGTTGGGGTCTCGGGGCTGCCGGCAGGGGACCAGGGTCCCTGGGGTCACGCTGGGGCTGGCTTGGGGCTCTGGATCGGGCGGTTGGTGCACCGGCCCCACGACCTTCACTCCTCACCCCCGTGGAGGGATGTCTCGATGGCGTTGAGAAATGTGCCCTCTGGTCGGTGCGGGGCATCCTTGGCCCCAGGTTGAGGTGGCTCTTCCTGGGAACGCCGGTACCGCCTGGGGTGGGGATGCTGGTGGTGGGGCTGTCAGCAGCGGGACGGGGTAGACATGGCGGCTCCAGGGGTGTTGGTACCAGGCCGCGGTGGGGGGGCGGGTTCCGGGGCGGTGGTTCCTCGCAGGAACCGCCAGGTGGCGCCGCGGCTGCAGCCTCTGCCGGGCAGGGGGCGCGGCCTCCTCTGCGGGGGCGGGGCCGGTGGGGGCGCGGGGTGATGGCGGAAGCGGCGCTGGGCGGGCCCGGGGCCGGCGCCCTCATGGCGGGCAGAAGGGGCTCCCCCCATGCCAGAGCGGTGCGTGCGCCTGCCCCGCCTTACGCCTGCCCGCACCGCTCCGCGTCCTCGTCCCGTCCCGGGGCCTCCCAGGGCTGCCCCGGGGCACTGCAGGGGCGTGCGGCCTGGTGCTGCCGGCAGCCGCGGGGCGCGGCGAGTCCCTGACGCCGGCAGCCGGCAGCGCGGTGTCGCCTGTTCCGGTGAACGTAGCGCAGCCCCTGGCAGTGGGGAGCCGTAGCTTAGAGTGCGGGGGTCTGGGGGGACCGGGGTGGGCGAGGGTCCCTGGGCCGGGCGTGGGGCCGCAGCCCCGGGCCAGCCGTTTAAGGCCTCCGTGCGGCAGGGCTTCAGTGGGCCGGCTGCATTAAACCTGTCCCCTCCCGCTGCGCAAAGGCCCTTTGCCCGCTGGCCTCCTGCCGGGTCCTCGGGCGCTTGGCTGGCACGTTGCTGCCCGTGGAAGCTCTCTGCTCGCTTCTTCCTGCCCGCTGCCACCTGCTGCCACGCCGTCCCCATCCCGCTTCCCCTCCAGAGGGTTTTCGAGTGTTAGGCCACCTGGTGCACCACCATCTTCTTTTTCGTTGGGGGCATGCTGTCCTGCGGGGAGGTCTCTGGCATCGTGGAGGCACTGGCTGGCGCGGGGCGCTTGGCCTTCTTGCTGTGCTCTTCTCCCCGTCTGGGCACCACCCGGCAGGAGATGGTGCCTGGGGGCAGCAGCAAGGAGCTTGAACACACCCGGGGCTGCATCTGCAATGCCCCCTCCACCAGTTGGCCCGTCTGGGGCGGATGATGCTGGGGGGCAGCCGGGAACCCTGCCAGGGCTCTGGGCAGTGGGATCTGCAGGGGGCTCAGCAGGGGACTCTCCGGAGGACCCTTCAGGGGATCCTTGTTGGGACTCTCCCCAGGCCTGTTCTCTGAAGTCTCCTCTGCGGTCTCTGGAGGACTCTGCGCAGAACTGCCTGCAGAGCTCTCCTCGGAAGTCTCCACGGGTCTCACTGGCTGCCCGGTGGGGAGGTCTTCTGCCACCTCACACTGCTTCCCCTTGGGGTCCTGCAAAGGGTAGGCTGCGACCCCCCAGGAGGGATTGGTGTCCCCCAGCGTTGCCGCCACCAGGTGGTCCTCAAGGTAGTTGCCCTCTGCCCTGTCCTCCAAGAAGCTGGGAACTTGGTTGAAGGCTGCGGTGCTGCAAAGGCTGTTGGGGAAATCAAGGACATCAGGGACAGTGTTCTAGCTGTCCCCCCACCCCACCACCAGCAGTGGCTCCTGGGGCAGCCACCCTCTGCAACATACTCCAAGATGTCGGGGAGCTCACTGAGGAGGTCAGTCAAGTCAGGGACATCCGGGAACACGTCGTCGCTGTTTCCCAGCCCTGCCGCTGCCGCTTGCTCCTTGGGGCAGCCGCCCTCTGCCACGTACTCAGAGAGGTCAGGGAGCTCAGAGAGGAAGGCGGTAAAGCTGGGGCTGTCGAGGCTGTTGGGGACGGTGTCGAGCCAGGTGAGCATCTGGTTGATGCTGGCTTCCTCTGCCTGCCCAGGAAAGGCCTCAGCGAATACGGCTGCCCCCTGAGCAAGCCGATGCGTGGGCATCCCTGGGGCCGCTGGGGTGGTTACCACTGCTGAAAAAGCCAAGCCAAACCCGGGGTGGTGCAAGCTTTCCTCCGCTTGGCCACCCACCTGCAGGCTCTGCCAGTCCCCAAAACTCACCTTTTGGCTTTGTCGTGGTTCTGCTGGTCAGCAGAGCCAGGGTGGTCTGGTGGGGGCTGGCGGCAGGGTCACTGTCCTCAGTGGCTGCCCCGTCTTTGCTGGAGGCCTCCGACAGCTGCTGGGCACTGCCGGGCAGGGTGTGGAGCACAGGGGGGCCCTGCCTGCAGTGCTGAGCTGTGGGGTGGTGGGGGTCTGGACAGGCAGGAATGTGCTGCGGGCAGGAGCCTGTGGGGTACAGGAGCTGCCCCTGGAGCACGGTGCCAGGCCCCAGCCCCACGGGCTGGTGGGGCACCAGCGCTCCCGTCCCCAGCTGCCATCCCCAGCCGTAGGCAGGGAGACAGGCAGCAGGCATGGGGGGGAGCTGCACCCCGCAGGGAGGCTGCCCCATGGCGGGGAGCTGCACCGGCTGCCCCGGGACCCCCAGGGGCCCTGGCACCCCCTGCCAGACACCGGCCTGCACCGGCTCTGAGGTGACATGGTGGAGCTGGGCAGGCTCAGAGGACACCAGGACAGAGGGTGACACGCCGGCAGTGACCGGTGGCGGCATGGCTGGAACGGCGAAGCTCACGCCGGGCACTTGCGATGCCATCAGCAGCCGCAGAGGGAAGCTCTGTGCTGGGGGAAGCAAAAAGGGGTGGTGGGGTGAGGTATCGGTGGGCAGAGCCAGCGGGGGGTTACCTGGGGGGCAGGAGCACCGCGAGGAGCGGGAGCCGCTGCTGTACCTGCCGTGGCGGTTGGTCAGTGTGGGGTTTGTTGGGGGCAAAGAGCCTCCGTCCCCATGGCGAACATTCCACCAGCACCTGCTTCAGCCAGCCTCGCGAGGGTTTGGTTTTCATAGCACAACACCTTCCCCTCTCAGTTATTTCCCATCTGGCTGATGATTTCCTGTCCTTAATGATGGTTTCCCACCCCCACCACCCTTTCCCATCCCAGCGATGATTTCTCAGCCCCATGATGGCTTCCTATCCCAATGGTTTCCCACCCCCACGGTTTCCCAACCCAACCATGACTTTTGGGGGGAGGTGAATTTCCTGTGCAAGGGGAAGGAATGGGGCCAGGACCCTGTGGCCACGATGGAGAGCTTTCACAAAAATTTGGCAACTGGCCCCTGCCCACTGAGGAGAGAGCCTGGACGCCCAGTCTAGCGTTACAGGAGGAATTGTTGCATTCGTGCACGCGAGCTGTCCTGTTCAGACTAGGGTACCCCGAATGCGGTGTCACGCACGGTTCTTACACCTTTCACGTGTTCAGGTACAAACTGATTTGACCAATTGCTACTTAACAGACACACACGCACCCCCCGCCCACGCGGGCGGCTGTTTTGCAAAGCGAGGCTAAATCTGTGGTGTTGTCATCCTTCTGCTTCTTTCTTGATCCCGGTGTCCCTGGAGTCGGTCTGGCTGCAGTTCCTTATCCCGGTGCCAGAGGAGGGGAGGGTTTCACAGAGGTGTTGGCGGGGCTGGGACACTGGTGTGATCTGGCTAGTGCAGGGCTATCCTTACTTCTCCGGCGTGGGGACTGTCCAAGGGAAGAGCTACCAATGTCATCTATCTGGATTCTGTAAGGCCTTTGACATGGTCCCCCACAACATCCCTCTCTCTAAAGTGGAGAGATATGGATTTCATGGTTGGACTGTTGGGTGGATGAGGAATTGGTTGGATGGTCACATCCAGCGGGTAGTGGTCAATGGCGCAATGTCCAGATGGAGATTGGTGATGAGTGGTGTCCCTCAGGGGTCCATACTGGCACCAGTACTCTTTAATATCTTCATCAGTGACATAGACAGTGGGATCCAGTGTGTCCTCAGTGAGTTTGCAGAGGACATCAAGCTGAGTGGTGCAGTTGACACGCCTGAGGGACATGATGCCATCCAGAGGGACCTGGACAAGCTGGAGAAATGGGCCCATGTGAACCTCATGAGGTTCAACAAGGTCAAGTGCAGGGTCCTGCACCTTGGCTGGGGCAACCCCCAGTATCACCACAGGCTGGGGCATGAAGGGATGGCGAGCATCCCTGCCGAGAAGGACTTGAGGATACTGGTGGACAGAAAGCTGGACATGAGCCGCCAATGTGCGCTTGTAGCCCGGAAAGCCAACCGTATCCTGGGCTGCATCCAAAGCAGCGTGGCCAGCAGGTCGAGGGAAGGGATTCTGCCCCTCTGCTCCGCTCTGGTGAGACCCCAGCTGGAGCGCTGCATCCAGCTCTGGAGCCCTCAGCACAGGAAAGACATGGACCTGTTGGGGCAGGTTAGGAGGAGGCAACAAAGATGATCAGAGGGCTGGAACAGCTCTGCTGCGAGGACAGGCTGAGAGAGTTGGGGTTGTTCAGCCTGGAGAAGAGAAGGCTCCAGAAGACCTTATTGGAGCCTTTCAGGACTTTAAGTAGGCTTCTAAGAAAGATGGGGACAGAATTTTTAGCAGGGCCTCTAGCAACAGAGAAAGGGGTAACAGTTTTAAACTAAAAGAGGGTAGATTTAGACTAGACAGAGGAAGACATTTTTCACAGTAAGGGTGGTGAATGACAGGCACAGGTTACCCAGAGAGCTGGCAGATGCCCCAGCCCTGGGAACATTCATGGTCAGGTTGGAAGGGGCTCTGAGCAACCTTCTCTAGTTGGAGATGTCCCTGCTTATTGCAGGGGCCTTGGACTAGATGACCTGAGAAGGTCCTTTCCAACCCAAGGATTCTCTGATTCCCAGAGGACAAGCAGCTGAGCATAACCTATCACTGCATGGTCTTGGTAAAGGCCAACAGCTTCCTGGGCTGCATTAGGAAAAGCGTTGCTGGCAGGTGGAAGGAGGTGACCCTTGCCCTCTACTCAGCACTGGTGAGGTGACATCTGGAGTGCTGTGTCCGGTGCTCAGCTCCCCAGTGCAATCTAGGAAACTTGTTGACCCATGCACCATCTCCACTACCACTGGGCACCGAGAGCCTTTAAAACCAGAACCTGTGCTCCCATGGGACCCAGTGGTACCGTGAGCTTAACTCACATCACAGGGAGAACAGACCATTTAATAGACCAGTTCCTTAGACATTTTATTGGCAGCACCTTTGGAGGAAGAGCCCAGCCTTCAGGCACTGCAGCTGGGAGATGCCCTTTGATTGAAGAGCTGTTATCGGACAGGCCACACCTGACACAGTGTTGTGCGAGGGTCAGACACAACTGGATCACACCTCAATCCAAGGAGCATAAGCCCAGAAACATTTCTACAAGGAGGATTATCACAAGGGAAAAAAAGTAGACTCCTGGCCTAAGAGAAACTCTGGGAAATGTGGAGAGGAGACGGGCTATTGTCAGGGAAACAGCGTCCATTGGGTGAGTTTCCTGAGGGCCTCCTTGAGCTCCTGGTTCCTCATGCTGTAGATGAGGGGGTTCACTGCTGGAGGCACCACCGAGTACAGAACTGCCATCACCAGGTCCAGAGCTGGGGAGGAGATGGAGGGGGGCTTCAGGTAGGCAAAGGTGGCAGTGCTGACAAAGAGACAGACCACGGCCAGGTGAGGGAGGCACGTGGAAAAGGCTTTGTGCCGTCCCTGCTCAGAGGGGATCCTCAGCACCGCCGTGAAGATCTGCACGTAGGACACAACGATGAAAACAAAACAGACAAATACTAAACAGGCACTAACCACAAGCAGCCTAACTTCCCTGAGGTAGGCATCTGAGCAGGAGAGCTTGAGGATCTGGGGGATTTCACAGAAGAACTGGTCCACAGCATTTCCTTGGCAGAGGGGTAGTGAAAATGTGCTGGCCGTGTGCCCCATAGCATAGAGAAACCCACTGCCCCAGGCAGCTGCTGCCATGTGGGCACAAGCTCTGCCGCCCAGGAGGGTCCCATAGTGCAGGGGTTTGCAGATGGCAACGTAGCGGTCGTAGGCCATGACGGTGAGAAGAAAATACTCAGCTGCCATCAAAAAGGCAAACAGAAAGACCTGTGCAGCACACCCTGGGTAGGAGATGGCCCTGGTGTCCCAGAGGGAGTTGGCCATGGCTTTGGGGACAGTGGTGGAGATGCAGCCCAGGTCGAGGAGGGAGAGGTTGAGCAGGAAGAAGTACATGGGGGTGTGGAGGCGGTGGTCGCAGGCTATGGCGGTGATGACGAGGCCGTTGCCCAGGAGGGCAGCCAGGTAGATGCCCAGGAAGAGCCCGAAGTGCAAGAGCTGCAGCTCCCGCGTCTCTGCGAATGCCAGGAGGAGGAAGTGGGTGATGGAGCTGCCGTTGGACATGTGCTTCCCCTTGGGATGCTTATCTGTGGAGCAGGAAAAGGCAGTGCTGAGTTAGGCCAGACTTCTCCAAGCAAAACCTCTTCCATGTCTCCTTGCATCCCCATGTTCAGGCTCTCTCTTTTCAGGAAGACCTTTCTGCCGCTGCCTCACTGCAGCTCCTGGTTTTGCTGCCTGAGGGGGCCATTGTGAGCACGGGCTCTGCAATGGGCTCCTGAGGAGCCCTTCTTGCTGTGCAGCAAGACGGAACTAGGGACGCAGGTGACCTCCAGTGAAACGTACTCGTGATATATCAAACCGCTTCTCGGCATTTTCCATTCGCCCAACTGCAGAGCAGAGCTGAGGGGATTTGGTTCTGTCTGTTTGGTTCTAGTTTCTCTTGCCACATTTAGGAGGGCTTTTGGGTGGTTGAAATCCCTGACGTTTCCAATGCCCTCCATGTGAAATCTTGTGGGTCCTGAGTGGCAAAGGGACGGTGCCGTAGTGCAGAGAGAGGAGAGCTGCTCTGCCCGTCTGCCCTGTGCTCAGCTGTGCTGTGCTGGCAGCCTGGAGCTGGGGGATGATCACACTTGGGTGTTCCCCTAACGAGAAACCGCTGGGAGCAGAGGGATCCAGGTTCAACGAGCAGATGGGCAGACCCCTCGCCTTTTCTCAAGCTGCCTGAGGAGGATTGTATCTCTCCCCTCCCAGATGGGGACATGGAGAGATCAGCTGTGCAGCTGCCCAGCAGCACTTCCACAGCCGTAGCACCGCGGTGTCTTCTCCATGGGGATCCCGGGTAGCCCAGAGACAGCGTGGGAGAGCTGAGCCCTTCTGGAGGGCACCCTGCAGCCCAGCAGGACACCCGGGGAAGGAGCTGAATGTTCCACCGTTGTCTAGAGGAGACTTGCTCGCACAGACACGTCTGTACACCAGGGCCCCAAGGGTCGGTGTCTGAACAGGAGCTGACCCTGCCACCCCGACCCCCGTGCCCCGCTCTGACCCTGCAAACCCAAGGCTGAGAACACGGGCAGAACAGGCAGGAGGGGATGGCAGTGAAACACCAAGGGAGGAGGGACGTGCAAATCCGATGGGAATCGGGGCTTTGTCCTTCTCTGGCTGCGGCTGCTGCAGCGGCAGGGCATGGCCGGGACCCCCGGGCTGGGGGGCAGAGGCTCTGCTTAGGCTGGGAAAGGAGACCAGGGAGGAGTCGCTCAGGGGAAGGTGTCTGTGCCTAAGGGACGGCAGGGAGGTGCCCACATCCCCCTCCCCAGCGTTTCTGGCAGCAGCTCCCTCCCTCCCTGCCCGTGTCTCTGCTGCTGGGAGCTCTTCCTGCCTGGAGCATCTCCCCGTCCCCTGCTCAGCTGCCCGTCAGTGCTCACAAACCCCATCCCGCTTGCCCTGTGCTCACCTCTGCCCGCAAACACCTCCCGGGGCAGGGCACTGCCCAGGGCCGTCTCTGCCTGCGCAGGGCTGAAGACCAGACCGCAGGACACCTGATGTGGCTGGGAAGGGGAAGCTGCTGCTGAGCTGATGTCTTCCCGAGAAGTGCCCTTGGAAATGCCATGAAGCAGAAGGGAAGCTGTGAGACTCTCCGACCCTCGCAGCGCTCTCTCGACAGCAGAAGGACCATGCCCTGCCCTGCGGGGGGTGGCTCCTGCCACCCACCGCTTCCCCTGCACAGCTCTGGGGAGCTCCCTGGGCAGGCTGAGACCTGACCCTGCCGGGTGGCAGAGCCCCTGCCCCGGCACACAGCCCCGCTCTGCAGCACGTCCTCCTCCTCCTCCTCCGCACCAGAGAAAAGCCAGGAGAGCCGTCCTGACAGGTCCTGTCAGCTGTGGGTGTGCCAGGCCCAGGAGACACTTCCAGGAACTCCTCTGCACTGCCCTGCAGCCAGAGACTTACCGTGTCCAAGGGCTGTGAGGATTCCTGCCCCTGTGAGCTGTCACCTCTCCTCCCACCCCAGGCTGCCTTTCTCCTCTCTCCCACTCCTCTCCGCTCCCCTCGCTGCCTGCAGGCAGTGCCCCCAGCCCTGCTGCGCTGGGCAGAGGAGCTGCTCCTGGGCAGAGCTGTCTCTCTGCAGCGCTGCCCGCTTGCCACCAGCTCCCTCCACCCCAGCAGCCCGGCCCAGCTCCGCAGCAGAGGACCAGCCCACGGCAGCACTTTCTCTGCCCGCGCTGGGCTCCCTCCGGGTGTCCCTGGGGCTGCAGGGGAACCTGCTGGGAAACAGGCTGAAGCCATCCCTGGGGTGCCCTCCCTCACCTGGGGAGGGACACTTCTCTCCAGCAGCGTCATTCCCCTCTCAGAGACAGAGTCAGGTCAAAGATCACCTCTTCTTGTCCCACCGTGAGACAGGACACCCAGACAGGCAAAGGGAGGTACCTCCTGTACCTCCTGTACCCATGCAAACCACAGGGGACACTGGAGGTGCCAGAGGTGGCCCAAGACATGTGCAGGTCACTGTAAGCTCTGATGGAGCAATTCAGAGGGACAGGGCAGCGTCTGGGGTCGTCATTTTGGAGGCTGCTGGGGCATGTATTTGGCCAGCTGAAGTGACAGCGGATGGTCACGCTTAGGACAGTGAAGCCTGTTCCTGCTCCGTGTGTCCAGGGCAGCCTGTGGAGGTACTCCTCTGAGCAGCTGGAGTCATTGCCATCGGGAGAGCTAAGTCTCTCGCCCTTCTCCATCAGCTGTATTTACCAGATCTCCATTGACAGTCACGGCAGGTTTCTCACAGACACCCCTACGATGCTGAACCTAATTCACGGGGCTCTTAACTGCCAAACTCATTGCACCAAGGCCAATGCTTGATGAGAGTTTCAGGAGCAAGGGCAGGGCGGAATGCACCACCACACCATCACTTGTTCAGCCTTTAGGAAGACAGGATATTAATAACGGTGACATTCCTGGTGCCAAAGATGGAATTCTCCCCCTCAGCCTCAGCTGAATCCCGTCTCCGTGGGCAGCACCGAAAGGCACAGGCTGAGATGGTTCGGTATGTGGGCAGATGCCTGAGCCTCTCTCAAGACAGCAATGGAGCAATTGCACGACACTACAGGAAATGAAAGGGGGCACTTATTTCATGGATTTGCTGCCCAGGGTAGAAAATACCCCAGCAACCATCTCAGAAACACCAAAGGAAGGTACAAAATAAGAACAGCATGGCCAATGGGGAAAGGATTAAGAGGAGTGGGAGATAAAACCCAGCCAGCACCTAAGCCCCCACCCAGTCCTTGCTCACCCACCCCCCCCAACAGCCAGATGGGGGAGAGAAGGGCAGAAGGATGGCAAAAGTGAAGAAGCTCGTGGGTTGAGATAAAGACAGTTGAACGAGTGAAGCAAAGCTGCACGTGCAAGCCAAGCAAACGAGGATGAATTCAGTACTTCCCCCTGGCAGGCGGGAGTTCAGCCATTCCCAGGAAAGCAGGGCTGTGTCCTGCCTAAGGGTTACTTGGGAAGACAGAGGCCAGAACCACAAGTGCTGCCCCTTCCCCTTCCTTCCCCTGAGTGTTTTCTTGCACTAAAGGCCACCCCTCAACCTGGAACGAATCCACTACTCCAATCCCCCACCTCAGTATTTGCCACTAAACCAAAGCCCAAACACACAACCCCTTACCCATACTCTTACCCTGTTGATCACCGTAATCCTTTGCCCATACCCCGAGCGTTGAAATGTTGGCCTTCACCCGAGCCCTCGCTGCCGCCCTAAACAACACCCACCCCACAGTGCAAGTCCGTTCGCTAACACTGACCAGGCAGCACAACACCAAAACTACCACAGAAAACTTTGCCTGACCCCAACACAGAACGGCGAGCTCTAATGTCTAATTGTAAGCTGAACACCCACCCCCCAAAGCCCTCCTTCCCATGCTCTACCCCCTCACCTCGGTCCCCTCTCCTAGCCCTAACTCCAGCTGTTTGGCCCCTTGGGGGCAGGGCAGGGATCGTGAGGTCCCAGGGCGCTGCTGCGGCGTTGGAAGAGGAATGTGAGGTTACCCGCGTCTGAGCAGCTCTTAGGCCACAGGGAGGAGATGGGTGGGAGGGCGATGGTGAGGTCGGCTGTGCCGCAGGCTCTCATGGCACAGCAGAAGGCACGTGGCTGTGAGGTCACTTCTGTCTCTGGAGTTGAGAGGCCAGCGGCAGGAACGTGGCTGGGAAGGGGACGGTGAGGTCCCTTCTTTCGGAAGCAGCTGGGGGTCAGCCCTTGAGTCAGGGCTGGGACATGTGCTGTGAGGCTCACAGCTGCCAGTGTCTCTGACAGGCCAGCAGAGGCAGCTGGTGGGCAAGTTGGTTGTGGGACTCCCTTTCCCCGAGGACCTGCGAGGCCCACCCCGGAAGAGGGCTTGGGTAGGGGTGGCCACGTCCTCTCCACACGAGTACCTGCTGGGACGGCAGTGCGACCACGGTGTGGGTGCTGATCCGAGAAGCTGAAAGGCCAGCAGCCGGCGTGTGCCTTGGAAGATCATGGTGAGGTTGTTCTGCCTGGTCAGCTCATGCAGCGAGTCTTGCAGATCCCATCTGTGGAAGGGTTATCCCCTTCTACAAGAATAAATTAAACTAGTCTTTCCCTGGGGACTAGCCTTTACCAAAGTTCTGTGTTCTCCAGAACACAACAGCAATGCTTAGAAGGTGCCGACTGATGTGGTGACAGCGCCCGAAAGCTTTCTTTGCAGAGCATCCAAACAGAAGCAATGACAGTATTTCTACACTCATGTCTCCAGATACGTCACTTGTGAAATAAAACAGTCATGCCACAAAGTGAATTAACAGCCACATTCTCATGAGGATATTAAGCAAAAAGTCATCATGTTTGTGCTAGTAAAAAAACCCATGAAATCTTCCTCCAGTACTTATCTCCTAAACAGGACAATCACGCTCAGGGGTTTGTCTGAAAGCACAACGCAAACTCCTGTTCACAGCAAGGTATTTCAATGTGTAGAAAATTGTGAACCTTTTGCTCCTGTCATCACGTTCAGTGTTTTCTTAGAAGGGACGAAATTCGTGCCGTCATTTCTACTGCCCCCAGAAGAGGATGCTCCCGTGTGGATTGGTTGTGGCAGTTTTAGGCAAAGGTAAGGACAGTGCAGTTGGCCTACGGGTACCAGGTGGGAGCTTCCTGCAGACTGCTCATTGCCATCGACTTCCTTCTGCAGCCCAGGAATATGATCTGCAGAACACAGCCTGCAGGCCAAGCTGTACGTAGGGCACAGCACAGCTCAGGCCTGGCTTTACTCAGGAACACTCTTACATGGATCCCTAACTCCTGGAGGCACAATGGTTTTTTGGTCAGGATCGCTGAAGTGCCTGAGGAAGACTGGGAAGGTTACGAGTTGTCCTCTGGGCAGCTGGAGGAAGGCACACAGATTTAGACCCTGGTAATCACGGGGGACTTTGAAGACCATGGCCCTCTGCTAGAAGGCCTCAGTTACAGGGAAGGAGGAAGGTGATCCCTGACCTGACATGATGAGAATGCCCTCCTGGATAGGTTTTTCGCAAGATGACAAGTCAGGACTGGTGGAGGATGTGGAGGGCCGCTTTGGCTGCAGTGCCAGTGTGTTGGTATAGCAGAAAACGCTGAGCCAAGTCAGCAAGACAAAGTGTAGCAGTGCTGGGGAGACAGGACAGAGGACCTCCACCAACGCTTTGGCAGCGCTCTTCCAAAGGCAGCCCAGGATGACGTTGTCTGTCTTTGCTGCAAAGGTGCAAAGGCAGGAGAAGAGAAGGCTTTGGGGAGACCTAATCACAGCCTTCCCGTTCCTTCTTGGGTATCAGCAAGAACATGGAGCCAGGTTCTGCACTGTCATGCATGATGGGAGAAGGAGGGCCAATGGGCATCAGCTGAAACAAGGGAGGAGAAACTTTTGCCCCATCAAGACAGTCAAGCACTGAAGCAGATTTGCAGAGAGCTCGTGTCCTCTCCATCCCTGCAGCTTTTTGAGCCCTAAATGAACAAGCCCCTGAGCAACCTGCTCTGACCCCATAGCTGACCCTGCTGAGAGCAGGAGGATGGCCTAGACACATCCTGAGGTCCCTTTCGGCATGAAGGATTCTGCATTTCCATCCACAACAGGTCTTCTCTTCGTGACGGGAAGCAAAGCACTCGGGTTCCCAGTGACCACTGAAGTCAGCCACAAAGAAGTTGGGTCAGACGACCTGTGAACTTCTTGTCCCACTGCAGGCATTGTTGCTCAGATGCAGGGCTGCTTGGCAGCTCCCCCCGGGCAGTCCTGAGCATTTCCTTCACTTCACGTTTTCTTTCCTTTTTCCCTCTTTTCCTGCTCACAATTTCTTCCCCTTGGCCATCCTTGGACCCTCCCGTGCAAAGAGCCCACCTCTGTTTCCCCTTTCTTGCCTGGCCCTACTTTGGCTTCCTTTGTACCTTCCTTTGGCGCTTCTGAGCGAGTCACCATCGGAATGTGTACCTTGGTCAGCAATATCATCGAACCAGTGCTTCCTTCCCTTATGCGTAGTGTCCTGCAAGTCCTGGTGCTGCTATCTTGTTAGAGGCACATCCTGTCAACAGATTTGGTGGGCCACCTGTACGAACACACTAAAAGGTCTCAAAACAGAGCTTCACCCCTGGGGGAGACCTTGAGAACTCTCGGATTTGGCAGTAGAATCCTCATGAAATTTTACAAGGAGAAGTTGTGAGTCCTTTTCTGGGGGTAGAGGAACCCCAAACATGAGGGCAGGCTGTGACCTGAACAGCTGAGGAGTGACCCTGAGGAGAGAAGGGCCTGGGCGTTACGAGGGGTACCATATGAGTGAGTGGCGCATGCTCAAAGTTAATAAGGCCAACTGCCTACAGGGCTGCATGAGGAGGAGCGTGGCCACCCAGACAAGGGGGTTCTCATCCCCCTCGACTCAGCTCCGGTGTGGCCAGATCTGGGCTCATGTGTCACCTATGTGGGGCTCCCCAGTCTGGAGGAATGGGGAGGAACGGAAGAGGTTCTAGAGGAGATCTGCCCAGGATGGGGTTTGGGGCCTGTGTGGAGAGGCTGAGGGACCTGGGCTGCTTTAGCCTGGGGAAGTGGAGGCTTGGGGCACTACAGAAGTAGCCTACAACATCTTGAAGGGTGCTCTCAGAGGTGGTGGAGCTTTTCTTGGTAGTGGGAAGAGAAAGAGAACTCCAAAAAGTGCAGCTTGGAAGGTTCAGACTGGAGGTGAGGCAAAAGAAACCACAATCAAAGGGCAGCCTTGTGGTGCAAGAGGGCACCCAGAGGGCATCTGGATCAGCCCATGGCTTTGTGTTTCAAGGAATGGCCAGCAAGACCAGAGAGACATCCCTGAAGGTACAGAAATGCTGGGCTGAGAGCCAGGTGGGAAAGCAAGATGGTTGTCTGCAGCTGGAAGGGAAAGTGCTGCAGGCACGGGACAGTGCAGGACAGCCTGCGGTGGAGGTGGCCAAGGGCTCTGCATAGACTAAACGGCTCATCAGACGGAGGGCTTCGTCCCCTTGGCCATGGCCACCGCCTGCACCATGGAGGCCTACCAGAGGAAACCCTCTTTGGAGGCTCTGGACATTTTTTCCCCAGCATGGGGACACCAGGAGGGGTCATAGAATTCTCCTACACTTGGCACTGCTCACCCTCACATCCACTGCCCCCAGGAAGAGCGCCGAGCCACGCCTGAGGGACAGGATCTGTGGTCCCAGGGCCTGGGGGTCAGGGCTTGGCCCTTCTGCTTTGTAAAACAGACCGAGGGTTTCCTCAGCACGACAGCCGCCTGCACAGGGCCTTTGCCTACCTGCCCTCATGGCCTCCAGCCATCTGCTCTAACGAGTCCCTGGGGAGACGTTGTCAGTGATGGCCCTCAGTGGGGCCAATTAATACTTCAAGGTACTCTGAGTGGAGTTTCGGACTTCTTGAGCACTTTCTTCACTCCTCTCTCAGTACCTGAGGATCATGGGCTCAGCACCAAACACACCATGGGGCTCATTAAAACACAGAAAGCCCTAACGAGCCATGGCTCTTCCTGTAATTTTCTTCAAGTCTTCAAGACTTGTGCAGCTAATTAGAGAGGTTTCATAGTGCAGCCAAGGAAGAAGATTTCAAAGTGCATCTAGTAAAAATTACTTTGTATTTTAAAGGATATTTTCAATTACTTTTCAGTCTGAAGAAGAGGTGATAGAAGCATTCTGCCAGTGGTATTGACCCAGGGTGTCCCCTCAGGAGGGCTGGACAGCTGGGAGAAGCAGTCCCCTAAGACCTGACACTGTATGGACACCTTTGCTCCTCACCGCTCCCCCCTCACCATTTCTGACATCGGCCACCTGGGACTGACATCACCGTCCCTTGCACCAGACTTCTCCACTCATCTCTGCAGCTGGATGTGACAGCTCCATGGCACCATCTCCCCCCGCCCTCCTTAGAGAACTGGCTGCACACAGGCACGGAGGAATTGCTCCTATGTGTAAGGGCAGAAGAGTAAGTGTGATCAGTTCTCATAAACAATGCAACACACTCTGTAACGACGTGCTACGTACAAGCTGCCTCTCAGGAGGTCACCTGTCTACAAGGGGTAATCTCCTGAGAAATGATTTAGGTACGTACGAGAAGAGAGATGTGGACATAATGAAAGAGTTGTCTAAGGAGACACTTAGACTGTTGAAAGACAGGAAAGCTTTTAACTCCCTGAAGCTCAAAGCAGCAGCTGGCAAGCTGAGAGGAATCTGAAGGAAAAAATCCTTGAATCATAGGATATCTCAAATAGGTTCAACAGGACGTTCCCTTTGTGAACCCGTGTTGACTGTTCCTGGTGATGACATTGTCCTTCAAATGCCTTTCAACAACACCCCAAGTCACAGAATCATCGAATACCTTGGGCTGGAGGGCACCCATAAGGATCATCGTGCCAACTCCCTGCTCCTGGCAGGACTACCTAAAACTAAACCAGATGACTAAAAGCATCATCCAGACGCTCCTTGAACTCTGACAGGCTTGGTGCCGTGACCACTTCTCTGGGGGGCCTGTTCCAGTGACCGACCAGCCTCTCAGTGAAGAACCTTTTCCCGATGGCCAGTGTGAACTTCCCCTGATGCAGCCTCCTTCCATTTCCTCGGGTCCTACTGCCAAGGAAAATCCCCATTGTGGATGGGGCATCCACAACTTCTTTGGGCAACCCCTGATGCAGCCTCCTTCCATTTCCTCGGGTCCTACTGCCAAGGAAAATCCCCATTGTGGATGGGGCATCCACAACTTCTTTGGGCAACCTGTTCCAATGTCTCCCTACCCTCACAATGAGGCGGCAGCGCTTTGTGGCCTCCTTTGGTGTTTTGGAGATTGTGTTCATGGCAATTCCTACCTGCGTCTTGTAGAGGCCTGCAGCTCCTCATGCTGTTATCTGCTCAGGCCACACCACTAGCATGGTGAGCCACCCGCACACCAATATGAACAACTGACCAAATGGAGCTTCCATCCAGAGGGACCTTGAGAATCTCAGGGACTGGGCCAACAGGAACCTCTGGAAGTTTACAAGGAGAACTGGCCAGTCTGGCCTCAGGAGGAATAATAAACCTCTACATCAGGGCCAGCTGGGAGCTGACGTGCTGAGCGTGACTCTGAGGAGAAGGGCCTGGAGCTACGAGGGACACCATACGAGCCAGTGGTTGATGCTCACCACGAGCAAGGCCAGCATTAGGATGAGTATGTTCACCCAGACCAGGAACGTTATTATTCCCCTTGGCACAGCACTGCTAGGGACCCCCCCACAGGCGTTCGTCCCTGTATTTTGATAGAGTTGGGATGAGCTGGAGAGTGCCCAGAGGAGACCTGGCAAGGCAGGTTTGGGGCCTTAAGCAGATGCCCTGTGTAGAGCGGCTCAGAGACCTGGTCTTCTTTGGCCCAGTGGTGGAGAGGCTCAGGGCAGTATAGGAGTAGCCTGAGACGGCTTGGAGGGTGGTTTCAGAGGTGGTGGAGCTTTTCTCAAAATTGGGAAACAGCATGAGAAAGAAAAAATGCCACAAATTGCAGCTTGGGAGGTTGAGATTGGACACGAGGAGGAAGCAATGTCACTCCAAGGTCAGTTCTGTGGGACAATAGGCCACACGGAAAGAGTCTGAATTACCCAAACTTGGTATTTCAATGAACAGTCTGCGAGGATGGAGAGATATCAGTAAGGGCAGGCAGACGCTCAGGGGAGACCGGGCTTGGTAAGCAGGGGAGATGCCTCCAGAGTCCTGCCTCAAGGCGCAAAGGCTTGGTAGACCTTGCTGGACGAGCCTAAGGCAAAGAGGACAGAGAGGATCTCTGATCTATCTACACCTGCTCTTACTAAATCCTGCAGTGGCCACACATGATCTTTGGTGCTTTCTTTAGTTCTTTATGGATGCAGTAACAGCTCCTCTTGATGCCCTTGAACCTCTTGCAAGGGTCCCCACTCGGGAAGCTTTGGCTTCCCTAAAACCATCCCTATTTCTAAATTCCTCCTGCAGTCCCTGCATCCAGCTCTTGGCTGCTTTCTTTTTAATATGGAGCTTCTTGATGGGTTCCTTCTTTAGCCAAGTTGGTCTCCTGAAATGTCTCGTTGGTTTTCTGCTTATCGGTCTGGACAGTTCTCGTGCTTTTAGATGCTTTCCGAAAAGCCCAGCTGCACTGAGCTCTGCTGCCCGTGGGTGCTGCTGCCCATGGGACTACCACTGAAAGTCCCCTGAAGAGGTTAAATTTTTTTCACACTCTTTCATTATCACTGCAGCCAAGGCTGATGCCAGTTTTCACATCCCTGACCAGCACTGCCTCTTTGACAAGGACCAGATTCAGGTGAGCATCCCCTTTGTTGTCCTGGCACCGTGCAAAGGAATTGTCCCAAGAGACCCCAGACACCAGCGGGACAGTGTGCATCCTGCTGTGCTCCCCTTCCAGCGAGTGTCGGGGTCATTAAGTCCCCAAGAAGACCTGGGGCCATTCATCTGGGGACTACTTTGTCTTGCTGAAATAAACCTTTCTGCACTTCCTTGTCCTGACTGCAGCTTCTGAAGGCCTGTGGTGGAGGTGAAGCTGATCTCCAGGAAGACAAGGTGCTGCTGAAAATGTGCTGGTGTTTGGACATGTGGAGATCCAGGAACACTGTGAAAATCATTCACCTGTTCCTTGATTGTACCATCACGGGGCTGAGCAAAGGGTTTTCGAACGAAGAACCAGGAGAGTTTGGGAGTAGCCAAATGATTTGAGACCCTGGGGTGATGGGCTTCCTGTCTGCGAGCTGCTGTGCATCGGCTGAATGAACTTGAGTCAGCCCTTGCCTCACCGCAGTGGTGGGATTCAGTGGCTGGCCAACAGAAACCAAATCTGCCTGAGATGCCACCTGGGCTTGCACAGAGGAACCGAACCTGCCTGCAACGCTCTCCGGGGTGTCTGTCAGGCATCCCCTCGCAAGAGCAGTGGTTTTCCTGCAGGCCCTGTGTGGTCCCTGACAGCAGCCTGTAGGTGTGCCGGGGAGCGCTGGCATCTCACGTAGCACCCCAGGCCTGTGCTTGGCCGTTGAGCAGCTGCCCTGACTTAGGTTAAGCAGTGTGGGATGTCCATGAGACAACGGCCATTACAGTCGATGAAGGTCTAGGAACTACAGCTGATGGAGAAGCGAAGGAGAGGGACTTAGCTCCATTTGGTCAGCTGAGTACCTCTGTAGGCTGCTGTGGACATGAGGAAAAGGGAAGGTTTTAGTTGTCCAACTGTAAACATCTGCTCTCGTTTCCCTCCACCAAAGGAATTCCCCACCGGGCTCCAACGTGACCCCCCAGATGCTGCCCCGTCTCTCAGCGTTGCTCCATTAGAGCTTGCAGTCACCTGCACACATCTTGGAAAAGCTCTGGTGTCACCTCAGATGTCACCAGGTGTTCCCACCCGAACACCCTCAGTCACCATTAATTAGCACGAGAGCCGAGACGAGGAGCTGACGGGCAGGCGCCTGTTTTCTGCCCACGTGCACTGAGGCAAGGGGAATCCCCCCTGCTGTGGGTCTGTGGTCTGCACGAGAGGGAGCCGAGTCCTCTTCCAGCCCCAGGGCTTCACCCCCAGGGTGGCATTCGCTGAATGTCTCAGCCGAGTCCCTTCCCTCGGCAGGGGACAGGAGACCCCTCCCTGCCACGTTCTGCTGGTCCTGCCTAAGGACGGGACATGGAACGACAGTTCTCATGCCGAACTCTGTGTCTGAGAGGGGAAGCGACTCTGCTGGAGAGAAGTGTCCCTCCCCAGGTGAGGGAGGGCACCCCAGGGATGGCTTCAGCCTGTTTCCCAGCAGGTTCCCTGCAGCCCCAGGGACACCCGGAGGGAGCCCAGCGCGGGCAGAGAAAGTGCTGCCGTGGGCTGGTCCTCTGCTGCGGAGCTGGGCCGGGCTGCTGGGGTGGAGGGAGCTGGTGGCAAGCGGGCAGCGCTGCAGAGAGACAGCTCTGCCCAGGAGCAGCTCCTCTGCCCAGCGCAGCAGGGCTGGGGGCACTGCCTGCAGGCAGCGAGGGGAGCGGAGAGGAGTGGGAGAGAGGAGAAAGGCAGCCTGGGGTGGGAGGGTGGTGAGAGCTGAGTGTGGGGGACAGCTCTTCACAGCCCTCTGTACGGTAAGTCTGGGCGTGCCGGGCATTGAATTTGGTGATTCTGGAGGGATCTCCTCGAGCTGGCACATCCCACAGCTGTCGCATCTGCAGGAGGACTCACGGCTTCCCCAGTGTAGAAGAGGAGGACGTGCTCCTGCGCAGGGCTTCCCTGCTGCACGTCAGTGGGACAGGGAACGACGGTGTCCTTGTCCTGTGGAGGACCACAGGGACACAAAGCTGGGTGTGCGGCCAGGGCTGCCCAGGGCTGTCCTTCTGCGCGGGTCCCTGCGCCCCGGGGGATCTCTCCCTGGCTATTTCGCAGGAAACTACAAGAGGATGGAAAAAGTGGGGATTACCTGAAAGGGAAGGAGTCTGTGCTTGGAGACTGGTCCTCTTGGTTGGCTGGGGGGGAAGTGGGAGATGGGACTTTATTTTCCCGCTCTGGAGAAGGCACGGAGGTGCCCGTTCTCTTGAGGGGTCATCTGAGCTGCTCCTTTGCCCCTGTACGGACAGAGATGCCTCCGGAGCAGCTCCAGGAGGTGTTTGCAGGGCAGAGCCGGGCACCCCGTGGGTGGGATGGGGCTCTCTGTCTGTGAGCACTGACAGGGAGGAGGCTCGGGCACAGGGAAGTGGTTCCCAGCACAGACAGCGCCCGGCAGCAGAGACATTGTCCGAGCGGGAGAGGGAGGAGATCCCAGAAACGTGGTGGGAGGGGGGTTCGGGCACCTCCTGCCATCCCCTGCAGTGCCGGCTCCTTCCCCAGAGCAAACCCCCGCTCTCCCCTCCCTCACACCGTTGCTCCGCACCCTCAGCCTCACAAGCACTTGGCCATCAGTTGCCTTCCCAGCAGCCTCACCAAGAAACCGGGGGTGAGGAGTCGGGTTCAGCAGAGACACCAGCGCTCTGGGTCCTCTCCTGCAGCTTCTTCCATGGAGGAAAAGCAACCAACCCCCCTCCCACACTTTGGGGCTCTGGGCACTCCAGTGCGTGGGGCTGGAAAAGACCTGACCCTCCCTTGACAACACCCCAGCTTTGGGACAGTTGACTCTTTCCCGGGGGGTCCTGCTGGGCTGCAGGCTGCCCTCCAGAAGGGCACAACTCGCCCATGGCAAGCCTGTGTTTCCCAGGTGCCCGAGAGAGAAGCCACCGCGGGCTGAGGCCAAGGAAATCCTGCGGGAGGGCGGAATGTGGGCAGCTGCAAGGACCCTCTGTGTCCCTGGCTGGGCGGGGAGAGCTGAGATCCTCCTCAGGCACCACGAGATGGGCTGAGCGGCTGGGAGAGCTGCAGGTGGAACTGGGTTCCTCTGCTCTCAGCAGTGTCTGGGTTCTTTTGGGGAACAGCGCAGTGTGATAGTCCTCCAGCTCAGAAAGGTGCCGGCACCGGGCAGCTGAGCCCGGGGCTGACGGACAGACCGGCTGTCCTCACGCTGCTCGAAGGGACAGTCCCTTTGCCGGCCAAGGTTTCACTTGGAGCGCAGCAGGAACGACAAAGATTTCTGCCTTAAAAGCACTCCTGCCCTCGGGTGTGGGGGGACAAGAACAGAACAAACAAAACAAAATCCCCACAGCTCTGCTCTGCCACCAGGTGAATTGGGAGCAACAAAGCTGCAAAGCTCTTTGATATCAAAAGTGAATTTAATCTGAGATCACCCCGTGTTCCTCCTGACCTACGGACACAGGGCAGGACTGAGTCCTCCAGAGCCCACAGCAGAGCGTCCTGCTCCTTGGGGCATCCTCGGCCAGCACCAACCACAGCTCATGAAAGGCACCGGCCAAAGGTCTTCCCGAAAGGGGACAGTCAGTCTTGGAGGTTTCTGTGAGAAACAGCACAGATTTTGCTCAGATAAATATGTCTTTAGTGATGCGTTTTCCTCCTTGGACAGGCTCCCATGCCCAGAGGAAGCACATGTCCAACGGCAGCTCCATCACCCAGTTCCTCCTCCTAGCATTCGCAGAGACGCGGGAGCTGCAGCTCTTGCACTTCGGGCTCTTCCTGGGCATCTACCTGGCTGCCCTCCTGGGCAACGGCCTCGTCATCACCGCCATAGCCTGCGACCACCGCCTCCACACCCCCATGTACTTCTTCCTGCTCAACCTCTCCCTCCTCGACCTGGGCTCCATCTCCACCACTGTCCCCAAAGCCATGGCCAACTCCCTCTGGGACACCAGGGCCATCTCCTACCCAGGGTGTGCTGCACAGGTCTTTTTTTTTATCTTCTTGATGTCAGCTGAGTATTTTCTTCTCACCGTCATGGCCTACGACCGCTACGTTGCCATCTGCAAACCCCTGCACTACGGGACCCTCCTGGGCAGCAGAGCTTGTGCCCACATGGCAGCAGCTGCCTGGGGCAGTGGGTTTCTCCATGCTGTGGGGCACACGGCCAGCACATTTTCACTACCCTTCTGCCAAGGCAATGCCCTGGGTCAGTTCTTCTGTGAAATCCCCCAGATTCTCAAGCTCTCCTGCTCAGATGCCTACCTCAGGGAAGTTGGGTTTCTCCTGGCCAGTGCCTGTTTACTATTTGTCTGTTTTGTTTTCATCGTTGTGTCCTATGTGCAGATCTTCATGGCGGTGCTGAGGATCCCCTCTCAGCAGGGACGGCACAAAGCCTTTTCCACCTGCCTCCCTCACCTGGCCGTGGTCTGTCTCTTTGTCAGCACTGGCATCTTTGCCTACCTGAAGCCCCCCTCCATCTCCTACCCAGCTCTGGACCTGGTGATGGCAGTTCTGTATTCGGTGGTGCCTCCAGCAGTGAACCCCCTCATCTACAGCATGAGGAACCAGGAGCTCAAGGATGCCCTCAGGAAACTCACCCAATGGACACTGTTTCCCTGACAATAGCCCGTCTCCTCTCCACATTTCCCAGAGTTTCTCTTAGGCCAGGAGTCTACTTTTTTTCCCTTGTGATAATCCTCCTTGTAGAAATGTTTCTGGGCTTATGTTCCTTGGATTGAGGTGTGATCCAGTTGTGTCTGACCCTCGCACAACACTGTGTCAGGTGTGGCCTGTCCGATAGCAGCTCTTCAATCAAAGGGCATCTCCCAGCTGCAGTGCCTGAAGGCTGGGCTCTTCCTCCAAAGGTGCTGCCAATAAAATGTCTAAGGAACTGGTCTTTTAAAGGATCTGTTCTCCTTGTGTTGCGGGTTAAGCTCATGGCACCACTGGGTCCCATGGGAGCAAAAGTTCTGGTTTTAAAGGCTCTCTTCTTGGTGCCCAGTGGTAGTGGAGATGGTGCATGGGTCAACAAGTTTCCTTGATTGCACTGGGGAGCTGAGCACCGGACACAGCACTCCAGATGTCACCTCACCAGTGCCAAGTAGAGGGGAAGGGTCACCTCCCTGCATCGGCCAGCAATGCTTTTCCTAATGCAGCCCAGGAGGCTGTTGGCTTTGCCAAGACCATGCAGTGATGGCTCAAGCTCAGCTGCTTGGCTCTGGGAATCACCGAATCGTAGAATCTTTGGGTTGGAAGGGACCTTCTCAGGTTGTCTAGTCCAACGCCCCTGCAGTGATCAGGGACATCTTCAACTAGAGCAGGTTGCTTAGAGCCCCATCCAACTTGACCTGGAATGTCCTCAGGGATGGGGCGTCTACCACCTCTCTGGGACACCTGTTCCCGTGTTTCACCACCTCATTTCTTCCTTCTATCTAGTCTAAATCTACCCTCTTTTAGTTTAAAACCGTTACCCCTTGCTCTGTCACTACAGGCCCTGCTAAAAAGTCTCTCTCCATCTTTCTTAGAAGCCCGCTTAAAGTCCTGAAGGGCTGCAATAATTTCTCCTGGAGCCTTCTCTTCTCCAGGCTGAGCAACCCCAGCTCTGCCAGCCTGTCCTCACAGCAGAGCTGGTCTAGCCCTCGGAGCATTGCTGCGGCCTCCTCTGGACCCACTCCAACAGCTCCAAGCCTTTCCAGTGCTGAGGGCTCCAGAGTTGGACACAGTGCTCCAGGTGGAGTCTCACCAGAGCGGAGCAGAGGGGCAGAATCCCCTCCCTCGACCTGCTGGCCACGCTGCTTTGGATACAACCCAGGATACGCTTGGCCTTTGGGCTGCGAGCGCACAGTGCTGGCTCATGTCCAGCTTTCCGTCCACCAGTAACCCCAAGTCCTTCTCAGCAGGGCTGCTCTCCATCCCTTCATCTCTCAGCCTGTTTCAATACTGGGGGTTGCCCCGACCCAGATGCAGGACCCTGCACTTGGCCTTGTTGAGCCTCATGAGGTTCACATGGGCCCATTCCTCAAGCATGTCCAGGTCCCTCTGGATGGCATCCCATCCCTCAGGCTTGTCAACCACACCGCTCAGCTTGGTGTCCTCTGCAAAACTGATGAGGGTGCACTCGATGCCGCTGCTTATGTCATTGATGAAGCTATTAAAGAGTACTGGTCCCTGAGGGACACTGCTCATCACTGATCTCCATGTGGACTTTGAGCTGTTGACCACTACCCTCTGCATGCGACCATCCGAATAATTCCTCATCTACCCAACAGTCCACCCAACAAACCCATCTCTCTCCACTTTAGAGAGAGGAATGTTGTGGGGGACCATGTCCAAGGCCTTATAGAAGTCCATATAGATGACAGCAGTAGGTCTTCCCTTGTCCACTGATGTGGTTACTCCATCATAGAAGGCCACTAGGTTGGTCAGGCAGGACTTGGCCTTGGTGAAGACATGTTGCCTGTCTCGAATCACCTCTCTGTCCCCCATGTGCCTTAGCATAGCTTCTAGGATGATCTGTTCCATGATCTTCCCAGGCACAGCGGGGAGGCTGACAGGTCACTAGTTCCCAGCGTCCTCCTTGCTTCCTTTTTTAAAAACGGGTGTAATGTTTCCCTTTTTCCAGTCTCCAGGGACTTCGCCTGGGTGCCAGGACTTTTCAAATATCATGGAGAGTGTCTTGGCAACTACATCAGCCAATTCCCTCAGGACTCTGGGATGCATCTCCTCAGGTCTCATAGACTTGAGCACATTCAGGTTCCTCAGGTGGTCTCAAACTTGATCACCCCTTGCAGTGGGAGGGACTTTGCTCCCCCATCCCCGTCTTGCAGTCCATCCACTCCAGGGATGTATGAAGAGACACTTCCAGTGAAGACCGAGGCAAAGATGTTGTTGAGTACCTCAGCCTTCTCCTCATCCGTTGTTGCCAGTTTGCCAGTCTTGCTGACCAAGGCAGGTACGCTTTCTGTGACCTTCCTTTTCTGGCTGACATACCTGTAGAAGCCCTTCTTATTATTCTTTGCATCCCTTGCCAAGCTCAGCTCCAGCCACGCCTTGGCCCTCCTGACCCCATCCTACACAACCGGGCAGCGTCCCCGGACTCATCCCAGGATCCCTGTCCCTGCCTCCACTGCCTGTGCAGTTCCTGCTTGCCCTGTGGTTTGCCCAGCAGGTCTCCACTCAGCCATACCAGCCTCTTGCCTTCCTCTCCTGATTTCTTACACCTGGGCATCGAGAGCTCTTGCGCTCTGTGGAAAGCGTCCGTAAAGATCTGCCAGCTCTGTTCTGCTCCCTTGTCCCGAGGGTGGTTTCCCAGGGGCTCCTGTTGACTGACTCCCTGGAGAGCTGGAATTTGGCTTTCCTACAATTCAGGGTCCTGCCTTTACTCTTCGCCTGCCCCCACTGGAAGCCACCGAGGCGAAGGGCTCTGGAGCAGAGGATCGCGCCGGGGGACCCTTCCTAACGCGGCAAAACGCGAAGGCGAAAGCGCAGGGAGAGCACAGGGCGGGCAAACAGGTCGTGGCGCGTCAGCAGGGCGCAGCGCGGCAGTTGGCGCAGGCAGGGCGCGCAGGGCAGGCGTGCGGGCAGGGCGCAGCCCCCCGGCACTAGAGGCTCTCTCGACGAGTGGCCATCGCCCTCCCAGGAGAGGCCCCGCCATGGTCTCCCCTCGGCCGAAAGCCGCGGCCAGAAGGAATGTGGCCACCCAGGCCGAGCTCCCGCTCAAGCACGCGGCTGTCCCGCTGCGCGGCTGCAGGCAGCGCCTGAGCCTGTCGCTGGTGCCGGAGGCCAGCGCAGACAACACCCGCGTGCGGTGCGACCGGGGAGCGACCTGCTCAGCCTGGGGCAGAGCTGGCAGAGGCCGTGGGGAGGCTGAGGGGCATCAGGGAGTGCGAGAGGGAGGTGGGCCGGTGGAGCCGCACCCGGCCGTCCCTGAGGCAGAGGCAGCCGGTGGAGGCTCCACAAGCAGCAGGGGATCCCCTGCCCTCCTGCTGCCGGGCAGAAGGAGGGGACCCAAGAGATGAGGGGGAAGGGAAACAGGTCCCTGCTCGGGGCGGCAGGCGAATCCCCGCCCGGCCTCCCTCACCGTCCCAGCTGCCCTCACACAACAGACATGGGCTCTGGAACCTGAGGGCCAGGAACAGGAGGACCTTGATGAAAGTCCATCCGGGGAGTTGCCCAGGCTGAGTCAGCCAGCCCCACACGTCAAGCCTTCCTCTGTTAAGAAGAAAAGGAGGGTAATTGTCGTAGGTGACTCCCTGCTGAGGGGAACGAACAGAGGGCCCAATATGACGACCAGACCCAACCGTGAGAGACTGGACCATGGGGCAAATCATGGGGCATTTGTCTCAAAGGTTGTTTGTCTGGGCAAGAATTCCTGTGGCTGGCCATGGGAGTGGCTGCAGGGCCACGGACACCTCCGATTGTTGCTACAAGGCCAAATCGTGCACCATGGAGTCACGCGATAGTCACGTGACAGTGACGTGATAGTCACGTGATAGTGACGTGAGGAGCGGGGCTGGAGCCGCGTGAAGCGGATGCGCATGTGCAGACGGGAAAGTACATGTCGTTGTCATGGAAATTGCAGCCCTTGAGTGAGAATAAAACAGCCGGATGAATATGAGCTGGCAGTGCGCCCAGGTGGCCAAGAAGGCCAACGGCGTCCTGGCCTTATCACAAATAGTGTGGCCAGCAGGAGCAGGGCAGGGATCGTGCCCCTGTACTCGGCACTGGTGAGGCTGCACCTCGAATCCTGTGTTCAGTTTTGGGCCCCTCACTGCAAGAAGGACGTTGAGGTGCTGGAGCATGTCCAGAGAAGGACAACAACGCTGGGGAGGGGTCTGGAGCACAACTCTGATGAGGAGCGGCTGAGGAAACTGGGGTTGTTCAGTCTGGAGAAGAGGAGGCTGAGGGGAGCCCTCATTGCTCTCTACAACCACCTGAAAGGGGGTAGTGGTGAGGTGGGTGTTGGTCTCTTCTCCCAAGTAACAAGCAACACGATGAGAGGAAATGGACTCAAGTTGTGCCAGGGGAGGTTTAGATTGGGTATTAGGAAAAATTTCTTTACACAGTGGTCAAGCATTGGAACAGGCTACCCAGGGAGGTGGTGGAGTCACCATCACTGGAAGTGTTCAAAAAATGTGGAGACGTTGCACTTGGGACATGGTTTAGTGGGCATGGGGGTGTTGGGTTGATGGTTGGACTTGATGATCTTGAAGGTCTTTTCCAACCTTAATGATTCTGTGATTCTGTTACATGGGTAGCGAAAACAATAGAACACCTCCCAAATTTACATCCATTGGCTAGAAATTACCACATTGGTTATTACTGGTTACACAGAGCTATCGCGCATGCTCCAAGAAAGAGTTGGGGGGTGTAATTTGCATAGTCCCTCAATTGAGTCAGTGGTCGCAATCTCCCCCTGCCAGCTTTACCTTTACCCCAGTTCCTGTGGATTCTGCTGATCTCCTGACAGCGACATTTTTCAAGAGGGAAAGAACAACTCAATCTTCATGGTTTACTGCTTAAGTACAATTCTTCCTCATCTTCTTGACCACTAAATCCACGTCCATTAATCTTTTTTTAATTGTGTTGTCTCCTACTGGCCTGTCCCCCCAGAATCTTTCATTTGTCTCCGACAACACTCTGAGCTTCCATCAGGGACGCTGCCAGAGCCCGGCTGAGCCGGGGCGCCGCGGAAGGCTCCCTGCAGCTCGTGCTAACCGCCGGCATAGCCCTTGCACTCGCAGACCCCGCAGGGAAGGACGCCTGCCCGCCGCCCCACCACGCTGCCCTCACCCGGGACAGACCCTCGGCCCGGCCCCACCGCTGCTCCTCAGGAAGGGGCACGTGAACGTCACAGAGCTTCGCTTCCCCGACAGCAAGACCAACACTCACCTCTGGCCTCCCGTCGCGAGTTCTGGACGCCAGGTCCACCACCAGGCCCAGTTCTGCCTTCTGCTCTCGCATGGTCTTCATGGGGTCACGAGGCAAACAGCTCTCCTCCGGACGGAGGCTCTGGCCGCAGCTCTGACAGGGAAGGATGTTGAACAGCGGCCATTCAACGCAGGCGCGCTGCGACGCCTGGACGGAGGGAGGAGGTGTGTGCTGCAGAACCTCCCGGAGACCATCCCTTCCAAGAGAAAGATGCAGGCAACGAGCACAGGCAGACGCGGACTGACGCACAAGTTACACCGAGCCAACCCAGCACGTGCTCAGGCCCTCGCTGCCCTCGCCCGCCCCAGCCCCCCACCTCAGGATGCTACCGGAATCCCCAGGAACAGCATCCCCCCCCACGCTGCTACCATCGCCCCCAGTGCCTGCATCCCCCAGCCCACTACGACCAACCCCCCACAAGTACCTCCTGGGGACCCCCACAAAGGGGCACCCCAGGGGTCTCTTCTGAAAATCTCATTCCCTGACTGTTGAACCACTTCTGTCACGAATGAGTAATTTAGGCCGCTTAAAGAATCACTGCCACAGATATCAGAAAGCAAATGATTTTAGTATAAAGTTGTAAAAAGCATGAATTAACAGAATTCGATGGCAAGGTCCACTCTATCCCTTATTCAACACCTCCCAAATTACCACTTAATTGGAATGATTTACTCATGGATCGAATTGGGTTAAAGTGGCTTATGTGTATATAGAGGCGAGGAAGTAGGGGAGACCCTCCCATTCATTCATGAGGTTCAGAGTGGACCAAAATCCACCCCTAATCCCGGACTTGGTCAACAGTTTATGACTAAGGTTAGGTAAGGAAAGTAAAGGAGTTCCCTCCTGTTGGGTCACAAGGTTCAGGGTGGACCCCCATGCTTTCTAAAGTCCTTCTCAGAGAGGAGTCTAGGTGCGACTGAATCCACTCCTACTGCCAGACTTGGTCAACGGGTTTATGACTAAAGGAACAGGGTATCTGTTCCCCCTGCCCGGCAGAGGCTGCAGCCGCGGCGCCACCTGGCGGTTCCTGCGAGGAACCACCGCCGCGGAACCCGCCCCCCCACCGCGGCCTGGTACCAACACCCCTGGAGCCGCCATGTCTACCCCGTCCCGCTGCTGACAGCCCCACCACCAGCATCCCCACCGCAGGCGGTACCGGCGTCCCCAGGAAAAGCCACCTCAACCTGGGGCCAAGGATGCCCCGCACCGACCAGAGGGCACATTTCTCAACGCCATCGAGACATCCCTCCACGGGGGTGAGGAGTGAAGGTCGTGGGGCCGGTGCACCAACCGCCCGATCCAGAGCCCCAAGCCAGCCCCAGCGTGCCCCCCAGGGACCCTGGTCCCCTGCCGGCAGCCCCGAGACCCCAACTCATGGCAAGAAGGAGTCGGCACCGGCAGAGGCATTGAGCAGCAAGGCACGCACTGGTGCACATCCCAAACCCAGGCAGCCCAGCTGGCTGCGCCTGTCCCCCACGGGGGGCCAAACCCCACGCCAGGGGCTGCCAGAGCAGCTGCACATGCCGCCGCACGTGCCGCAGCCTCCCGCCGACTCCCTGCTATCCCTCAGGCCCTGGCGGGGCCTCACCACTGCGCCCATCCCACCGCAGGAGCAGGAGGACTCGGTGCCCATCACAGACGAGCAGCAGCCCGAGCATGACCAGGAGGGGCGGGAGCGGGCGGCCCTGCAGATGCCACTGGGCCAGCTGCAGTTTTTTGTGCAGAGGGAGGCTGACATGGAGACAGCCAACGAGTACGGCTACCCCTAACCCACCGCTCCAGCAGGGTTCCCCATAGCCCCCAAATGCAGAAAAGAACCAGAGACAGAGACCTGCACCCACCTGCTCCAGCCCCCACCCTCTCCCAGAACCCCATTTCTTCCTTAATTCCAGCCCCCACCCTCTCCCAGAACCCCATTTCTTCCTTAATTCATTACACAAGTTGGGTTTAATTCTTTACACAATATTGGAGTTTGTGTTTTCCCTCATGACGAGGATTTCGGTAACAATTCGTTCCAATTTGGGCTCTTGTAGGAGATTAATTTGCTTTATGGACACCCAAAACAACAGGGAAAACCATTAACTTGAGTAGTCTTGTTCATGCACGTTTTGGAAGCAGGAAGTGATTTTGTTACTGTGAAAACACATAAAAACAGCTGGTAATGCTTTAGTAATTATATGATTTCTGACCATTATTTCAGCAACTGCTGTTATTCTGGACTTGACTGCATAACAGAGAGAAAACACAGACGTACATTACGTATAAAACGCCGTACTGAAAAGATCATTAAGGTTACAGAAACAAAAAAAAATACAACCGTAGCACTTCCTAGCTTATTGAATTTTGATTTTGCAATTCAAAACATACATTCCCTAACACAGTTTAGATTGGCAATTACTTTGTGGGTTTGAAAAAACTAATCCATTGTATGGCATTTTATGGATACATCCTGGGCTCTAAGCAGAGCTTAGGGCTTTTAGACCCCATATAGACCTCTACCTAAGGGCAGTTACAAAGTGCCTCTGTCTAGTCCTGCTCTCGATGTGGCACGAAAGAGACCACCCCTCCGCTCCCATTCCTGGGTTTCTAGCCACATTTTCAGGCAGGATTTGTATAGGTTCAAGACCGCTTGCCTTGGAAAAGGAAAGGAATGTGAAGAGGCCACTTTAAATCGGCCACTACAGGGACTGTCAAAGCTAACGCCGCTTTCCTTCTGACATCTTCAGGAACCAATCTGGACATGCCTGTAGTCCTACAGCCCCGGTGCTAAGTTACACGTGGCACAGCACAATTTAAAGGTTACAAATGACCCTGCTGTTTTGTTAAGTTGTCTTGGCGTTTTTCATTCTTGCTGAAAACAACTTATCCATGCCCGTGCTTAGTCAAAGTCCAATTTCACAAAATGTCATGCTTGGATATATCGCTAGAAGTCACATCTAGTTGCTGGTTCATTGCTTTGGCATTGTATCTACAGACATGGTAAGAGTTAATTAAGCTAACAGGTGCCTACTGGCTACGTTAATTAACGCACATCAAAGGGCAAAGCCCGCTGCGTAGTCTTGTTGGGAATTTGCCTTTGGAGAGATGGCTATTTGTATCTTTACTGTTTTAGCCATGGGCTAATCATATTGCCTGTTTCCACGGTGCTCAACTTCCCTGTCTAAAAGCTCCTTTTTCAGCACCAACCTCCTCTTCACCTGCTCCTAAGTTCGCACAGCGATCTTTCTCCTGTTTGCCTGTGTCTCACCGCAGCAGGAGCCCAGAGGGAATGCAGCCCTCTCGGCAGCAAGGCGCATCCTGCCGACCTGCCCGGGGCTGCCAGGCAGGCATCCCGACTGCTCACCCGGGCTCCCGTTACAGGCAGCGGAGAATAAAAGCCACCGCCGGGGTGTTGGCAACCGTCCGGCAGACTCCAGATGTGGGCCAGGCAAGGGAAGTCTGGCTGATCCGTTGGCTACGTGTAAACTGAAGCCTACAGTGCAGATCCTTGAAGTGCGGTGAGCTGAACCCCCCCACCAGTCCCAGCTGTGACGCAGACGCAGCGGGTTCTATCACCTTCTCACAAATTTATGTGCCTTAAGTCACCTGTACTTGGACACACTGTCACAGAGAGACACACGCACACAGACAGCGTCCTGTATTTTCTGAGAGACTCAGCGCCGTTGCCCAACGTGTAAAGAGAAACAGTGCAACAGGTACTGAACTGGCCAAAGGAGGGAGCGAGACGTCAGACATCCTGAACGTCGGATTAAGGGCCAACTCTCTCAAGCCAGGGGTGCCCTAATGGGAAGGGGAATGTTCCTTTGCCATGCGTTAGATCAGTGCATGGCTTTCCATGCATCGCTAGCACTTTGCTTACCTGGGGATAGAAGGTGATTAAGGGAAAAATAAAGCAGGGAATAATCGCCCTCCTGTCATGTCAAATGCCTAGAACTATGTTTCCCACTGGGCTCCACGCTTGGTCTGACAGTGCTAAATTGTGCAGCTAAAACATTAGTAATGTCATCTTATTTCAGGCCAGACTCCCATTAAGCAGTAATCTTAAGGCAAACTTCTGCCTGCAAGAACAGACTTTCATCTGTTTTGATGTTTTTAAACAGAAAGCTAGAAAACAGCCCGTGATCCCTTTGCTGCTGCTGCAAAGACGCTACGGTTGACTTTCCTTCAGCCTGCAAGGCTGGCACTCTGTCACAAAAGGCAAATCTCACAGCTTGCTCCACCATTCTTAAATGCTAGGAAAGCTAAAGGTTACTTTCACACTCACCGAAGGATGGACTTCTACATATCCATGGGCGACTTTACCAGCAATGCGCAAAGGAAAATTAACCAGATGCTCTTATAAAAATGCCTTTTGTGGGGAAACCCACAGAACAAGGAAATCCAAAGAGACGACATGTTTCTTTCACAACATCCCTCCAGTAGAAACAGCTATTTTACATAGAGAGGAGGGTAACAGGACAATAGATCAGGTTACTCTTTTTTCTACAGTTTCTTGTGTCTATTTTTTGCCCTGTTTTGCCAGTAACTAAAAGAATTGGAAACTTGGTCAGGAAAGTGCCAATTGGTCTTTAACTGTCAATGCTTCTGTTCCCCCATTAAAGCTTGCTGAAAATCCACCTTAGCTGTGGCAGTTCTATTCTGACAAACCACAGTCACAGCTCCTGAGTTCAGGAGCGTACACAAAGTGTTTTGAATTTTGCATTTCACCACAAAACTAATTGCTTTTTTAGCACACATTAAGTGTCAACTTAGACAGTCATATGTCTTCATTATGCAGGTTAAACAAAAAAGATGCTTTCCCTCAAAAGAAGAGAAATGTCAGTAAATTCTGGAGATTAACCTCACAGTTTCTAGGACTTCCGAGAAGCTCTCCCAGTCCGCATTTTAGCAGTTGCACTGGTTGAACCAGCAAACTGAGGAAATTGCAGACCCCACTGCCACACACGATCATGTGTGGGGAACTGAACCACTGCAGGTTAAATCCCAAAAGCTGTCCACACCCGGTGGGATAGAGACACCCCCTTATTAGCTGAAGCTCTTGACAGCAGCTTTACCAAAGTCATGGTATCTTACTGGCATTTTTGTTTAAAAATCAACTCCGTTATTAAGGGACAGCCAAAGAACACATCGATACAGAAGCCAACTAGTAGTAAAAACCTCCACTTACTTGCTACATGTGTGGCCAGCCAGGGTCTGTCCGGCAAATACAATACAGAAAAAGCCAAAGAAAAGAAAACGCGAACTGCAGCACAGACTTGCTCTCTCATTTTTGCAACGATAGGTCACAATTTTGCAGACTCTAGGCATCCAGGAGGATAAAGGACATCCCCATCACATCTGCAGGCTCTTGGACGGGAATGCCCACACCACGAGGGTCTTCCTGGAGTGAGCCTGCTATGGAGATTGCTCGGGACACTTCTGCCTGCCTTCTCGCCCTCTGTGACACCGTTCCTGTTACATCACAATGGCAGCCGTTCTGGGTTGGTTTGCGAGTTTATGCACAGCAACCTCGTCCTCTGCATGGGGTTTGCGTGGCAAGGTTGTGGCAGCAGGGCTGCAGGGGTGGCTTCTGTGAGAAGCTGCTAGAAGCTGCCCCTGTGTCCCATAGAGCCCGTGCCCGGCGGGGCCAAGCCAGGCAGCGACGGGGGCAGCACCTCTGGGATAACATATTTCAGAAGGGGACAAAACCGGCACGTGGCATTTGCAGCCGGAGAGAGGAGAACATGTGAAAACAGCCCTGCAGACACCAAGGTCCGTGCGGAAGGAGGGGCAGGAGGTGCTCCAGGCGCCGCAGCAGAGGTTCCCCTGCAGTCCCTGGTGAAGACCATGGTGAGGCAGGCTGTGCCCCTGCAGCCATGCAGCTCCACGCTGGAGCAGATCTCCACCTGCAGCCTGGGAAGGACCCCACGCCGGGGCAGGGGGATGCCCGAAGGAGGCCGTAACCCCGTGGGACACCCGCGCTGCAGCAGGATCCTGGCAGGACCTGCGGAAAAGACATCCGGAGCAAAGCTGAGCCCGTGTGCTGGTGCACATCCCTCCCTTGAACCTGGGCCACTCTAAATTGCCTGACCAGCCTCGGCCTCTGAACAAAGGGTTTGGCAGAGAGAGGCCCTCAGCTGTACCAGGCGCTCTTGTGTAGACGAGGAGGAGAATGGCACTGAGGGTATCAGGGACGCAATCACCTGAACAAGGTACAGGACATGAACGGAACTAATCAATTATCTCCAGACAATCCTTGGCAGCGGTAACGTCAAAACCTTGAGAAATCACCTGCCTGCATTGTGGAAACTCACTGATGCCTAAAGTCAGTCATCTCCCAGTCCTATAAAGAGTGGTCCCAAGTGAGACCCTTTGAGCTCTCCTGGACCGCAGCGGGCTGCAACTAGCACTTCCCTCTGAGTGGGACGCCTCTCAGAGCCCGTGAACCCTCAAGTTCACGATCAGCTCAGAGGCTCGACTGTGCAGCCATTGAGCGATGCAAAGCATTCGATGTGAGGATTTAACTGAATTCCAGGGGGATATTGAATAGGTACCTTGGTACATCTCTATCTCTTTTCTCTAGATCTCTTTATGGGTCTCTGTCTCTACACCTATAGGTGTGCGTGTGATTAAGGACTTCTAAGTTTCAGTGGATTATGCTGCTAAGTTTTATATGATTTGATACTGTGACTTATCTCGGCATTGTTAGTGAATGTGATTGCTGCTATTTTGTATTGGATAAATTGCCATCTTTAAGTGACAGGAAGCACAAAATCATAGTCTGTATCACTACACCAGAATCCCCGATACCCTGTCCCTTTAGTCATAAACTGTTGACCAAATCTGGGAATAGGAGTGGATTCAGTCGCACCTAGACTCCTCTCTGAAAAGGACTTTAGAAAGCATGGGGGTCCTCTCTGAATCTCGTGACTCAATGGAAGGGTCTCTCCTACTTTCCCTCCTCAAATATACACATTAACTCGATTTGATAGACGAGTAAATCATTCCAGTTTAATTGTTCTATCTGCACAGCTTTTCCACCTTGAATAAGGAATAGAGTGGACCTTGCCATCGCCTTCTGCTAACTCATCCTTTTTACAAATCTAGATTAAAATCATGCGCTTTCTGGTATCTTTGGTGGTGATTCTTCAAACAGCCTAAATTATCCATTCGTGACAGCCCAGGAAGCAGGGAGGGATGGGGGGGATATGTTTTAAGATTTCGTTTTAGTTCTCATTATCCTACTCTGATTTTGGTTGGCAAGAATTTAAAATAATTTTCCCAAGTTGAGGCTGTTTAGCCTGTGATTGTAATTGCTGAATGACCTCTCCCTGTCCTCTGCTCTGAGTTGGTTTCTTTTGGATGGTCTTTCTTTGCCTTTTCCTCCACGACTGGTCTAGTTTCTGGGTGATCTTCTGTCACTTTTGGATGAATTTTCTGTGGGGTACCAAGAGTCTTCTCATCCTTTTGAGAGGAAGATGTTTAAACATTGTCTGTCTTTGGCATGTCCTCCTTCACTTGTTTCACAGGAGGTTCCATTTGAGGAGATTTTTCACGCTCGCTGTCCACCTTCACTTGGGAAGCTTTAGCTCGTTTTCTTATATTGTCCTTCTGAGGAGGAACAGCCACTTCTGCTTCCCGCTTTATCTTGCCAGGTTTTGCTTTTCGCTCATCCTTCTCTTTCTTCTTTTTAGACCCTGGCTTGAAAGCCATAGAATCTGCTCCCAAATGCTCATCCCTCATCTCAGGGGTGGCATCATCTCTGCTTGGGAGCATGAACAATGAGTCCCTTTGAACGACTTCTCCTGTAACTGGCTCTCTTGGTTTTCTCGCACCTTCTAGCAACTCAGCATTGAGAAAGCCTTCATTCACATCCTCTTTCCTTCTCTCCTGGTGTTTTTTAGGTTTATTTCCTTTGTCATCTCCACGTGGATTTTGCATCTTCCTCTCTTTGTTGCCACGGCTCTCTCTTCCGGAAGGTTGTTCAGGGTAATTTCCAGCTCTATTACAGCTGTGCTGCCTCTGCCCCACAGGATAATCCTCCCTATGTCCCCGAGCATATGGCGAATACTCTCGTCTGGTCCCAGGTGGACCAAAGCAGTCTGGAGAAAAGTTCCCTCTCTTTACTGGAGGATGAAGTTGAGCACCAACACCATTGCCCTTGTAAAACTTTTCACACCACTCTCTGTAGTTCCTTTCCCATTCTCCGTATCCTTGCTCTCCAAATGGATCTCCAAAGTCAATAGATCTGCCATCGGAAGCTTTCATATCATACGGTGGAACTTGTCTGTACCGGTTAAAATACTCCCTTCCTCCTTCCCCTTGAGATATAGTCCATTTCCTGGGAGATTGGCCTCGGACTACTGGAGACCTTGACCGTGAATGGTGTCTTCTGTGTGGGGGTGACTTTGACCTCGACCGGTGATAACCATGTGGCCTTGACCAGGAATGACAGTTCTTGTGACTCTTCCCTTTGCCTCTTCTTGGATATGGTGGTGATCGTGAGTAGGAGCGAGAATGGGAACGACTAAATGATCGAGAGTACGAGCAAGAGTAGGAAGAACCTGTTCTTGACTTGGAGTAGGTATGCGAACTTGTAGAGGAAGATGAAGTACTATAGGGAGAGTTGGACCTTAAAAAAAACACAACACAAAAAAATTGATCAAGTTAATTCAAAACAGTTACTCTCCTCAGCTTTTTGGAGAGTTGGACCTTAAAAAAACAAGAACACAAAAAACCAGATGAAGTTAATTCAAAACAGTTACTCTCCCCAGCTTTTTTCCTCCCAGATTTCCTTTGGCTATTGATTGATTTAAGGTGCTGTATACTGGCCTCTACTGGGACATGAACGTGCACATTTTTCACTCCTCAACCACTACACGCAGTGCAAATCCCTTTTGTTGCAGTCAGATGCAAAAAGAGCAAGTCTTTATGGCTACCGTGCAGTATCAAACATCGAGAGAACACGATGTAGCATTAATACAGTAAAGATCAATGTTAAAATGCTGCTTGGACTATTTAACTTCACTACTTCTTTGGCAATTTGTATGGGATGCAAAATTCTTACGTCCAGTTGTCTTTAATCAACACTTCTGGCCAGATGTGCTAGCAAAATCTTACACATACCTCTAGCTCTAACCAGGGATAGTGACTGCATTTCAAGAGAAATCATCTCGAAAAGCTTCTGAACTCAGCCTCGACTAGGATGACTCAATGCCATTACTCTAGGACAGATACTGGCAGCATGAGCAAGAGAGAGCTTTTCAGCACTCCTGCCCAAGTGACTTCTGGGAATAGAAAACATCAGCTACCCTGAGGTTTTTCTTCACAAGGAGTTCTTTTATTATTTTTTAAAGAACCCTTTCGCATCATTCCGCAGACGTTCATGAGCATCTTCCCTCCTCTATAAGTCCTTCAGCAATTCAAGATTTCCTTACAAACAAGTCTGAGTCATGAGACAAATTTTACAAGGTCAAAACCATACTAGCATAAGCCACCAGTTTGCAGTCCAGGTTGAAATCTCTCTGTGTACCCACATGTGGTAAACAGAAGAGGAGATGAAGACAACGTCTCTCACAGATCTCCTCCAAAGTGCTTTGAGGAAATGGTTACAAGCAGAATAGGGAGATGCAGAAAATCCAGCAACTCCACCTCTTCAATTTCTGGCCTCCTCAAGGCTGTCAGGCGGTGAAGGATTCCATTACAGAGAAGCTTTACTAAAAGAGAAACCTGTTCCTGAACAGCTGTTGCCAAATTATAACTGCCAGTCAACTGTAATCTCTGCCCTATTTAAGCTAGGAATGCACACATGAAACTCCTGTCGCTGCTAATCCCTGGGGTCATCCCATCCGTCTAGCAACAGAGCGGTGGAGTGGAATGCCTCCTGATTCTTCCAGACAATCTGCTTCTCCATAATGGACATGTAAAGCACGTACCTGGAAACCGAACGCTCCTTTCGAGACTTGTTATATTCCATCACTTCCTTAGCAAACTCATCCTTTGTAAACTCATCAGGTTTGGACTTTTTCTTGTCCCTGTGAAAACAAGTTTGACCTTTACTACCATTGTAGTTTGACCTTCGTTACCAAAAGACATCAAGAAACACAACATGGCCACTAGGAGAAAATGCCTACTGCATGCAAATGCAAAAGGTGAACAGCTAACATCGAAGGAAGACCAGTTTAGAATACCTACAGCTTTTAGCCAATATTTTAGAACTACATTTGTCTTGTCTCAGTTTTGCATGTTTACCCTTTCAAAGAAAAAGGACATGACATTATGACATCGTGACGATTCTTGCATTTTGTTGATGTCAGGTGCACTGTGGTGTAACTGCAGTCTGATATGCTATTGAAATACAACAATGAAAACCAAGGCAACTTCATTGAGCCAAATACTTACTCCTCTTGCAGTCTCTGCTGTTCTCGGTAAAACTCCTCCCTTGATAAAGGAGGTGCTTGTGTCATGAGGATGGTATTTGCATGAGCCCTTGGCACTGCTGTTGCTACCCAAGCTGATGACATGTTGGCAGGAGCTGGAGGATATCCTGGAGGGGGAACAGCGTACCCAGCAGATGGAGGCTGACCAGGTGGAAAGTGAAGAGGAGACTGTGCTGGTGGTAGCCCTGAAGGAAGTGCATGGGGTGGTGGAGGGTACGAGGGAGCTGGAGGCACAGGCACGACGACGGGTGTTGATGCTGCTTCTGTTGGGGCATGAGTCCTTTGGGAACGTCCACTGCGCAGGCGTCCTCGATTTGAACTTCTGAAGAAACCCAAAAACATGTGTCACTCTTTGTCACACTCTGCCCTGATTGTAAAGAGGAAAGCCAATGAAGCGGCAGCCTGGTGGCGAGCACTTCCTACCCTCAACTTCAGCATTTTTCTCCCTGCTTTCCCTTCACTTGAGACTACGCTCCCTTCTTGATCCTCATGCTTGCCTTCCAGACCCTCGCCCACAACAGCTCCCGCAGTCTTCTCCCCTTATACTCCGCTTTGTGACCGTGGATGGAGGCTGCCCGTGCTTAAAAGACACTCCCATGTCCCATGTGCCAAGTGCCCACCGCTCCTCTGCCACTCCTTGATGTACTTACTGCTTATACTTACTACTGAAGATCACACTTCTGATCCTCAAAGTACTGCACAAATATTAACTAATCTTCTCTCAAACTTCTTTTAGCTTCTTCCACAGGCATCACCTGTGGTCTTGCCTCATGATGATGTCTTTGGCCTGTTCTTGTCCCTGAATTGTTATTTTCTTGCTTACTAAATTTGAGAGTTTTAGGAAATCTGTGGAATCGTCCTGGCTTTTGTTGTGCTTTATCTTTAAGACATTATAAACACAATGCACGCTTACAACCGATCTCTAACAGAGGCGTACCAAAAGGAAGGACTAACTTGACACAGCAATAATATATCAAACAAACGCCTCTCTCTCCCACTGAGAGAAAGCACCTTGGCTCGTTGAGATGAGAACATTGAAGAAATTCAAAATCGTCATCAAATAACAGCCTTGACTTTTCGAAGAATTTGCTCCACCAGTATCCGCTAAGTTGTGAAATAAAGAATGTTGGAGGCTGATTTGTATTGGGGAATCAATGTCTTCAGGTCTGTTCAGCCAGTAATCAAAAGGGTGGCTTTCCACCCAATCCTTTAGTTATATTTCATTTTTAGATGTACTGCTGGTTCCCTCAAAAACTGTTCCTTTTTCAGAGTCCTCTTTTCAATCACGTACTGGAGTTTTACTTTAAATACTCTACTGCAAGCACAGATCCCCTTTGTCAAAGCCAAATCAAATTAAGCCCTTTAAAAATTAATCACCGCTTGTATTCTCCACAACTATCTGGGCATACTTACTCCATTATAAATCAGCTGTTGTCTAAGTTAAGTGTTACGGCCTCGTTGAACAGGTTACGGGTCGTAATATACCGGATTTCTGTAGAATACTTACCGTTGCCAGCCTGGTCTGCCACCAGCTGAGCCAACTGTGCTGCCTGTGATTGCATGAGCTTTTGGCATAGGGAGAGGAAAAAGAGAAAAATCCCATTTAGTTTATCTCAAGACAGCTTTTTAAAAGAAATTCTAAAGTTATAGTGACTTACCGGTTGAGGGTACTGATTGCCCTTGGGGGCCCAGAAGACTTGGGATCGCTGGTTGCCTTAGTGCAGGAACGTGATCGCCCTTGTCAATACATGCAAAGAGATAGAAATTAAGCTCCACTAAAAGGCAACAGTCACTGCATCATTTGAAAGAAAACTGACCTCCTCTTCCAACAAGCTGCTGGTTGACAGAGAGGGAAATTTCAGAAGTTCAGTAGCAGTCACCAGAGCAGCAGGAGGTAACACAGTATCAGCATCACTACCAAAAAAAAAAAAAAAGTTATTATTCAAACAGCGTTTTCAAGAGCTACTGGAAATAGCAAGTCCAAGGTGAGAAAAGGCTGACTACTGTAAACGGGAAAAAAAATTAAAAAAAATCTTCATCAGATTTACAGATGTGAAGTTGGCCCATTCTTAAGGAAGCACTGGAAAGAAGTCAATTTGGACTACTGGCATGCCAAGAGAAAGCTCACTGGAAAAATATCTTCTTAAGCTAGCTGCACGTGAAAGGGTTAGAGCACATACAAGTCACACACTGAATCTCCGTTTTGGAAGACGCGAGAACTGAAATTCTATGAGGAAATGTTTATGTGCGAGTGCAGAGGCTGCCTTAGAGGTTCTTCTGAATTGCGGTTCTTTGCATTCAACGCTACAGCTGAGCCTGACAGTCTTCTGGACAGAGAGGCTATTTGCAGCCCAGGCATAAAGCTGAAAGGCCACAAGCCCTAAACAATCGTACAGATCTTTCACGTCTTTTCATGTGACTTCACCAGGCTGCAAACTCAGACTTTCATGTTTGTAAATACTTCAAAGTTACGGCGTTTCAGTGTTTATTAGCCAGGTCAGCACGCGTCACCGACTGCCCTTTGTGTTACTGAGGATGACTCTGACTTATCGTAAGATTGATGGTAGAAATACCGTAGAAAAACGTAATAGGAAAACACCTGCTCAGTTTTAGCTCTAATTGTGCTTTTACAGGTTTCATGAAACTGTTGCTTCCTCCGTACTAGAGAGAAATTAATGCACTCAAGAAGCTTTGACATAACTAGAGGGCTCCTTTAGGAATTGCTAGCCACATAAAACCAAAGGGCCCCTGGGCAAAATGTGCCTCTTTCAGGGTAAAACTCATAGACAATGACTGATAAGGGAACTGAGCAAGAAATACTTCTGAGACAATCCTTGCATGAGACACACTTCCAAGTTATCAAAGTGTCCTCATTCAAAGTAAATACAAAAACCAGAACTTCCACTAGTATCGGGAACTGTCACTACCGATAGATAAATAGCTAGTGGAGAAGCTCAACAAGAAGAAGAACCTAACTTGAGCATTTTAGTGTCCTTTATATCCCTGTTGATCTACAGATTTACTTACCAAAGAGGTCCGTCCGGCTGTTCAGCACAGAGAGACAGGGACACTGCTGGAGGGAGACCAGAGGTGATGACAGAAGATGGATTTACTGGCAGCCCAACGGCCACAGAGGACTGACCAGAGGCCAACGATGACAAAGCAGCAGCAGAATGAGGAGCCAGGGATGCTAATGGAGTCATTAGTGGGTCCTGCTGTCTGGAAACTGCTGGCCGGAGCTGAGGCTGCATGTTGTGCGCTCTTGTTTGTCTCGTTAGTGGTGGTGGAGGTGGTGGAGGTGGCGGCTGCTGCTCATGTTGCTGCTGAATCTGCTCTCTGTAGCCAGTTCCATTATTGAAGTTGTTCACAGCCTAGAGGCAGAAAAACACGTACAGAAAGGCACTATGAAACTTCAGTAGATGTACGAACAAAAGCCTCCCCAGAGCAAAATTGCTTGTGTGTTCCTGTAAACATTATCAATCCTAAAATCAATCAACATACAGGTATAGGAAGACATCAGGTGAAACACTGACCCTAACGATGGGTAACGCAGAGTATCTCTATTTACAGTACCTCAGTGTTAACACCAAATTTGAAAGTGAGGCAATCACGTTAAGCAAAAGTGTGACCTGAATTTGCCAGATTCTCTCTAAAGAGTTGTAAGCTTCTCTAACACCAGATAACGTCTCTGAAAAGTAAATTTAGCCTTATTCCATTTAGCCTTGCTTAAGGAGATGTAAACGAGTATTTTCTTCCCTTTCAGCTTTTCGCAAATAGACCTGTCTAACAAACAGTTTACATAAATGTCAGCATGTCACCTGGCGTAACAACTTGTTGGCAGTCAAAGCATCGGGAGAAACATCTGTTTGATGACACGTTGGGCATGTATGTTCCTCAGATTCCAGTAACGCTGTTCTAATACCTGTGAATAACGAGAACCATCAAAAGAGTTTTCAGCAAAACTAAGGAAAATGTTGGGGTTCTAATCAATTATAAAAACACGTATATGATTAATGGGTGAATACAGTCTTGAACAGAGCCTGAAGCGGTAAATGTCCAATAGTGTAAAAAATGTCCAGCATGCAGCAAATAACTAAGCAGTGTTGATATTTCACTGTTGTTACTTGGAAGCTGTAGAGTAGGCTGTGTCTTGATGTTTGGACTGGTCTTTCCACTGTGCAGGACAGTGAGAAGTCACCAACCTCAAGGTTGATGAATAAAACACATCTCAAAAAACCGTTCATAGATTCAAGTTCTGAAGGATTTCACCAACTCTCCTGTGGAGAAGAATGTGGATTAAACGCCCAACTCTCCGTTTGTTGCAGACCACAATAAGTCACCAGAGCAGGCTATAGAATTTTGCATGAGAGAAAGGTCTGGGGACAAACTAAATGTATTCAGTATCTCATACTGTAATCACCTGCACGGTTACACATTCTTCTCAGAGTCATCCTTCCACATGTACAGAGGGTTTAACTAGACACGTAACCAGGGAAAAAAGCTTTCTGCCTTTTTTTTCTGCCCTTTGCATGAGCAGGGTCCTCTCCCGTTCTGGGTATACTCAGGTATCAAACAGAACGGGTAACCAAGTAATTTCGTTCTCACCCAGTTCTGCCTTCGGAAGGTCAGATGCCATGTTTTGAGTTAACAACCGTGGGAGTAAGACTTACATTCGTCACAGTAACTGTTTCCACAGCAGGGAGTAACAGCTGCGTCACTCATGACCTCTTTGCAAATGAGACATAACAACTCCTCTGGAATAGGAGCGTCTGAGGAGGAGGAGGAGGACGGCTCCTCTGGTGAAAAGGGAGGCTTTTCCTTCTTTCCTCTAGCATACGCTTCCCTGGAGGCGGGGCGGGGAAGGAAAAACAACAAGTGAAAGATGGGCAAAGGAGAACTTTTCCAAGCTTTGGATTTTCCGCAAGCTAGGTAAAATAGATGGCATTCTTCTCAGTCCACATTAGCCTTCTAAAGCGTAGGCATTTAGTTTCAACTACTTCTCTTTGGCCACCACACCAGAAGAGGGAGGGGGAACAATTTTCCTTCTGCAGAACTCTCCCATTCATGGGATCAACTAAGAGATTGGCTCAGACTAGAAAAATCATTTTTCGACATCCAGAAATCAGCTGAAATGAATCCCACCTCTCCTCTGCCAGAGGGTCAATGTAAATTGCAGGCTCAGGATCAAGTGAGTCTCCGATTAAATACACTTATGAATAAAAGAAAACTATGTCTCAGCTTCTACACAAGGAGATCCATGACAGCCACAAACAGAAGTGCTATCAAGTGCATTTCTTCTCAGACACTCTTGTCACCACACAGTAGGATTTTCTTAGGGTAAAGCAAAACAGGAAAACATCCGTCTGGTTCACACATGAGATTTGATCAAAGCCAGAGGGGGAGGAAATCTCACTCACACAGCTATTTGCTAAATTGGGCAAGAAGCCTTTGAAACGTCAAAGAGAAGCAAAACGAGCTTTCGAGGAGAATGACTCCAACGGTAAGCACTAGTGAAATCTTCTGCAGACCTACAGATTCTAGGTGTACCACAAGTTGAACCAACTTCCAGGGGTGTGAACAGCAGGACCAGTCTATTTCCATATCAGAAAGTATCACAGATTTTAAGGCGACGATACAATGACGGTGCTTCCTCCTTCGTAATTACAGACGCTGGCCAACTTGCTTGCATTGCCACTCAGACACACACGCATGGTTTCTCTCGTTCCCTTTCTGCTCAGTCCCATTAATCCCATACTTACGCACTAATAATTGGTATGGCGTATTTCCCAGTGCTTGTCAGCATAGCACCCTTTATACTGGGATCTTTCACCTCCATCAGGAAACTCCTCGGAATTCCTGTGCTCCTTTTAATTCTGGGAACAGACTCAAAATTTCTGTCCTGTTAAGAAAAGAAGTGCAGATATCTCTCATCTTAAGACCCACCCTTAAAAGGACATTTCAATGATGATTTTCAGCAGCAAAAGCCTTTAATCCTCTCCTTTTACCCAGCATAAGGCTTGCTCAACTAAAATACCCTTCTCCCTAAAGGAATATAGCCAGGATGTCCCAAAGGCTTGAGCAGCGTTTTGAACTCAGTCGACATCCTTTGGCTTAATGTCAAGTTCCTTAAGGGTGAAATATCCCTTGGCTCACCATCCACTCGGAGAGGAGACACAACCCCGCTCCTCCTCCAAAGCGCAGTTCAGAGTGAGAGCTTAACTCGGTGCTCTGAATCCGACACTGAGAAACTGAGATTCACCTTCTCTAGTGAAGGTGGAATTCATATCTCACGCATATACATTCAGCAACTGATGTCAAATGGCATGGCTACTCAGCCAGGTGCTTGTGTAACTAAAACACGCAAACATTGAACGGATGGGGTCGACCGAAACATCTTGGGTTTTTACAAACTACTGAAAACTGTGAACTGTCATTAAAAAGCGTTGAAACCAGAAAGATTTCCAATAAAATTGAAATGTATAAAAATATGCATGACAGTGTGCAGAGAAAGATCTATGGACATATGTAATGTCCATGGCCTGGAAGGAGAAAATGTTACATTTATAACTCCAGGTTTCCCGTGAATTGTAAAGGGCTTTGCAACATTGCCACATGACCTCTGCGTTTCACCCCAAAAGAAACAATTCTTAACATGAGTATTCATGTATTTGTTACGGAACTGCCAAGGGAAAACAATTTAAAAGTAAGTCACACCAGAAGTCCCCCACAATCTTACCCCCTTTGTTGGGCAGTTCTTTACACAGTGGCCAGGTTTTCCACAACCAAAGCAAGTATATGATGTCGGAGGTGGACCCAAGGCTTTCTTCGTGTAACTGAAGGTGTTTTGGGGAAAAAAAACAAAAAGGATGCATGTGTTAAATCCATGTTTGTTAAAACCAACAAGTTTACAGGTTTTCCATCATTGCCAAAGATCGGATTTGACATTATCCACACTTACTTGGCTGGATCATATTCACGGCAAGACTGGATCATCATGGCTTTTATTTTATCTTCTTCGGCAGCATTGGCTTCAACCAGATTGGCAGTCTGTTGTTTAACAAGTAATCGTTTGAGAGGCACATTAGAAACACATTGAAGCGCACACAGCCAAAGACAACACCACTCACCCAAGCCTGTACAGAGCAGCACAACACTAGCTGAGGTTGCCTGAAAACAGCTGCTTATATAAAAAATAGTTGTGCTGAAAGTGTTCTGGGGAGTCCTTACACCATGAAATGATGCTTATGTGCCTGTTAACCTACTTGAAAAGAGCATTCTTGGGCACTCAAAACCTTAGGCTCAGGTTGGACCTTATAAAGACTTGTGCACCTACTCCAGTTTTCTTCCAAGTGGACTGAAGCTATGCACAGAAAAAGTTAGACCTGCCGCTATTATTAAAGGGATCTTTAAGCTCCAGTCTATTTGAAGGAGAAGACAGCCACTGTACATTGAATTGAGAAAGATGAAGGCAAGTACCATTGTTTACATTTGCAGCATCAGAAGCATACACAACTTAAAGGTCAGGGAAGTTGGTTTTGCTTGCTGAAATTCAGCTTCAGACACAGAAGCATTACAGAGATTCAAGCTTTTTAGAGCCCCTCAGCAAGACAAAAGACTCTTTTCAGTAGAAATTGGACCACTCATGTGCTGTAGGCAGTCCAAACTGCACGTTCCCCCCTGCTAAATTCTTCATATTAACTGATGTAACTAGGAACATTTTCACAATCTACACTGTGTCCCAACAAATTAGACCGTGTTGTCCACTCTAGATATACTGCAATTTATGAAATTGTGCAGCATTCCAAGAATGGATCTATAACTATAATGACTAGAAATTCAAAAATAGCCATGCCATTGCCCATGCGACAGAAACGCTTCTACTTTGGCTGTTGCAACCCCCCCCAAGATGTCCATAACCAACAGCCAATTCAGTTCTTCTGTGAACATTGTGTTCGTTTCCAATGTAAACCTAACGAAATGTGTGAACAAGCCAACAGCTTCTGCAGGGCTGCTGCTTTGTGTCTTGAAGCTGAGTCATACTGCAACACTATGTGCAGGCTGATAAGGCGCTCCCCTTCAATCTTCCCAAAGTGGGAACTGCTCTTCACAGGATACTATCAACAGCTACACAGGCTTTAAAGTTAAAATAAATAAATAATTAAAAACTACATTAAAGTTTTCTTCCCATTACAACAGTTATCCTGCTATAGATCACAGTGTTCAATTTAAAAATTTGAAGCAAACACTTTTTTTTTTTATGTATTTGACAGGAAAAAAAAATATATATACCTTAATCAGCTGGGCCAGAGAAAGAGGTGCAGAAGAGTCATCACTCTGTTCACAAAAAATTAAAAACATCTTTAAGTTTTACAATCAAAACCTAGCAATAGTTAACCTCTACCGTAGTCGGAAATTCTGCGCTATATCCTCTGAGCATCACTGAAATAGGCATTTCCAACCTAGTGTCATTTGCCTGTGTTCAAAACAAAGTCCAAACCCACGACAGCTTAGGAGTGCCTATGTGGTTAAGGAGAAGAAACTAAAACAACCAAAGCCGCTTGAGATTATGTATTGCTCCAGAATGTCTCAGGGAGGGAGCCTTGTCAAATGCTCACAACTGCTTAAAAGTCCAAGGGGTAAGGAAGCTGTCAACTGTCCGCTAAAAGGGATTCTAAAACAATATTTATGTTTCTTGGAGAAGGAAGCATCACTACAGAAAACTTATTTTCAGTGTAGTTTGTAAATCAATCAGCGTCTCATCATTTATAAATGCACACGGCTATGCCTTTATGAACACAGCCTAGTTGCCTGTCAAAATCAAGCATGGGCACATCAGCCCTGAAACAGGAACTCTGCCTCTCCTCTCCATAAGTTTAAAAATGCCAGGCCCACCACACCCCACAAAACCCAAATGCAAACACCACTCCAAAGCATCCGCCATAAAAGAAACCCACCACTTTATCAAGAAAAAAAATAAGCTGCTCAAATTATTGAAATTAAGGTGTCTGCCATGACAGAGTAGCCTATAAAAACTGAGAAAATGGATTTCTTGTCGTGTATTAGACCGCAGGCCACACTACGCAAATTAGTTTGGGAAGTGTGAGAATTTAATATTCTTCTCCTTGCCAGCAGACCAAAACCAAGTCTTAATGATGACAAAAACATGGATTCAGAGCACAATCCTGGGATTTTTTTTTTTCTCCTTTGCAACCACACTCCTCCCTCCCAGCTACCTCCTGCAACAGCTTGCAGGAATGAAGTCCTCAGGCCACCAGTCAGCAACGGACTGCGGCATTTACTGGGAACTAAGATGACATGCGGTTTTTCCACAAGTCAAAAGGGTAGCTCTCATCTGGTTCCTTTTCCAGGATATTGAATTCTATGATGCCACAAGCAGCAGTTAAGCTGACACTAGTAAAACATCATCAGAAAGACATCCGAATCACTGCTTAGTTTTTTAGAAACGTAGAATAAAATTTCTATGATGCTGAATCAAATACATTGTACATACAGCATCTATGTTTTAGTGGAAAATATATTAGGTTAATGTTGGGGAAATTAACACAAGGCTACATTGATTGGAATTAAGTGCAGTGTGTAGAAAAAAGTGTGAGATGGTGTTTTACATACGCCTCTTGATATTCCACTCACTGGCTCAGTTTGACATCTGGAAGAAGAAATAAAAGTGATCAGAACTTAAAAGAAAGCCCTTGTGCCCAACATACAGCAGCGACAACAGATTACAGAACTTGAACATCAAAACGTGATGTGCTGATAGTCTAGTGCATGTGGAAACGTATTCATATACATAAACGGCTCTCTCTTGGTACCTTCAGTGCAACTAAAAAAACCCCAAAAAGCCCATTTCTACTTTGTCAGAAAATTACTCTAAGACTTACAGAAATAGAACACCAAAGTGCCTCAGATATTTTGTCTCTGCTACGTAAGTATCAAAAATATGAAGTCTGTACTACAGTTTTGTGTCTTAAACATGGTGACTAAAAATAGTAGTAGAAATGTCACCTGAAGGCAGTGCCTAGGATTTTCTGCGATTTAGGAGTCCTGTAGGGGAATAAAAAAAAAAAAAAGAAGACTTAATTGCCAGAATTTGCTTTAAGATAACCTTGAAAATGCTACAGTATTTGGGGAAATATTTATTACATCTGGGAACTCGCTGAGATTCCACATACTCATTGATCTGTATCTGCATGTAGATCATCATGAATGAGACATGCAGCCATCGATGTAGTGAACAAATAATTCCAGCATCATCCCAAGTGTCCCATCAGCAGAGCTGGCGACCCTTGGTCTTTCCCCTCTAGCTAGTATGCAAAAACACCAGATTTGGGGCATAAGGATACCTGCCATATGCCACCCCCCCTGCCCCAAATGCAAAGAATAGACGGATTCGCAGAAACACTGAGAATCAGACTCTTCTGAGATGGGAACAAATTCTAAGTTTACACTCCAGTGCGTACCTGTCTTCACTCTAAAAGCAAGACAAGCAAACACATGTAACAAGGAATCTCTCCACGTAGAGGAAACAGCATCAAAAACTTGGCGCTCAGAAAAAACAACCCCAAGATCAAACCAAATAGAATCATTCTTAACAGTTACCGTTGTTGGAGTTTGAACCCCATGTCCCAGCAGGCCGAAAAGCATAAGTTTACTTTGGGACAGGAACAATAAAATCTACCCCATTACAACAAAAACTAACAGCAGCTTTAACCAGAAAGATACAATCTGAGTGCCTCTGGAAATGAACATCAATTAGAAAAGGTAACACACCCAAACCACTAGCACAGAACACAGTGCTTTATGGATACCTACAGAAGGTATGTTTTGCTGGTAGCTTTAACTCCTCCGACAGGGATTCTTCTCACAATTACTGATGAGTTCTTAGGAATCAGGGCATTAGCCTCTGTGTATTCTGAAAACAACATAAATGCAGAAAAAAACATTAGTCAATTCATAAGAATGTATATGAATATGTAATTACACAGCGCGGCAGAGAGGGAAGCCCTTTGCAGATAGAAAAGCCAGATTTCAGATGTAACGGTGCATTTTTATCGTCTCAGCACACTAGCAGTACATTCCAAGAAATCTTCAGGTTTGAGAACCAAACGCAAGCAGCACAATCTTTTCCAGTTTTTTTTGAGAGAGCGTGAATGCCAACAGCAAAATGCTCCCAAAGGTCACTAAAGGAGAGTCTGCTAGCGCATGAGGTTCTGTCCTGATCTAGCTTAAGTGGCTTTTGCTTCTGTTAGGCTACAAAACCAAGAGATCTTTGGAGAAAAACAAAGCACAGCCAAGTCTCACCTGTGTAAAGCAGATCTGAAGTCAGACAAGCTTGCCCTGCAACAAAACAGGCCCTTAGCTAAAGCATGAAATCTCTGCGCCGTTGCTTTCATAGCTGTTCACTAAAAGCGATTCGGCCACGCTGCTGGTGCTCAAGGCCGACAGAACACAGAAGACAGCCGGCCACCTCTGCGTATGGCTTGCAGCTTAAGACTGCAGACTTAAGACTTAAGGGATGTGGTACCAGTTGGCTTTAATACATTTCTATTTCCTTCGCCTCGATTAATTGAATTCATTTTGGTTGATGGCACCTTAATAAAGGTGAAGTCAAACAACGCAGACTAAAAAGTTAACTTTCTTTTTCTTCTTTTAATAGGAAAGGATTAAAGCTGGAGCACTATTCCTGAAGTGCCTGGAAATTTTTGTTTGCTTGATTTGAATTTAACAGATGCCAGCTTAGTCTAGCAGCTCTCGGACAAAACTGGCATCTCCCAGCAGGAACCTTTTCCTCCTGGGCAGCAATATCCCCGAGCAGAGACTTGGCAACAAATCTTTCTCTTTCTGAAAAGTCACACCCCAAGGCCTGTAATCACATTCAAACTTGTCAAGACAGCAGCTTACCAAACTGAAATATCATACTAAGTACCACGAAACCATTATCATCTCTGAGAAACAAGCACCACTTTTTAGGTTTAAAAGAATTTATGACTTCTCTAAGAACGTTTCTTACGTATAGTCACCATAAATGTTCTGCCGGAAAACTTCAGTAGTGCCCTGATACGGTTCACACGTAGTACCAGGGAAAAAAAATGCTTAGAGACATATGGTGAAATGATGCTCGATAGCACCTGAACGACAATGTCTTTGGTGTAGAAAAGAAGCGATATTAACAAGAAATTCCAAGGTGTCATTTAGATACGGAGAACATCCATGGCAGAGGGGCCATTAGAGGGTCTGCACAGATGGTAACTCACAGCTACACTCTTGATCCAAAGTGTTGCTAGCGAGCAGTTGCTGCAACAGCCACCAAGCCAGTTTTCCAGTGCAGTGGAGTAAAGCAAGGTGATCACAAAACGAAGTCACCAAAGACAATTTATTTCTTCAAAGTAGCCACCTGTTGTCTTCCCATCACATTATCGCTTCCCACCCCGTGTAAGCCCCCGCGCCGCTTGCCCTCCCAGTCCCCCCGCAGGCCGGCAAGATGGGCCTCAGGCTGACTCAGGCTACGTGGGGACGAGCCACAAAGAGCAGAGCGTGGCTCCCACAGGCCATGGCCATCACAGGGTGGTCTGTGACACTGCCAGCCGGGCAGTCCCCGAGCCCCCACGCCCGCCGCCCCCACGCACCTTCTTTGGTCTGGGCGTTGGTGATCTGCAGGTCACAGGTGGCCGCCTTCAGCTTCTCCCGGCCCATGATCTGGCGCTTGAGGTCGCACAGGGAGATGTGGAGGCCGGTGAAGGTGACCGTGTCATAGCTCAGCTTGGAGGAGAACTTGTAGTGGACGCACGACATGGTCGGGGCCTGCTCCCCGACGGCGTCTACTACAGCGGACCGACGGGGCTGAGCTCACCCCCGCAACAAGTCCGGCCTGCGGCCCTCAGCGACGAGCGGGCGGGCGGATGACGGGGAGAGGCCCCCGCGGCCCCGGCTCGGCCTCTGCTCCCTCTCTCACGCAGCGCTCCCAGGCCCAACCACTCGCTGTGGGCACTCGGGCACCTCTGCCTCAGCGTTCCGTTGGCGGTTTAACGGACGCCAGCCGCAGGGGCTGCCCTGATCGCATCACTGCGCGTGCCCAACGGAACACTGCACCCCCCCACGCCTCACCTGGCCTGTGGTGTCCCTCCTGTCACCCCCCTGGGCCTGCCACTGCCTGGTGTCCTGTCACACCCCAGGCCTGTGGTGTCCCTCCTGTCACCCCCCTGGGCCTGCCACTGCCTGGTGTCCTGTCACACCCCAGGCCTGTGGTGTCCCTCCTGTCACCGCCCTGGGCCTGCCACTGCCTGGTGTCATGTCACACCCCAGGCCTGTGGTGTCCCTCCTGCCACCCCCCTGGGCAGTCACTGCCCGGTGTCCTGTCACACCCCAGGCCTGTGGTGTCCCTCCTGTCACCCCGAAGGCCTGTCACCGCCTGCTGTCCCTCCTGTCACCCCCAGGCTGTCACTACCCGCTGTCCCCTCCTGGCAGCAGCCGGCCAGGACAAGACAGCCTGGGGAAGATGCAGTGGGCTTTGCCGTGCGGCACTTGGCTGCCCGTGCCCAGGCCCAGCGAAGGGAGGGGACATCTCAGGGTGTCCGAGTGTCTCTTCTTGCATTTACGGGACGTTCGGTCAAAGAGCCAATGGCCATTGATGGTTATTGCCATAAACCCATCTGCTTGTACTGGTACCGCTTCCACAAAAAGAAGACGACAGGTCATTGTCAGAGGAGACTCCCTTCTGAAGGGCACAGAAGGCCCCATATGCAGACCGGACCCACTTCTTAGGGAAGTCTGCTGCCTCCCTGGGGCCCCAGTTAAAGGTGTGAAGAATAAGCTTCCTGCCCTGGTACGGCCTCAGATTATTCTCCATTATTGATTTTTCATGTAGGTAGTGACAAAGTTGCAGCAAGAAGTCCAAGGGCAATCAAGAGAGACTTCGGGGCCTTGGCACGACTGGCTAAGGGATCAGGAGCACAAGTAGGTTCTCCTCGGTCCTTCCAGTTGCAGGAATGCTGACGGAAGGAACAGGAAGAGCCAGCAGCTTGAGCCCGGTGACACCGGCAGAATTGGGAGGTTTTTGATCATGAGCTGGTCCACACGACACCAGGCCTGCTGGTGACAGGTGGGGTACACGTGTCTCAAAGGGGGAAAAGGGTCTTTGCACAGGACTTAGCAGGGCTCCATGAAAGAGCCTTAAACTAGATTCGAAGGGGGAAGGGGATAAAACCCGGCTCGCTCTAGATGAGCCTGGGGGCGGCACGCCGATGTTTGAGGGATGGTGCTAGCGAGGTGCTGCAGTCTGCCAGCTCAGTGGAGGTAGGGAGCATGGAGAGCTGTGTGACAGCAAAGACGCAAGGGTTATTGATGTGTTAGAAACCACAGCAGAACTGCCCCTTTGGACTTCCGGAGGGCATACTGGAGTCACTGTGTTCAGCCAGCTGGGCAGAGGATAGGGAATCCCCCATATGATGCGTCCCGTCTGCCTGGTGGGCCTGTCCCAGGGAAGGCAGGGTGCAGTTCTAAGAGTCTCTCGCTTGCTCGCTCTCCCTGATAGCCTCAATCTAGTCACCTCCTCCCGCAGCTCGGTCACTACGTGGAAGATTTCCTCTCCCTGGGCGCACCTCCCACAGCTGTGCTCACTGCTGCCGTCCATCAGCATTGCATCCGTCCGTTGCCTCAGCCGAGGACACTGGGACGGACAGAGCGAGCAAGAGTAGGTCAGTTGAGGTATGAATGACAGTGGCAACACAAAGACTGGAACTAAACAAGAAGCCAAAGCCAAACAAGCCAATGGCCTAATCCAAGAACAACCCAAGCATCCTGCCTTCCTACTGCCAAAACAGGACGGTGGTTCATACCTTAAAGGGTACTTAGCCCTTTGCAGGACCAGGCCTAGACATGAAGACTACAGCGCTAAGCTGTTTTACAGGGTTTTTTCCTTTTTTTTTTTTTTTTAAACACTGGGTGGCTGTTGCTTCACTTGCTGTTTTGACTGTCACAATTTCAAAGTGAGTGTACAGCTTATTCACAGGGTGAGAAGGAAGGGGACCTTCCAAATGAATTTGCTTTCCCTTGGAAATGGCTGAGGCAGGCAAGCATTTGTGGTTGTTACCTCTCTGTCTTAAGCCCTGTTTTGTCTTAAAAATAAATTCAGGAGCCAGAAGGCAGGAAGAAGAGAAACGGTCATATTTTACTCCTTGAGGGGCTGGGTTGTTCTCCCTCCTACCACCATGACTGTGACCATTGGCTTCTTTATCCATCCACCTGTCCCACAGCACAAGCGTTGAGGTTCTGTAGAGTTTTATTCTCAGTCCTGCTCTGAGCTGGCATGGGAGAAAGCCGGCTTGAAGCACTAGTGGCTGCTGCCGTTCTTATTCGCTTCCTTTGCTTCCGTGATCAGCGGCGTCAGGCTGGAGAGAGGCTTGGCTAATTTTAGGAATGGATGCTGTGCAAAGGAAAAAAAGAAATGAACCATTACTTTCCAAACTCAGGTACTCACAGCCTCAAGCAGCATTTCTCTGGTTATGGGGAATACGCTGAAACAGGACTGAGGGGACCATCTGCACCTGCGTCTTCATGTCCAGTACCTTGCTATCACAGGCAAACAGGGCCCAAAATCCCATTAATCCCTTTATCAAGTTGTCTTCAGCGTGCTGGCATTTCTGCCCTGCCAGCACTCTGGGAATGCTGTTTGCTCTCCCAGGGCCTTGTTCCTTTCAGGAAACGCAAGTTACTTACTTAGGTTCCTGTTTTTTAAAGACATGGGCTGAGTTGTCAGAAAAGAGCAGAGGCATAAACCGTTCCTTAGGGAACTCCAATAGCTCTAGGAAATGTTTATGCCAGGAGTATTTAGGCCCATGTGTTCTTCTGAAGGCCACGGAGGTACAGGTTTTCAGCACCAAGACAAGAGCAGGGACACCAGAGACAGAGCGCTGACGGACTCAGCTCTGGCTTGCAGCGAGAGCAGTGGCTACCATCCCATTTGCCACTATGAGAGCTGAATATACTACCAAAATTCAACACAGGGCCGCAAAAATGATCAGAGGGACAGAATACCTCTCCTATGAGGACAGGCTGAGAGAGTTGGGGTTGTTCAGCCTGGAGAAGAGGAGGCTCCGGAGAGACCTTTTTGCAGCCTTCCAGTACTTAAAGGGGGCTTCTAAAGAAAGATGGGGACAGGTTTTTTAGCAGGGTCTCTTGCAACAGGACAAGGGGTCATGGTTTTAAACGACAAGAGGGTAGATTCAGGCTGGATCTAAGGAAGAATTTTTTTGCAATGAGGTGGTGAAACACTGGCACAGGTTGCCCGGAGAGGTGGTAGATGCCCCATCCCTGGGAACATTCCAGGTCAGGTTGGACGGGGCTCTGAGCAACCTGCTCTAGTCGAAGATGTCCCTGATCAGTGTACGGGGGTTGGACTAGATGACCTTTAAAGATCCCTTCCAACCCAAACCGTTCTATGATTCCACTTCTTTTCCTTTTGAAAAGCACCAAGACTGGAGACTAATATGAGGGGGTTCCGTCTCATGCCTTTGAGTTTAGCTGGTGAGAAAACCATTCCATAGAACAGCTGTTCCGCTTGCAGCCGTGTCCCCTTTTACCTGCAGAAGTTCCTTGGCAGACCCTCGCCTGTCCACATCCACCTCCAGGCAGCAGCTCAGAAAGTCGCGAAACACCGCGGACAATCGCTCAGGGTTCTGCAGCTCTGGTGTCCCGTTCGTAGCGATCAGATGCAGCGCCTAGAGAAAAAGGGAACATGAGACTCCACCTGTTTCCTTCATATCCATAACTGCCCAGATAGACCCCATTTTTTAAGGTTCAGTCTCCAGTGGCAGTTTCTTCCCTGGCAGGGGGTCAGACAGGATTTTTCTATAGCTACATAAAAAGCCTTGAGGCAGCCACAGCTCTTCCAATATCAAAATGATCTTGCCTTGACAGCTGATTTCACGGACTGACCTGGTTAGTATGAACTACATCGGCAAAAGCACATTTTGCTTCTCCAAGTAGTGACAGGCTTGTGACAGTGACAGTTTACAGCCTCTTTTAAAGAGTGAATTTGGCCTAACGCTATTATTTCAGAGGATTACTACTGAAAATGCATCTCAGCGGGGCTCACTGTTCCCTAAAGTACAGCTTCCATAAAGCAAAGGTAGCCAAGTTTTTTGCTCTGCTCTTGATAAAAATGGTAACCAGATGGGAAAAAAGGAAATCCATCAGCTTAGTCCTTGGATAAAGAAACAGAAACATTGGGAACCTTTTTTTCAACACAGGCACATAAGTTGCATGCACAAATATCTTATGAAGAAAATGCATCTTTGGGCAGATGGGAGCCAAGCTGCAACAACGTCTTTCAGCAGTCTCCAAATTCCAGATCAGCGTCACTTATGTGTTAAGAAGAAAACGTTTAATGCTTGCTATCAGAAAAACGAGTAATTCCATCGCTATGGTAACACTCCGCTACCTCAGAATTGGGAGTATTCACCTCTGTTAAGGGTTGAGTCCTCTGTGGATTCCCCTCCATGTTGTGCATAAATGTCCAGCTGCTCATCTGAATGCACAGTCATTCTGTGCACACAAGCCTAGCCAAACACTTGAAAATTCCAGCCTTTCTCCTCTTCAACAGCATCCAGCCAAAGCTAAGCTCAAGTTTCCTAAGCAAAGCCAAGGATGTTCACTGTCAAGCAGCTGACGGAGTTCATGCAGCTGAGCAAGTCTTCCTGATATTCCTCAGGCCAAGGGAGTACAACGTCATTTTGCAAAACACAGGGTGAGCAGTATCCAGTGTGGTTCGCTTGTAACCAAGGTCTAACATGCTGAGAAGCCAGCGAGATGAGTTCATTGCGCTTTTGCAAGATGTTATGTAGAAACGGAAGACAAACCTTTTGAACTATTCAGACATAAACTTCCAGAATACGTCTAAACTACACAGCAATAATGATAGAAATAGGCCATGGGGTCTTCCATTAAAACGTCTGCCATTACAACAGCTCTGTTCTACTGGCACTTAACTAGACCGGGACCACATTGACTTTGCTATTGTCCTCTTAAATACAGAGGACAATTTCCAAGCCTAAAAAGGCAAAGAAACGATCCTAGAGTAAAAACAATAAAAGGAAGCTTCTTTCCTTTTCCCACAACATAAATGTCACAAAATCAGTCTGATCCTGTCCATCTGCAGCTGACCTCAGCCACCGGACACAGTGGTGAGCTGGAGTGCCTGTCCTCACTACGCTTCAATTGCGCTACCCGAGGGATGATACTTCTCCTGCGGGAAAGGACTACAGCACCAACGGCAGCTTTGGGGATTTTACTGCAGCCACATTCACCTGAGTGTGAAACAGGAGTGCCAGGACAAATGGAGCTCTTTTAGTTACTTGTTTCTTCTCAGAACATGAATCCCAAAGAAGAGTCATCTTCAGCTCGGTACGTCCCCTTTTCAGTATTTCCACCAGAACAGGGAAAGGTCTACGGGAAGCTGAAGTACCTTCTTATCACATATCTTTTGGTCTCCTATGATATGCAGCTGGCAAAGAAAAGCAAGTACGGTACAAAGGAAAGGAGCGTTCGCAGTAGCTGCAAAGGGGCAATAAGCTCATTAATTTGTTTCACATGCCAAGAAACAAGAAAGGCTTCAGCAGACCATTACAGCTGCAGTCTGTGAAAGCAAGATCCTAAAGGTATCCAGGCCACCCAGATACGTGACTGAACAACATACAGGTGATTAAGAAGCCTGAAACTGTAGAAGATGTGCAGCATTTGAAAAAAATGCTACAGTTTTGAGACAAATTGATGCGCTGTGGTTAAGAAATGAAAAAGAAATGCTTAAGGCTTTGTTTTGTTTCTGTGGTTTTCTGTTTGTTTTTTTTTTTAATTGAAATCAGGAGGAGGTCCAACCTGAATTTCCAAGGGTTTTTATCACACCAGTGTTTGTCCCCCAGGCCCTCGGCATGTGCCGGATGGAAGGAAATCACAGTGAGAGGAAACAAATACCATCACAGACACATCCAAGACACACATGGCTCGAAAATTGTTCATTCCTGTGAGTTCTGCATCAGCTGGAAAGAACGTGAGCAGCATGGGATGCGCGTGCTCTACACGTGGAAAACAACACTGCATCTACATGAAGACTGCTGCTAACTCTAGGACTAATGAGCCTTTCATGCCCTTACAATTTATTTAGGTGTTTAAGTAACGGAAGCTCCTGTGTGCCTTCCATTATTAAAACAATCCTTCATAAAAAACAAATCAATCCTGTCGGGGTTGATTGACCTTAATAAAACTAGCTGATAACTGGGGAACTTCAGGCAGTCCATCACAGGCTGTTCACTGTTCCTAGCTCAGGGGCAACAACCGCTGAAAAAGAGCCCAGGAAGCCAATGCGGATGGAAGCAACTTCAGGTGCCTGATTTTCATCTACCACAGTTTTACTAAGACACCTGAAGATGCCTTGAAGCTCTAAGTGTCCAAGCTGATCGTATCTCCAGCAGGAGATGAGGCATATATGGAGAAAAAGAGCATCTCAAAGAATCTGGGTGAGGGCAGGAAGAGCTGAGTTTGGTCAGAGAGAAGAAATCTTTCTAACAAACAGTTGACCTGAGGCTTCTCGAGGAGCCCTAATCAGCATTTGAGGTTAAGGAGGCAGGGAACCTTCAGCATCCCGACCAGTCACGCTAATGCTCTTCACGGGTTTTTGCTGCCTTATGCAAATGCATTTTTTGCAAGGGTCTCCCAGGGAAGCAGGTGGAGTGTGGGCTCCTCTCTTTGCTTGGCTGGGGGTGTTTCCTGACCATTCTCTTGTTTCTTCTTTCAGTCTGCAGTACGCAGTCGGGGTGCCACAGACCAGAGAGAGCACAGCCTTACTGCTATGAGAGAAGCTAAAGGTCAGGCTCTATTTTAATTCTAGCCTTAATAAGAATTGCGTATGTATACGCATAGAGCAAACTTAATTTCCTCCTGAATTCCTGCATCCTGTCAGGAATTAACTGTGCAGCATTGAGCTCTGTTTCAGCTCTCAGTCATGAGGTGTTATCTTGGCAGACATTCCTCCACTATGACACGCTCCTTTGGTATAAGAACTGGTCATTTCATTTTAAGGAATTAGGACAAAACTGGAAACTTCAAAACATCAAAATACACTAGTGTACTACAGGTACCTGTGCCAAAACAGACTTGTAGAAATGCATTTGTTAAGAAGTGATTATGGCATTACTAGAACCACTGACACTTCCTGAAAGGCGCAGGTGAGCAATCGGCACTGATCTGAGTTTGGAAAGACTTCTCCTGCACGTACAGTTGAAATATTTTTCATAAAAATTCCCCAACTGGCGGATCTTGCTGCTGAAAAATTCTTGTCATTCAGAGATACAGCTCAAAGAGAGTTCTAAAAGCACATGAGAAATCTCAAGCGTGGTTGAGGGCAAAAATGACACATTTCTGAACAGTCTACATGTCACTTCTCTTTTAAGGTCCCCCTATTGACATAAGGAAAGCTACAATATATGCCGATATGCTCCAGCGACATATTTAGAAGCAGCCCTTGGTGGAACTAGTTCAAGTTGGTGTAACTGGGATTTTGTCTCATGGGAGACAAAACATGGGGCAGGTTAGAAAGACGGTGGTCTCTGGTTTTATTCACACCTTACCCTGAGAGGATGAGCATTAATGTAAGGAGGTTCTCCTTGTGCCATTTCAATTGCCGTGATCCCAAGCGACCAGATGTCCACTTTGGGCCCGTATGCGTTTCCCGACACCACTTCTGGTGCCATCCAGTAAGGAGACCCGACCATCGTGCTCCGTTGACTCTGCTCAGGGGTGATCTGAGCACACAAGCCAAAATCAGCTGAGGAGAAAAACAAGTACTCTTAAAGGCAGCTTGATTTATGAAACCAAGCAAAAGAAATCCCTTCCAGATGCCTCAGAAGGCGTTGTTGAATCTATCTGGTAAAGCGGCCATGCTCTGTTTACTCAGTGCTCGAGCCAAGGAAATACTGAAGTGGCCACTGAAAAACCCCTCAAGTTTCATGCAGTGGCTCTTATTCACTTGAAGCTTTAGATTATTCTTTATTACTGCCCCTTCTGGAAGGGACCTACACAAACCGAAACCACTCTTTACACCTTTTTCCTTTCTGTACCTCTCTGGACGTTGGCACTGTGCTCTTAGCTCGCAGCAGTGGTCTGCCAGTGCACTACCACAGGCATCGCTTTTGGGTAACAGGCAGTCAGTCAAAAGCAGCCCCACACCACATCCTGGGAATGCTGCACCTGACCAAGGATACCTACTCAGTTTGACAGATCCATCCATTCCGAGGAGGATATTGTCGCTTTTGATGTCTCTGTGGATCACTTGGTTGGAATGAAGGCAATCCAGAGCTTGCAGGCACTCATAGATCAAAAAGAAACATGAGGGTAAAACTTACTTAGTGACCAGATTTCATCACACAAGAAAAGAAATGGCTCTAAAGGATTTAATTTCTAGTTGAATTGAGAGTAATGGCAGAGTATTGTGCTCTCAAGAGGAAGAGCTTGCTGCTTCAACACAGAGTAATAACTTCCTAAACAAAGGCGTAGTAGCTTTTGAAACAGAGATGTCAATTCTTGCCACAGACTGTCCCCTGAAAGCACACACGGAATGACTGCTGCTGCAGGGAATGTGCTATCTCCACCCAGGTGACAAACTATGGTTTGCCAAAAACCAAAAAGTCCCTTCCTTCGGTATAAGATGGATCACTTTTGAGTCGGAGGTCGCATGAGAAAGATTTTATTGTTAGGCTTGACGGCAGATCTGGAAATAGCGTGTTAGGCATTTTTCAGGAGCAACCACCGTTTTGGGTGGAGTGCTATTCTTTTAAGCCGAGGACTGGGATGAAGGAGCCCCTATTTTTCTTTGCTGGTATTTTAAAATTCTGCCACCAGCATATTTGCTTGTACACGAAAGGAATGCAGTACAGGCATGCTCCAGGCAAAGGTTTAGAGAGGCAAAGTTGAGAAGAGTAAAACGAAAAACAACAAAAAAAGAAATAGTACAATAAAATTCTATGAGTAAAACAACAGAGTGTAATAAGTGCAGCGATACTGGCAGGCAGTTCACTTAAGATGCTCTTTCTTCTCCGTATCATAAAAGCAACACAGAAACAAAACTCTGAACATGAAACCTCTCATCTTCTTACCACCTGCTTAGAAGTACCATCCTGTCCCAGTAATGGGAAGCACAGGCGGGATCCCTTACCTCCCTACAGACAGCTGCTATCTGTCCTTCATCCATACATGTCTCCTCAAGAACATCATTTAAAGAGCCTCCAGCTAGGTATTCCATAACCACCCACAGTGTGTCACCGACGAGGTAGCTGAAAGAAGAAAACAATGGCACTGAGATGAGTGTGCACGGCCAAATTACCTCTGGAAAAAGGCTACAGCTGATTTTGTTTCCAAGTCATTCTTACATGAGGACAGGACAACATGAATAGACATTCCCTCTAGGCTATACAGGACTTAGAACCTGTGCGGTCTAAATGAGGAAGGCCCATAAGTGAACAATTAGACGTCCGAGCTGGCAAGCAAGTGAAAAATTGAAGTTCAGTAATGGCAAAGATAAATCTTGGACCAGGAGGATGTGTACCAGTGAGGACAGGAATTGGTCAACAGTTTGGAAAACCTACCAGAAAATACATCCAGGAACAGGAGAAACAATTTAAAAAATGGCAAATTACGTGTTTCTGCAAACAAGAACTTCACCTTCCTGATATCCACAGCAATGGAAAAGAGCAGGAACAGCCCAAAGGAAGTAATTTCGAGGAGGATTTACCAGCACTTATGATAAGACACAGAAAAGATGATCAACTTAAACAACCACAAAACCAATCAAGCCAACAACAAAAAAACATGGAGGTAGGCTGAGATGGCTGTGCCAGGTCCTTGAAAACAGTCTTAAGCAATATATGCCAGAAAAGATTAATGCAGACAAAATGCAGTCTCCTCCCATACACTGGCTATGAGTAGATAAACAATAGAGGTCAATTTTCTGCCAGTGACCAAAGGGGTTTTTAAAAGGTTTGGCTTGCAGCATGTAAATGAACATTCACGTGATCATACCAGAACTACTCACCTGTCTAAATAGTTCACAATATTGGAGCTCTTGTTTTCTCTCATGATGAGGATTTCGTTAACTATTAGTTCCTTTTTGGGCTGTTGTTGGAGATTAATTTGCTTTATGGCCACCTAAAACGACAGGGAAAGCCATTAACTTGAGTAGCCTGTTGCACAAGGTCCCAATGAACATGGAGCGCGTGTTTTTGGAATGACATAGCAGAGCTGTGCCAAACTGTCTTGGTATCAGACCAAAGAGCTCAGTAACTTATATTACAACACCCAATTTCTCTGCTAGCCTGGGTGCTAGTTACAGGACACAGGGCCATATACATTTTGTCTTGTAAAATCTGTACAAATGCTCTTTAAACTATCAAGCACGCATCTCTAACAACACTCTCTGGACCGACATTCTTCTCAGATGGTCTTAGTTTACCACCACTATTATTGTTGATGCACAGTTTGCAAGCAGGATGTGATTTTGTTACTGCCAAGATACACAAAAACTGCTGGTAATGCTTTAGTAATTGTACGATTTGTCATCATTATTTCAGCAACTGCTGTTACTCTTGACTTGACGGCATAACAGAGAGAAAACGCAGACGTACATTATATTTCAAAAGCCATACTAAAACAATCATTAAGGTTACACACACAAAAAATACAGTCCTGGCTGTTGCCTTCGCAGGCGTGGCGACCTGGTTCAGGAACGGCACGGAGACCAACCCCAGGCCGCTCGGGCCATCAGCTCGCTGACACCAATGTGGTAGACGGCAAATGGCGTTTATTAGTGTGTGACATGGCGTTATATAGCTTAGGTTTCTAACCTCACTTCCGTCTGCTTGCATCATAAATTAAACGCTATTGGCTTTCAGGAGAGGGGCCCTAACTTTCCGTACAGCGCGATATCTTCCGGCCGCCAGACCCTAGCTATCTACACCTGGCACTTCCTAGCTTCTTGAATCTTGATTTTGCAACTCGAAATACACATTCCTTAACACAGTTCAGATTGGCAATTACTTTGAGGGTTTCAAAAAAATAATCCATTCTATGTCATTTGATGGATACACCCCGGGTCCTAAGCAGGGCTAGACCTCTACCTAAGAGCAGTTATAAAGTGCCTCTGTCTAGTCCTGCTCTCAACATGGCACGAAAGAGACCACCCCTCCGCTCCCATTCCTGGGTTTCTAGCCACATTTTCAGGCAGGGTTTGTATAGATTCAAGACCGCTTGCCTTGGAAAAGGAAAGGAATGTGAAGAGGCCACTTTAAACTGGTCACTACAGGGGCTGTCAAAGCTAACGCCGCTTTCCTTCAAGATTCGTTTCTCACCCTCCTGGACCCCACTTCCCTGCGAGCACTTCACGGGCTGTAATGGGCTGTCACCGACACCAGACTTAAACACGACTGTTTGGTTTGGGAGAGATCTTTGCTCTTGATATACTTCTTCTACACTGACAGACATGAGAATGATTTCTAAACCAACACATTGACGCTGGCAATAAAAATGATACTGTTTTTATCAGTCCCAAAAGCTTGCTGGGATTTCTGAAGGCTGAAGACAGCAGATGATGCATTTTGCCAGCTGACACTAGCCTGTGCTTCAGAGGAACCGCCTTGGCAGTAAAGATCTACTGGCCACCCAAAAGCCCCATCCACCCTTCGCACCAGAGGGGAGAGCACTAAAGACCTGCAAAATCGGCTGGGACTGTGGACACTTACCTCTTGTCCTGTGGTGATGTCCATCGCCATGTAAACAGTTCCTGACGCCCTAGAAACAAAACAGCAGCAAAGAAAGGAGCACTTTAGTCCCTAGGAGTGAAAGCAAGCCCAGACAGGAGATCTCTGCTGCCTGTAGGGTTTAAAAAACACCTTTGTTCACCCACTCCTTCAGGCAGCAGCACACAGCGCAGCAGCCCACCAGCCCTCTGCCACGCAGGGTATCCAAGAGAAAACTTATGCCCAACGTGAAGAACAAGGGATGTCCAACATGAGGAAAGGATCCACACACAGCTTTCTCCAGCATAGCAAAGCAAGGAAACTATTCTCCAGCCATCCTACAAGGTCACAGCTAGAGCAGGTTAAGGCATGTTGTGCTCCAAACAGGGGATCCTTAAACAGCTTCTTTAGGTGTCAAGAGCCATCAGCAGCTGCTTCTGTTAGGTGCACCGGACACGTGAAGGACTCTTCATGGTATCTGTATTTTCCTCCTGTGGCAGACACGGGTTGTGTTGTAGAGCCACCAGAAAGAAATGGTGCTCTCATCTGCGGACTAGGCAGTGTGGCGTTTTGTTTGCCATCTGCCTCTTGTTAAAAGAGGTTCTTCCCCTGTAATGATGTGAAGGGCCTGAAAGGCCACGGTCAGAGGAAACCCCTTTGGGTTTAAAGTAACTGCAGGCTTGTAAACCCCATTAGTGTTCCTTCTGAGCTAAGCACAGGTTTACACTGCCATCATGTCAAAGCTGACGTCTGCATGGGCAGTGAGGCAAGGGAGAGCCAGCGAGGGAATTCTGAGAAGTGGGAACACCCATCCGGCAAGCGGCCCACTGACTGACAATGCCAAAATCAGTTTGCTCCTTTTCACCTGATTCCCTGGCTTGTTTGTGTACCTGCAGGCTGAAATATGTCTGAAGCACTGCTATCCAACAGGCACCAGGGACGATTTTTTTCTGGAGGATTTTTCCCCATCACTACAAATTGACCTGCAGCATGACAGTCACGAGCTGGTGACGGCAGCACGCTCACTGCTCTGTAAGAAGGGCGTGCCATCTTCAGGCTGCACTAAAAGCTGGAGGAAATCAGTTCAGAGACCCTTTCAGGCCAGATATTAGCCACTTCTCTTCCCACCAGCTGCTGAGGCACCTTTGTACAAGCTCACTCCTAGGATGGGCAAAACAAAAGACGGTGAGGGCGATGGTCCTACTGTCACGGTCACACGTGCGTCACACGCATGTTTCTTCTGGCTCTCACTTCTTCAGTCGACACATATCTTTTGAGAGCCTGGCACAGCTCTAAGTGTCCACTGACATTTTACAAATGACAATGAGAACCAAACCTTCGGGTACAACGCAAGCGGCAATCCCAGAAAGGGTTTTTCTACAACGAATGGAGCAGAAACACCTTCCCACAAGTGCCCCACCAAACAAGAAGTGTCTACGATAAAGCCTGCCAGAGAAAGAGCGTGAGTGCGTCTGGCTTTCTGCAGCATCTATCAGTTCTAGGTCAGCAACGTGCTACCCTGACTCCAAACCTCACAAGCAGTCACGGTTTCTTTACAAACACTAAGGTCACCTGCCTTAACAGGCAGGAAAACATCTCCCGATGTCAGTGAACAGCTTCTGTCAGACACTGACAGCAGCATGATCCTGGTGCTACACAATGGCGCTGGCCCTCCCGGAACTACGACACAGCCACCGAAACTTTGACCGAGCAGGGAGTCTGTCTGTATTTAAAACGCAAGTCAGGTACCTAGTTTTGATGCCATTTCTTCTTGCCTCCTCACATCAGAACCATTTCAAATCAATCCTAGTTACAGTAAGCATGGTTGGGCTTCAAAGGGAAATAGCCTGATGTTTTTTTTTCTGTAAACTCCTAAAACCTGCAGGATCCACAAGTGGTCTGCCATCAGGCAGATGATGCATGTTCTCATCAAGTACTTTGTGCTTCAACTCTCTGTTTATTACTGAATTTTTGTTCTTTTCTGCCTCTGCTAGAAAAGAGAGCTTATTATTTAATCTCTGCGTTCTGTTGCTAAACTATGTGGTTATAATCCAGATCACTGAATATCTTTTTAGAGCAAAATATTCGAAAGAAATGGTATTGAGAACTGGTATCTATCTCACAACTAGCAGGTGCTAAGTGGCTCTTTTAGGCAACAAAGTTTTTTCGCCATTCTTTAGCGTGGCCAGATTATTTTGCGACATACAAAAAACTATTCCCCCTTCTCCCCCTAAGAACATAAGCAAATAGGGGCCACACACTTGAGGGACAGTAGACCTTCCTGGTCCTGCTCCTTGCTGCAGACAAGACATTGGCTCCATCAGGTTGTCTTTGGCCGTGCCTTCCGACTGCACTTATAAATTTGATCGGTACTGAGAGACAGGAGAATCTAAATCCAGGGTTGTCTGAACATGTCTGGAGCTTGCCCGACTTCACTCTTGATATTACACCAGCAAAATACCTGGCCCATTTTTCGTGTCAGTAACTGTGGTCAGACTTACCCTTGGCCAATTTGCTCCAATTCAGTATATTTCTTCTTAGGATCTCCCATGCTCACAACGCTCCCTGAAAGAAACAAAATTAAAGATGCTCACTGCAAACTGGAGATACCAACTTCCAGCAGGTCAGAAATGCAGCTCCACTGTCTGGGCTTGTGAGTCGTTTGTAGCCACTTGGGCAACAACAACAACAACAACTTCGTCATACAGGCAGCTCCACAGCACAGACAGCCTCCACAAAGACGGATTTTCTACAGTCCTTTGGAGAGTTACCTTGACAGCAAACTAAGAGCATGGAGAAACATTCACAGCAGACAGGTATCAGAAAAGAACAAGCACCAATGCAAGTGTTTGTTGTCGAGAAACACTAACGAGCACTGGAACAACAGAGCCTTTATTTCCTTAGGAATAAATACTCTGTGATTCAATGGAAGGTATAATGCTACCAAAGATTACATGCACCTTGGGTTCTGGAATCAATTTTGATGAACAGGTGCCATTTTCAGAACAGGAAAAATACTGCAGAGTGTTTCCAGGAGGGGATCTTCTCAACCTTTCAGCAGTTTGCCGGAAGAATGCCTTTATGTTTTTAAAGAACAGCTTCTCATGTTCATTCACCAGGAATGATGGGGTTTTAAGAACTATCACCATCATCCACTCATTACCAGGCTAAGTTCTGAAGACCTTGCTTATGCCACTCTAAGAACCACACTGCTTGTCTGCAACCTGACTGGGATTGACACGCACTTGTCCTGCACTCTCAACACTGCACGCATGTTGATCTCCACAGAATCACAGAATGGTAGAGGTTGGAAGGGACCTCTGAACATCATCTGGTCCAACCCCCCTGCCAAGGCAGGATCACCGAGGGCAGCTTGCACAGGAACGTGTCCAGTCGGGTTTGGAAGGTCTCCAGAGAAGGAGCCTCCAACAACCTCTCTGGGCAGCCTGTTCCAGTGCTCCATCACCCTCACAGTAAAGAAGTTTTTCCTCATGCTGAGGTGGGACTCCTGTGCTGCAGTTTATGCCCATTGCCCCTCGTCCTGTCACTGGGCACTACTGAAAAGAGACTGGCTCCATCCTCCTGACAGCCACCCTGCAGATATTGATAGACATTGAATATCAGTCTTCTCTTCTCCAGACTAAACAGCCCCAGGTCTCTCAGCCTTTCCTCATACAAGAGATGTTCCAGTCCCTTAATCATCCTCGTAGCCCTCCGTTGGACTCGCTCCAGGAGTTCCCTGTCTCTCTTGAACTGGGGAGCCCACAACCGGATGCAATAGTCCAGATGAGGCCTCACCAGCGCAGAGTAGACGGGGAGGATAACCTCTCTCGACCTGCTGGCCACACTCTTCTTAATGCACCTCAGGATACCATTGGCCCTCTTGGCCACAAGGGCACAGTGCTGTCCTGTTGCCTTCGCAGGCGTGGCGACCTGGTTCAGGAACGGCACGGCGACCAACCCCAGGCCGCTCGGGCCATCAGCTCGCTGACACCAATGTGGTAGACGGCAAATGGCGTTTATTAGTTTGTGACACAGCGTTATATAGCTTAGGTTTATAACCTCACTTCCGTCTGCTTGCATCATAAATTAAACTCTATTGGCTTTTAGGAGAGGGGCCCTAACTTTCCGTACAGCGCGATATCTTCCGGCCGCCAGACCCTAGCTATCTACATTTCCCCCCTCCCTATGCGTAATTAAATTAATTAAATTAATTTATTAATTTATAATAATAAATAAATTATTAATTATATTAATTAATATTAACAGTAATTAAATTACTATTTAATTAATAAGTTAAATTGGTTAAAATATAGCAATCTTAAAGGATATATATCTCATAACCTTGGATAGGAAACGTACTAAATGCATCCTACTCTTAGTCAGTGCGTTATAATAATGTTAAAAAAAAATATATATATATTACGAACTTGAATAGAAAACACAAGGCACGTCGAGATGTGACTGGGGGGCATCTGGGAGCAACAGGGTATAACTGGGGATAGTTAAAGGAAATTTTGAACAAGAACATTCTTAAAGCAGCTGTTGGCGTTCTATCAACATGATGTTGACCTTCTCTAGTCGGCTCTTAACAAACGATGCGAGTCTGTTCAATATACAGGGTCCAAAGATCAATGCTATCATGATAATTACGATCGGCCCTGTCAAGGTAGATATCAGAGTGGTCAGCCATGGTGAATGGTTAAACCACGATGTGAGCCAATCTTGTTGTGCCTCTCGTTCCCTTTTTCGTTTCTCTAATCCCTCTCGTAATTTGGTCATAGTGTCCCTCACTATTCCGGTGTGGTCCGCATATACGCAACATTCTTCCCTTAGTGCAGCGCACACTCCCCCTTGTTGCAAGAACATCAAGTCTAACCCTCTTCGATTTTGCAACACTACCTCAGATAGTGATCTAATTGATTGTTCTAATGCACTTATTGATTGTTCGATTCTAGCCAGGTCCTCATCTACTGCCACTCTCAGGGCGCTAAGTTCTTTGTTCTGTTGCACCAAGGATGCTACTCCTGTACCTATTCCCGCACCTCCTACAATCATTAAAGTAGTTATTGTTAGTGCTGTAAGGGGTTCTCGTTTTGACAGGTGATGTTCCGGGGTAATCTGTGAGTCGTAGACAAAGTCTTCAGTATGGTAAAAGATTTTGGGGACTATAGTTACCTGGACACAATATTCTGAGGATTTATCAAATTTTTCCAACGATAGACAAGGTGTAACTCCCATAGTGGAACACACCCACTTGGTATTGCTGGCCGGTATTAACCATTTTGCAGGGGTTTTATCTTGTGTCTCGCTAGCACATAGTTGTTTTTTGTGCTTTGGGACTTTACCTACGCACACGCCACTTCCCACCACCCGCGCTAATGTAATTCCTTGCTTTTCTGTGTCCCATATACACTGGGCTGGATTTGAGCCATTTACTCGTCTGGGTATGTCACTTACTCCTACAGCCTCATAAAAGGGTGGTCTTATTCCGTAGCACAGCCAACAATGCTCCGTAAGATTTGGGTTAGTTTTGTTCAGTAGTTGATAGCTAGCTTGCATCATTTTCCAGAGAGAATTTTGATTGGGAGTTTCGGTGGTGTGTGTTGCTCTGGGTGCGGTAACTTTGGTACTAGCTACAATATTATGTGGTGATGGTGTGATTTTCGGGATAAGAACCGGGTTAGGCCCGATTGCTCGGTTGGGGCCTACTGGTAGTGGATCATTCGGGATAATCTCCTTTTTTATGAGGATTAAACCACCTTTGTCTGTCCCTGGTTCTGTGTACCTTATCCCCCACATTTTCCCAAGTAACCAACTGTCTTCTTGGGGCTCAGTAACATTTAAGAAGAGATACTGACAATTTCCACGCCCTCGCCATGCTTGTGGTGGAATGCACTTATATGGACCCCACTGGACTTTTAGGTATTTGTCTCTACCACTACCCGATATCCAAGCAGGGGCTATGGTCTCACATCCCCAGTAGCTACAGTAATATTGGTTAGGGTAGTTGCAATAACTCTTCCCCGGGTTCGAGCTGGGACACATATAAAATCCTAGGTATCTCCAGCATCGGTCTCTCGGGACAAGCTGACACAGAGAGGCATTAAAACTTGGCGCATCTGATGTAATTTGGGTTGCGATAACTTGTTGATCATCGAATCGAAGGAGGGACCATTTAAATGGCCGATGGGGATGGTGTTCTGATACTGCTTGCCCTATAGTGACGAGCCCTAAAATCAAGATCACACAAAGACATCGTAGCCTCCCCCTTTGGAGGTTAGGTCGCTGCTGTCTGGATTCCACCAGAGTGGAGCTCCCAGGTGCGGACAGGATGCTTGTCGGCTTGTCGTCCTCTCTCGCCACCAGGGTGTACGGGTTACAAGGACGTCCGATAATCCGATCCTGTGGACAAAAACTCACAGTTTTCATTAGCTTTATTCTGAAGGTCCGGTTTAATAGACTTAAGCGGACACCACTTAACTTTCCCATCTTTTTTAACTGCAGCATACCCTCGCCCTGTAAGGACTAGCCTCCACCCTTGTTCCCATTCTCCCAGCTCATTTTTGATTATAACTAATGGGCCTTCTTCTAGCGCTTGAGCAGCCCAATGTTTTTGGGTGGGGCTATTCACCTCTCCTCCCCTGGGAAATTGATTTAGTGCTAAAAGAGCGGTCGCTAGCAGGCGTGCTTGGTCTCCCGGGGGAATGGCGTTGGCAAAACCTTCTGTTTTTGCTAACACCTCTAATTTAGATTTCAGAGTTTGATTTGCTCGTTCGACTATAGCTTGACCTGTGCTGTTATATGGAATACCGTGTGTTAAGGTGATACCCCATTTCAAAGCAAATGTCTGGACTGATTTGGAGGCGAAGTTCGGGCCGTTGTCTGTTTTGATCTGATTAGGGATGCCAAGCCACGCCATGACTGTCAACCAATGTTGGATGGTCGCTTTGGAGTCGGTTTTGAGGTGTTGTGTGGCTACGATCATTCCACTATATGTATCTACGGTTACTGCTAGCCACGCTCGAGGTTTCAGCAACTGACAGAGCGTAAAATCCGTCTGCCACACTTCGGAGGCCTTAAGGCCTCTGGGGTTGACTCCACTGGACCACAGTGGTGCTTTCTGGCAATGGGGACACGTGGCTACTATGTGTTTCGCATCAGTGACTGAGATCCCGCATTTCTTTGCTAGCGCTTTAGCTCCGATGTGGAGAGACTCGTGTAGCTGGCGGGCATCTCTTAGCGTCCACACCCCTTTTGCAGCAGCGTCTGCTTTGTCATTGCCGGTTTGGAAAAACCCTTTGATTGGGTCATGGCTGTTGATGTGGATGACTGATATGGTGCCCTTTCTGGAAAAAAGTGCTTCTTCCAGCATGATAGCTGTTGTGGATGTTGACACGCCGGGTCCTGACATGGCTAGGCAAAGCTTAGCCACAAACATCGAATCGGTCACTATGTTGAGGTGTTCCATTGGGAACAGTCCGCACGCTAGTACTACAGCCATCGCTTCTAGCTGCTGGACTGAAAGCGCACGATCGGTCGTTTTAATACAGTGCCATTCTCCTCCTGATTGCCATACTGCTGCTGCGGTTGAGGTCGCTGAGGATGCGTCTGTGAAGACCGTTGGTCCCTGTTGGGGCCGATCCATGATCTTCCTTGGGAGGTCGATGTTGACAATTGCCAGCATTTGAGCCCAGGGGGGTTTTGTAGCATACCGGACTTCTCCGCCAAATCCGACGAGAGCTATAGCTAGATACTCTGACATTGCCACAGATAGCGTTGGGAGCTGTTTGCGGAAGGGTAGGTATATCCTGGCGGGTTCGATGCCTAGGTGTCTTAGGGCGAGTTTTCTGCCTTTCATAATGAGGCTACCGAGGCACTCGACTCCCGGAGAGAATGCACGTGACGGTTTTCCCAGGACTATCCATTGTATTGGTTGAGCTTTTTCAGGAGGTCCCTGGGCTAGTGCCCCTACTCCCCCTCCCTCCGTGAAATGTACATACAGATCGAGTGGTATATCTGGGTCCCACCTGGTGAGCGCGCTTGACGATACCTGTTGCTCGATAAAGTCAAGAGAGTCTATCGCTTCCATCGTCAGAGTTTTTTGTTCCCACGGGTTCTTTCCCTTCAGAAGGTCATACAGGGGGGCCATGATCTCGGGAGGGATCAGGACAATGTTGCGGAGCCATTGTAAGGACCCCACTAACTGCTGCATATCATGGAGCGTTTTGATGTTTCGACGGATCTTTATTTGGGGTGGGGTTACGTAGGAACTTGTGATCTCCACTCCCAAAAAGCTCACACATGGTCCTCTTTTAACTTTCGCACTCGCGATCTCGAACCCATTTGTTTTTAAGGTTTCCGAAACTGTTGATACTAGTTGGTCCACCTGACTTCCTGACGGTGCGGCGATCAAGATATCGTCCATATACTGGATGATAGTCGCGGTCGGGTCACTACGCCGAATCGGTGTCAACGCCCGATCCACTGTAATTTGGCAGATGGTAGGCGAGTTGATCATTCCCTGAGGCAGCACTTTCCACTGGAAGCGTAGGTTGGGGCGGTGGCTGTTTGGGAACACGACAGAAAAAGCAAACCGCTCTTTGTCTTCTTCATGTAGGGGTATCGAAAAGAAACAGTCTTTAATATCAAGGACGGCACAAGGTTGTCCTTTCGGTATCATAGAGTTCATGGGTAACAGCGTTTGGACGGGGCCCATTGGTTGGATTCTTTTATTTACTTCACGCAGGTCATGGAGGAGGCGAAACCCCTCGCCTGTTCGTTTGGGTATTACAAAAACTGGGGTGTTCCATGGGCTAGTGGAAGGCTCTATATGACCTTGTTGTAGTTCGCGGTCAACTAGCTCAAGAAGAGCGTCCATTCGAGGCTTTGACAGGGGCCACTGCTCGACCCACACTGGGTCGGACGATTTCCACGTCAGTCTAATTGGTGGGAGTGGGTATGCGGCAGTGGCCCTTACGGTAAATTTGTCACCCTGGCTTTTAATAGGGTTAGGGCGTCCCTTCCCAACAGGGGTGGGACTCCTGACATGACATATGGGAAGAGGGCAATGGTTTTCTCCGGCCCTTTTTCAGTGTGAAGCATAATTGCTACTAATTGAACACTCTTTCGAGCTCGGGTTAATCCCCCGACTCCGCCCACCATGGGGGCGTCTTCCAATTTCCAATGTGGGGGCCAGTTCGTCTCAGGGATAACTGTAACATCTGCTCCAGTATCGATTAAAAAGGGGACACTAATGGTGGTGTCATTTAAGGTATTATAGAGGGAACAGGTCCCCCACACCACTGGCGGGTTATCGCACTTTACTGCCAGGGCCACCCTGGTGTCTCGCCCCCAGAGGGTGGTCCTTGCTGTCCCTGAGGTAGGGACAGGTTTGACTGAATCGTCGGTTGAACCGTAAAGTTGGTCGCTTCTCGAGGGGGTAGCGGGTTCGGGAGCGCTTCGCCCCACCTGGGGTTGGCGTAGTTGGGCCGCCTGGTGTCCCAAGTGGGAGAGGGTTGTGCGCGGCCCAGGCGTCCTCTCCCCTTCCCGTTTCCCTGAGTTTTAGATCTACATTCTCTAGCAAAATGTCCTTTCTTTCTGCAGGCCCAACACGGTCCTCTGGGTCGGTTCTGGCATGGGGGAAGCGCTGTTGGTGCAACCCCCGACCGAGGGCAGTTTGCTACAACGTGTCCCGCCTGGCCACATTTAAAACATGTCATCACATTAGCTATTGCGGTACGAACAGCCACCTGGATCGGGGCTAGATGCTCTTCCTTCGTAACATGCTTAATCATGTCCGCAATGCTCGACCCCACTGGCAGTGACCGTAGGATTTCCTTGGTTGTCGAATTGCACTGCTGACGTAAGCAATCTGCAACAACCGGGCCCTTCGCATCCGCGGGCAGGGTCGAGGAGTCGACCGCTGCCTGGAGGCGATCCACGAATTGCGTAAAGCTCTCATTTTCATTTTGTTTTATTGTGGACCATGGCGATGGCTTGACAATAACTCTAGAGGCTGTGCGAATAGCTTCTCTGGCTGCACGAGTAGTTGTCATTACTTCATGAGCCCGCAGGCCCTGGGCCTGCGCCTGGGGGGTAATCATTGTTGGATCTGTGCCCATCAGCCGCTGCAGGCTGGAGCCATGTAGCGGGTGATCCGCCCCGGTTATTCGGGCTAGTTGTTTCGCACAGTTGTCCTCCCATTCTTGTTTAAAAACAATCATCCCTGCCCCGTCGAAGATCATTCTACAAGTCTGTTTTATATCGAACGGGAGCATATCGTCTCCCCCAAAGACACCATCTATGAGGGTAGAGACCATGGCAGAATTAAGCCCTTTATCCGCAATTGCCTTAACAATCGCTTGTATATCTTTAGGGTTTATTGGTGAGTGGACCCTCTGTCCCCCATCTGTCACCCGGACCGGGAACGCTAGCGCAGCCGATGGGGCCCAGTCGGCACACGCAATTTTTATTTTTCTCCAGTCCGTGAGAGGGATTTCTCCCCTTCGCGGTTCCGCTTTAATTTGGATGGGAATATTTTGGCTCTTGATTTTATTTATCTCTGTTTCCTCCTTCTCTGAGTTTGAATCGGTTGTGAGCCACTCGTCCCAGCTAGTGTCTGATCCAGAGTCGGAACTCGACTGACTGGTTACTTCCGGTTTGCAGTACCTTTTTGTTTGGCTCCGGCCCCGCCCGCTTCCCTTGCGGGCGGGCCGTTCCCGCCCTCCTGGCTCGTCCCGCCCGCTTCCCTTGCGGGCGGTCCGTTCTCGCCCTCCTGGCTCGTCCCGCCCGCTTCCCTTGCGGGCGGGCCGTTCTCGCCCTCCTGGCTCGTCGGGGTGTTTGTCTTATCAGCGCATTTTTTCGGATGGCCGCTCTGATTGGCTTTCCGCCCTTCGCTCGCGATCTCCTCGCCTTCCCGGTCACCCTCATCACCTCTCTTTTTCTCGTTCTCGTCCCCTTCCCGGTCACTCTCATCACCTTTCTTTTTCACGTTCTCGTCCCCTTCACGTTTGTGTGCGCTTGTTAACGCTAACGCTTCCTCCCTGTTCCCACTAAGGGCATCCTCGCCCCGCCCTTCGCCTTCTTGCTCGGCGCCATCTTGGGGCGTATAGGGCGGTGGTGTAGCCCAGACTTCCTCAGACTCTGATTTCTCCGCGGCGCCCCTGGCCTCCTCGGCTAGCTTACCCCAGAAGAATTTAGCTCGTTTCTGTCCGTCCGTAAGTGGATCGGGGTTCGGGAATTGAGGGGACGTGTCGCCCTTTTGCAGATCTTTAGGCTCACTAGAATCGTCATCGTCTGGGGAGTGCAAAGTCTGCGTGGCTGCCCCGACTCCCAATTTCGGGGTGACCAACAAACAGTTCTTTGCCGCCCTCCAGGTGTCCTGTTCTTGTATAGCCTTCTGCAGGGCTTGTACGACTTTCCCCCACGACTTAAGGTTTTTCCCACGACCCGAGGACATCGTCTCTTCGGCTAACGCTTTAGTGCATTTATCCCACACTTCAGGGTGGAGAATATCCACCGGCTGGGCAATGGCCCCAATTTGCAAAAGTCTCGCAACTGCGAGAGTAAAATCTTTGGGTTTACAATCAATACCCCACTGCTTATGTAATTGTGATACGACCTTCACAAGGGCTTCCATCCTCCTTGTTGGTCCGGGAGCGTCCTCCCCGCCGGGCTGGTCCTGCCGCTCCGGCCGCCGTTCACCCGTCCAGGCGACGATTCCCGGGTTTCGGCACCACTTGTTGCCTTCGCAGGCGTGGCGACCTGGTTCAGGAACGGCACGGCGACCAACCCCAGGCCGCTCGGGCCATCAGCTCGCTGACACCAATGTGGTAGACGGCAAATGGCGTTTATTAGTTTGTGACACAGCGTTATATAGCTTAGGTTTATAACCTCACTTCCGTCTGCTTGCATCATAAATTAAACTCTATTGGCTTTTAGGAGAGGGGCCCTAACTTTCCGTACAGCGCGATATCTTCCGGCCGCCAGACCCTAGCTATCTACACTGTCCCATGGATAACTTACTGTCTACCAATATTATGCTTATTCACAAATAAGCACAGCCATGGTGGACAGCACGAACAGCATTATTCCTCAGGCTGCCGCGTTACACAGGCAGCTGCACAAACGAGATGCTGATCATTCCAGCAGTAAGGCTCAGAAGCCAGGCCAGATGGGGTGCTGCCGCCTCCCGGCAGCTCTGCGCTGCAGCAGCGGGAAGGCAGGGCCGGCACATCTGGCACAGGGCATGGGACAGAAAGAAATACCGAATACGTACTCAGTTTCTCTAGGATGTCCTCATCTGTCAGCCCAGATTTTGTCTCCTGCCCGTCTGTGTTTCTGGACAAAGCGTTTGATTGTCCACATTGCAGAGTGGTGGCCACTTTAGCTGGTGCCAGCGCAGCGGCAGGTTCAGTTACAGAGCATGAGTAGATCTGTGACAAGAAAAGGCTTTGTATCAGAAAGCTGGCTTGCAGAGATGCCCCTAAGATCATATTGCAAATGCAAATGCTTACGAAGATGCCTCTTCTCTGCTACTAAGATAAATTCACGGACCCTATCAGAATCACAGGAAACTCATAACTAAATGGGAAAGTTCAAACCCGATTGTCGGGGTATCAGTGGCCTGGGTGAAGCACTGTCATGGTAGGACTGCGGCCCGCAGAGTCTTCACCCGCAAGTGCTGTCTGACCAGAAACATGCAGCTCTGAATTACCCCAAATACAGTGCTATCCAACGCTGGGACTTACTGGTTTTGTATGTTCAGGCCAGGGTGCGGGAACAGGGGGAGGTTCAATGCCTTCTTCCTCCTCCTCATCACCTTCATCCGCTTCTTCAGAAACAGGCAGAGCTGGTGGGGGTTCACATGCTGGTTTTGTGCCCTGTGGACAGACGGGAGCATGAGCGACAGTCACCACTTTGGCACTTGGGAGCTTTGACAATTACACACCACTTGGGTCTGCTCAGACAGCTTCAGGAACCAATCTGGACATGCCTGTAGTCCTACAGGCCCCGGTGCTAAGTTACACGTGGCACAGCACAATTTAAAGGTTACAAATGACCCTGCTGTTTTGTTAAGTTGTCTTGGCGTTTTTCATTCTTGCTGAAAACAACTTATCCATGCCCATGCTTAGTCAAAGTCCAATTTTACAAAATGTCATGCTTGGATATATCGCTAGAAGTCACATCTAGTTGCTGGTTCATTGCTTTGGCATTGTATCTACAGTCATGGTAACAGTTAATTAAGCTAACAGGTATCTACTTATTTGAATGTGGTTAAATACAAGGGTTTAAGAACCCTCCTATTTAACCCCAACCTTTGCTGCTGCTGCAAAGACGCTACGGTTGACTTTCCTTCAGCCTGCAAGGCTGGCACTCTGTCACAAAAGGCAAATCTCACAGCTTGCTCCACCATTCTTAAATGCTAGGAAAGCTAAAGGTTACTTTCACACTCACCGAAGGATGGGTTTCTCGGTATGCACAGGCGATTTTACCTGCAATGCGCAAAGGAAAATTAACCAGATGCTGTTATAAAAATTCCTTTTGTGGGGAAACCCACAGAACAAGGAAATCCAAAGAGACGACATGTTTCTGTCACAACATCCCTCCAGGAGCAACAGCTATTTTACATAGAGAGGAGGGTAACAGGACAATAGAAAATTCTACACTTTCTTGTGTCTATTTTTTGCCCTGTTTTGCCAGTAACTAAAAGAATTGGAAACTTATTCAAGAAAATGCAGATTGGTCTTTAACTGTCCATGCTTCTGTTCCCCCATTAAAGCTTGCCAAAATTCCACCTTAGCTGTGCCACTTCTATTCTGACAAACCACAGTCACAGCTCCTGAGTTCAGGAGCGTACAAAAAGTGTTTTGAATTTTGCATTTCACCACAAAACTAATTGCTTTTTTAGCAAACATTAAGTGTCAACTTAGACAGTCAAACCTCTTCATTATGCAAGTTAAAAAAAAAAAGATGCTTTCCCTCAAAAGAAGAGAAACAGTAATACATTCTGGAGATTAACCTCACAGTTTCTCTCTCACAGAAGCTCTCCCAGTCCGCATTTTAGCAGTTGCACTGGTTGAACCAGCAAACTGAGGAAATTGCAGACCCCACTGCCACACACTACCAGGCGTGGGGAACTGAACCACTGCAGGTAAATCTGTCCAAAAGCTGTCCACACCCAGTGGGATAGAGACACCCCCTTATTAGCTGCAGCTCTTGACAGAAGCTTTACCAAAGTCATGGTATCTTACTGGCATTTTCGTTTAAAAATCAACTCCGTTATTAAGGAACAGCCAAAGAACACATCGATACAGAAGCCAACTAGTAGTAAAAACCTCCACTTACTTGCTACATGTGTGGCCAGCCAGGGTCTGTCTGGCAAATACAATACAGAAAAAGCCAAAGAAAAGAAAACGCGAACTGCAGCACAAACTTGCTCTCTCATTTTTGCAACGATACGTCACAATTTTGCAGACTCAGGGCATCCAGGAGGATAAAGGACATCCCCATCACATCTGCAGGCTCTTGGACGGGAATGCCCACACCACCAGGGTCTTCCTGGAGTGAGCCTGCTATGGAGATTGCTCGGGATACTTATGCCTGCCTTCTCGCCCTCTGTGACACCGTTCCTGTTACATCACAATGGCAGCCGTTCTGGGTTGGTTTGTGAGTTTATGCACAGCAACCTCATCGTCTGCATGGGGTTTGCGTGGCAAGGTTGTGGCAGCAGGGCTGCAGGGGTGGCTTCTGTGAGAAGCTGCTAGAAGCTTCCGTTGTGTCCCATAGAGCCCGCGCCCGCCGGCTCCAAGACGGACCCGCCGCTGGCCAAGGCCAAGCCAGGCAGCGACGGGGGCAGCACCTCTGGGATAACATATTTCAGAAGGGGACAAAACCGGCACGTGGCATTTGCAGCCGGAGAGAGGAGTGAGAACATGTGAAAAGAGCTCTGCAGACACCAAGGTCCGTGCAGAAGGAGGGGCAGGAGGTGCTCCCGGCGCCGCAGGAGAGGTTCCGCTGCAGCCCCTGGTGAAGACCATGGTGAGGCAGGCTGTGCCCCTGCAGCCATGCAGCTCCACGCTGGAGCAGATCTCCACCTGCAGCCTGGGGAGGACCCCCCGCCGGGGCAGGGGGATGCCCGAAGGAGGCCATGACCTCGTGGCAGGCCCGTGCTGGAGTAGCCTGTTTCTGGAGGATGGCACCCCGTGGCTGGGGCCCAGGCTGGAGGATGCCGACACAGTCTCACGTAGCCTGATGTGATCCTGCCCTGCTGTGCCAGCCTGCAAGAGTTAGAGGAACTGGATTGTCCGGACTCCAAGCCAAGGGCCGTATTCTTTCAGGACCTGGTTAACGTTTTGTAGTTTCATCTCACTCGAACCTATAGCGTAAGATGAAGCTTTCCTTCTGCTTCTCTATGGTGGGTCTCCACTACAAAAGAACCCTTCAGTCCAGAAGAATATGCCCAGAGGACTCTGGGACTCCCTCGTAACTGACTGGAAGAAGGGACGTGAGATGAGAAAGCGTACCCTCCTGCTCACACTGCCGAGCTTAACCAGCCCCCAGACAGGGATCCCCATGGGACCCTGCAGTACTAAACCAACCACTGCCGTAATCCTGGGCTGGGCTGGGCAGCAGGAAAAACACCGTGTTGTCGGTGTCTGGTAGGTGCTATTTTCAGCTTGTTAGTGGAACTGTGTACCTATCCAAACAGGTATCACAAGTTCATGGAAGCTCTTGTTAGAAAAGAATAAAGGAAAAGACTGCAGAACAAATATTTTGAAAAAGAATTCTCGTAGTAAGTTTCAGTGGATTATGCTGCTAAGTTTTATATGATTTGATACTGTGACTTATCTCGGCATTGTTAGTGAATGTGATTGCTGCTATTTTGTATTGGATAAATTGCCATCTTTAAGTGACAGGAAGCACAAAATCATGGACTATATCACTACACCAGTATCCCTGATACTCTATCCCTTTAGTCATGTAAACCGTTGACCAAGTCTGGGACTAGGAGTGGATTCAGCCGCACCTAGACTCCCCTCTGAAAAGGACTTTAGAAAGCATGGGGGTCCACCTGAACCTCCTGACTCAACGGGAGGGCATTCCTTTACTTTCCTTACCTAACCTTAGTCATAAACCGTTGACCAAGTCCAGGACTAGGGGTGGATTTTGGTCCACTCTGAGCCTCGTGTCTCAAGAGGAGGGTGTCCCCTAGTTTCTCTCCTCAAGATACACATTAACTCGATCCGATAGACACGTAAATCATTCCAGTTTAATTGTAATCTGGCTTCTCTCTGCATAGCTTTTCCACGTTGAATATGGAATAGAGTGGACCTTGCCAGCAACTTCTGTTAATTCGCGCTTTTTACAAATCTAGATTAAAATCATTCGCTTTCTGATATCTTCGGCAGTGATTCTTTAAGCAGCCTAAATTATCCATCCGTGACAGCCCAGGACGAAGGGAGGGGTGCCAGGAAGGTGTTTTAAGATTTCACCATATTTCCCATTATCCTACTCTGATTTTGATTGGCAAGAACTTAAACAAATTTCCCCAAGTTGAGTCTGTTTTGCCCGTGATGGGAATTGCTGAATGATCTCTCCCTGTCCTTATCTCCAGCCACAGGCTTGTCCTTATATTTTCTCTCCCCTGTCCAGCTGAGGAGGAGGAGTGACAGAGCAGCTTTGGTGGGCACCTGGCGTCTAGCCAAGGTCAGCCCACCACATCTTCTCTACAGCTAATGCAAGAAATCCTTGAAAATTCCCCTCTATCACAAAACACCACAAAAAAATCCTCAGGGTCCATAACCTGTTGCTCAAAGGATCCAAGAATAACTCATAAAACGCACAAAACAAGTATACCCTGTACCCCAATCTGAACAGCGTGAAGGAGCAAGGATGCAAAGAAACAAAAGTAAACATGACCTTTGGCCACTAATGCTTCTCCGGAAAAATGGTCATGATTGCTCCATCTACTGTCTGCTTTAGTTGTAAAAACAAGCAAGAGAAGAAAAGTCACAGTTTCAATGCCATTTAGGGGACAAAAGCAGAAAGAGAATTCATTTCAGGAGTATTCCACAAGGTGGAAGTTTTTAAGGCTGCTGCTTGACCACCTCATTTTTGAACGTGGGTCTGACTCATTTTGGGGCCTGACACTGCCTCTTTCGCAGTGAGATGTCAACTTACCTCCCGACAGGGAGGCGATTCAAGACAGTCAGCACGGCTTCACCTAGGACAAGTCCTGCCTGACCAACCTAGTGGCCTTCTGTGATGCAGCGACCACATTAGTGGGCAAGGGAAGAGCAACCGACGTCGTCTATCCAGAGTTCTGTAAGGCCTTTGAGACAGTCCCCCACAACAGCCTTCTCTCTAAGTTGGAGAGAGAGAGATTTGATGGACTGTGGACTGTGCTGAGTTGACACGCCTGAGGGATGGGATGCCGTCCAGAGGGACCTGGATAAGCTCGAGGAATGGGCTCGTGTGAACCTCTAAGGTTCAGCATGGCCAAGTGCAGGGTCCTGACACAGTACTCCAGCTGGGGTCTTGCCACAGCGGAGTGGAGGGGCAGAGTTCATGTACTTCACGGCATCCTTCGAATTTATGAAGGACTATCAACAGAGATGGGGTTGTCCATGAGCATGAGAACCACATGAAGTCTAAAAGTCAGCAAAGGCACCTGCTCTGAGCCCACCAGAGCATGTCTGCTCCAAAGCGTGGCAGCCTCCTGTCACACCGGAGGCAGCTCTACCTTCCACTGTCTCCAGATGTCAGGGCTCCGGTGGGTCACTCTTGGGGTAGCAGCAGGAACACTTTGGCACAGGTAAAAAGCGTTCCCAGAGCTTCCTGCAAGCATTTGCACAGCTCACAGCCCAGGACAGCTGTGCCTGTGACGGCCACACCGTTTTTACCCTGCCTCCCCAGAACAAGGACAACATTCTGGACATCTCACTCCTGGGCAGAAAGCCCAGAGACTTCCTTTAATGACAGAAATCCAAAGAGCTACAATAAGCTTTTTAAATCAAGTACAGCCAATAAAAAGCAGACAAACCCACCAAAAATGATGGGTAATCCTCTGAGGCACTCCTGAGGAAGAAAAGCTCTCCCGTTAAGTCCACTGCCCCTCACAAAACAGACAAGTGGCTTAAAGAGATGCCTTCAAAGAAACTGCAGATGGAAGAGAACCCTGGTAACTCTAGTACAAGAAACTGCCCAACCTGCTGTAGACATATTGGACCAGAAAAGTGGCTTACAAGACACAAAACACAGTACAATCCACCAGAGCAGCAAAAAAGTCAACCAGAAGAAACATCGTACACAAACCAAAGGTGCCTGTCCAACCACTAAAAAGACAAGCTGAAAAAGGACTCTCCACAAAAAAAGGCTACACAGAACACAACGCAAGGCAGAAATAACCTAACCCCAGGAACCCAGGGCAACAAACCCAGATTCTGTCCATAGCAAGAACACGCTTTAATCCTACCTCGCTGAAACTCTGGCATGCCATAACCCTGCCACCCCATCAACCTAGCAAACTGTAGCCCTAGCTTCCCATAACCCTCGCCCATTGTAGCTCTAGGATGTCAACAAAATGAACACAAACTCTCTGGAAATCTCTGCCGGGACCTTCAGGTGGCCCCGGATTTCAGACATCACAACTTGGAAGTGGGAGCAGGACTAGAGCCACAGGGATGTCACCAGCATCCATCTTTACATCATCCGTCACACCCTGATAACGGGCCCAGGTTAAACACTCCCAGGGAGAAAGGCTGAGGCACTCAGAGACATTGAACCAGACAGCCACAGCCACGGGGCTTCAGCTCATCTTTGCTGTGTCAGAGCCACCAGGCAGATGACCCTGTCCTCCTGGAGACACTCCTCAGGGCAGACGTACCCAGTGCCAGGTGGCTGGATATGGCCTTTGCTCTATGGGGAGGCGCCTTCTGGGAGCAGGATCCCTCACAGGGGCACTGGGAAGCCCTCCTGGATCCCAGAGAAACATCTCTGTGCTGCTCCGTATCTCACCAAAACCAGCGGTGGAGGAAGGCTGCTTTCATAGCCTCCAAGACAACCAGCTCACCTGGGCCGCTCTGTGGCCACCTTTGCTGTCAGGCAGGTCTCAGCACTGCTCTGCAAGCAGCTGTCTCCTCCCTGCAGGGCACTCTCCAGCACAGGGTACATCTCCACTTGCTCAGTCTGTGGGCAAAGATCGAAAGGGAGGGATGGGTTTGCTTTGCCCTCATTCCCAGGGTGCCACAAGAGAGACCTGCCACCCCCAAATCAGCCGTGTGACGTGGACACCACATACGAGCTGCAGACGTGGGTCAGGACGGCTGTGGGGAGCGGGCAAGCCAATCTGCGGTGCCCTCGGTGCTGGCTGAAAGCAGAGCTGGAGGCAACGGGGCGAAGCCCAGGGCAGCCGGCAGCAGGGCCCGGCAGGATGCAGTGCCCGCAGAAATGCCCGGCTCCTGGAGCCTTAGCCCTGGGGCTGCAGCACGGGGACGGCACCAGCTGGGGCTTCGCCGGGAAAAACCAGGCAGGGGTGACCCTGACATCCCACATATGCACCTGGCCTTGGGACTTGACAACCTGGCCCTCTGCCCATCGCCACCAGGGGATCCAGAAAGCAGCGCCACTGGCCATGAAGTGGTCCTGAGACATCGCTCCATGGGTGAGTCTTTAACCAGCGGGCCTAAAATGAGGACAAAGCCTGGAGGCCATCGCTGTTCTGTCCTTCTCCATCCCCCTGTCCTCATCTACATCCCTCTGTCACCCCTCTCTGCCCCTCTGTGCCCCTCTCCTCCTCTTCCCTGCTCCGCCTTGGCCCGGGCCCGGGCCTGGGCAACCCCATGCAGACGGCCATGAGGCTGTGGGCGGGCGGGGCCTGGCTGGGGGGCGGGATGCAGGCTCAGGCAGCAGGAGGGCGTGCCCCAGGGCATGCCGGGAGCTGTAGTCCTGGGCTCGGGGCTGCCAGGCGGCCATCTTGGTCTTGGAGGCCCAGTCTCCCTGCTCCAGCTGCAGCGAGGCTGCCCTGAGGGCCGGGGCCTCTCAGCCTGCATCTGGCTCGGGTTTGCGTGGGCTGTCTCTGGCCTTGCTCTCCTGGTGACGTGGATGCAGAGGGGCAGATGGACACTTAGTGCCTCTGGAGAGGAGCTGCCGTGGCTGAAGCTGAAGCTGAAGAGCTCAGCAGAAGGTGAAGCAGCTGGAGAATGAGATGAAGAGGATCCCAGCAGCTGCTGCCTCCAGCTGCAGACAAGAGACAGCCGGCCTCTCCAGGTGAGGAAGGGTCCCTCTCAGTAGTTCTCAGCAGACCAGATCTCCAATGTGCACCGCGGGGTCTGTATAAATAAGGAAAAGTGCAGTACGGCCACGTAGTGTGTGTTGGCGGGGGGGGGGGGGGGGGGTTGGTGTGGGTGCGTGCGTGTGGGTGCGTGGCTGTGCATCTAGGCAGCCTCATGTTGTCGGAGCTGTAAGGCACCAATGTGTTCTCTTAGGTGGACATTCAAGTGAGTGGAGCTACAGCAGAGGAAGGGAGGAAAGGGCAGACAGAGACAGAAGTGCCTGAATTCTCTAACTGGTCTGGCAGTGCAGAGGGCAGGAACTCCGGTGAGTGCTGGGTCCATGGGGTCATGTCACCCCTCTTCTGTGTCCCAGTCCCTCCCTGCCCGCTCCCCTTTCCCTCTGTGTAATTTTTTTTTTTTTTGGTTCTGTTTCCCTCCTTTATTACCGTGCTCTGCTCCCTACCTCCCCTTTCTCTTTTCTCCAAGTCTTTCTCTTTCTCTCTCATCTCCCTCTCCCTTTACTTTCCCTCTTGCCCCTCTTTCCTGCTCCCTGTGCTTCTTTTTTTCTGTCTCTCTCTGTCTGCAGGCCAGTGCAGGTTTTTCCTTCTCCATCTCTTTGAATCATAGACTAGTTTGGGTTGGAAGGGATCTTTAAAGGTCGTCCAGTCCAACCCCCCTGCACTGAGCAAGGACATCCTCAACTAGAGCAGGTTGCTCAGAGGCCTGTCCATCCTGGCCTGGAATGTTCCCAGGGATGGGGCATCTACCACCTCTCTGGGCAACCTGTGCCTGTCTTTCACCACCCTCATTGTGAAAAATTTCTTCCTTAGATCTAGCCTTTACCTACCCTCTTATAGTTTAAAACCATGAGCCCTTGTTCTGTCACAGCAGGGCCAGCTAAAAAGCCTGTCCCCATCTTTCTTATAGATCCCCTGTAATTACTGGAAGGCTGCAAAAAGGTCTCCTCGGAGCCTCCTCTTCTCCAGGCTGAACAACCCCAACTCTCTCAGCCTGTCCTCATAGGAGAAGTGTTCCATCCCTCGGATCATTTTGGTGGCCCTCCTCCTGACCACTCCAACAGGTCCATGTCTTATCCTGTGCGGAGGGCTCCAGAGCTGGACACAGTGCTCCAGGTGGGTCTCACCAGAGCGTAGTAGAGGGGCAGCATCCCCTCTCTCGACCTGCTGGCCACGCTGCTTTGGATGCAGCCCAGGATACCGTTGGTCTGCTGCTTCTCTTTTGTTCTCTCTCTTTCTCGCTCTGTCCTGTTCACAGTCACTGTGTTTTTCCATTCTCTATCCCACCGTCCCTGTCCTTCTTCCTGCTCATCTCTTCTCTCTCTGTCCCTCTCTGCTGCTTCCTGAGCCTTCCACCTGCCCTCCTCCATCTCTTGGCAAGGTTCCCAATACCTCTCTCTCTTTCTCCATTCCGCTGTGCTGCTCACTGTCCCTGGTTTTCTCTTTCTTTCTGTTGTCTCTCTCGTCTGGCGCTCTGTCCTCCTCCCTGCCCCAACTTTTCTCACTATGTCCTTCTGTCCTGCCTCTGTCCCTGCCCCTGTTCTTTTTCAGCCCCCCTCCATCTTGCTGCGTCCCCAGGCTTGTTTTGCAGTCTCTGTTCTGGCCCCAGCCCTTATTTTGCTTTCCCTCTCCTGCTCCCTCCCCCTCCTTCTGCCTCTCTTCCTCTTGCCCTGCTGCTGCTTTCTCCCTCTCTTCCCAGATCCCTGTCCCTTTTTCCCTCTTGCTGTCCTTCTTTCCCCTCTCTTTGTTCTGTCTCTTTCTGTCCCGTTCCCTGCCCCATCCTTTCTCACTGTATCCCCCTGTCCAGCTGGCTGCCCCTTCTTTCCCTCTCTCTTGCTCTATGTTTTCTTTCTCCAGGTCTCTGTCCTGCTGCCCATCACAGTTGCTTTTTTCCACCAGTGCTGTCCTGCCCCCTGTTCCTTTTCTCTCTCTCTGTCACTCTGTGAATTCTCTCTGAATTTGTTTGCAGTGTAACAAAATTGAACAAAGATGACTTAGGATGAATTAAGTCTTTTTTTATTACCTGTCATTCCGTGTAGTGACAGGTGTCACTTTTGCATCACTTTTCTCTTTATATTTGCTCTTCTTCAATTTCCTCTTCTTGTGTTCGTGCTTTTGGCTCTTTTCCAAATCCGTTTGGTTTCCAATGTGTTTCTTTGGCTTCTTGTGCTTCTTCTTCTCTTGGTTCTTTTTTTTCTTGCTCTCTTGACTCTCTCCTGAGCTGGCACTGCTGCTGTGGCTTTGAGTCTGCCTCTCAGAAGGGCTTCGCCTATGGCTGCAGCTAACACTGGGACTGCTTTGACTTTCACGTCTGCTTGCTTCAGGGTGGTCAACTGCAGCAGGTGCTGCTGTATCGTCTTCCACCTTACCAACAGCCTTTTCTTTTGGCTCTTTAGGATTTTTTTCCTGCAGTGTTTCCTCTGAAGGCTCCACCTCTTTTTCATGCTGTTTTACAGGATTTGGTGGCTTAGCACTCATGTTTTTATAGCACTAGCAGGTTTTCCTACGTTTGCGGGCACTGGCTAGATTTAACATCTTCCTCTTCAGACTCAGAGTCAACTCTATCCCACTTTGACGGAGGGATCTGGATCATAATATTGACATCTTTATCAGGGGCTGTTATATCATTATTAGACTCCTCTCTGGTCTTAAGGAGTTTAGTGCCTGGCTTTTCTTCAGTCTTTCTAATGGGGCTTCCCTCAGTAGAACTAATGCTCAGAGAAGAAAAGCGCATGTTAGTACTGGGTGAGATCCACACACTGCCATTTTCTGTAACGTTTTCTAAAATGGCTTTTGTTTCAATTCTAAATCTTCAGGAGTTTTTCAAAAGATGTTCAATTAAGGGAACAGGCAAGAGAACGGATGAGCCCACTAGCTGTGACTATGAGCAACCAATGGATTTAGTATCTTCCTACTCTACATGTAATTAACAAAGACACGAGATTATCAGATTGGGGCCCATCTGATCTGGTAATACCTTCAGGTCCTACTTCTACCAATGGTGGATACATGAGACATGCACTCTTGTTTCATTCTTGTAAGCAAGCAATTATGGAGAGGTATACACAACCAAAGCTCTATCCTCATGTCCCACTGTTCTTCCTTAGAAAAATGTACAGTTTTGAACCTTCTTAGAACACCAAGACACTACCTTATGTCTCCAGCCATGTCTTAAATGTTTTGAGTTTGCTTTGTCCTCCTTCTTTAGGCACTGAAATCTAAATCCTAACAGTTCCACACTAGATCACTTTTCTGTTTTTCACGTGTCATACAATGGAACCTAGAAGAGAGGTCTCCAAGGGAAGTGCCAAACACGGAGGCACTGAGCTGGGAGCAGTGTAGCTGTGTCGATATGGCGCTGTGCTCAAAGCCAAAATCAGTACAACCTATTGTCAGCCAAGCTGCTCTCTCTGCAAGGTATAATTTCATGTCCTACTGACAAAAGTAGAACATGACAGTGCCTTGCAATTTTTGAAACGCAAAATATTGCATGAGATAGACATGTCTGTTGTCCTTGCCGTTCGCAGTAGCGTGGATTTGAAGGAAGACCGAGAGGGCCCTCCTCCAAGAGTCAACATGTAATGAATAAGAAGAGGGGAAAAAGAAGTCCCAGAAGTAAGGGTCAAACATGTTATTAGCTTTCTGCGCAGTACAGACTGCTTGTTTCCTTTAACAAAATTTGGTTCTGACACAAGTACAGTTGAACAGGAGAGATCACAGATTATTCACTCATTTAGCAGGGATTTAGCTGTTCCTTCCATTAGTCACCATAAAGAATTCTGCAGTTTTTGGGGTGGGGGGAGGAAGGAGAGAATAGGAAAAGAAGTGATGAGGTACCTGGTGTAATCTACAAGACTTGAATGAGAGCCATCAGCTCCTGTTACTTCTCACTTTTCCCTTTGCTTTTTCTTGTTTCACGTTGCTGCTGCTCGGCTCATGTTTCTCAAGAGGTTCTTTTGCGGGTGGCACATTTTCTCCACTCACCATCTTTTTGCCAGTTTCTTAGTTAAGTTGAATCTTACTGAAGATTGTTAAGGCTTCAGGGTTTTAAGAAAAGCAGATTTATCTTTTGCTGGAGTTCATTCTCCTTTTTCACCATCAGGCTTGGTCTTCCCCTTCCATGATGTGTTTGATTCAGCACTTTCTGCTTTAGAGGCCTTCATGGAAGTGGCTTCACGTTCTTTGTCAACCTTTTCATCACCTTTTATTTCTTTTTTTTCAGGTTTCGCATCAGAAGTTTTGCTTTTTTCAGTAGGTTTTTTTGGCTGCCCCTCTTTGTTGGAGAGCTGCTCTGACTTGATTTCTTTTGGATGGTCTTTCTTTGCCTTTTCCTCCACGGCTGGTCTAGTTTCTGGGTGATCTTCTATCACTTTTGGATGAATTTTCTGTGGGGTACCAAGAGCCTTCTCATCCTTTTGAGAGGAAAATGTTTAAACATTGTCTGTCTTTGGCACGTCCTCCTTCACTTGTTTCACAGGAGGTTCCATTGGAGGAGGCTTTTCACGCTCGCTGTCCACCTTCACTTGGGAAGCTTTAGCTGGTTTTCTTATATTGTCTTTCTGAGGAGGAACAGCCACTTCTGCTTCCCGCTTTGTCTTGCCAGTTTTTGACTTTGGCTCCTTCTCTTTCTTCTCCTTTTCAGACACCGGTTTGAACATGTCGTGGTTTAGCCCCAGCCGGCAACTAAGTGCCATGCAGCTGCCCGCTCACTCCCCTCTCCCCCAGTGCGACAGGGGAGAGCATTGGGAAAAAACTCGTGGGTTGAGTTAAAAACAGTTTAATAGGACAGCAAGAGAGAAGGAAACAACAATGATAACAACCATAATAATACCGACAAAGGAACATAGAAGAACAAGTGATGCCCAATGCAGCAATTACTCAGCAGCCGGCAATCCATAACCCATCCCCGAGCAGCGATTTCTGCCCCCCCGGCTAACTCCAATTTGTGTACTGGGCATGATGTTGTATGGTAGGGAATATCTCTTTGGCCAGCCTGGGTTAGCTGTGCTGTGTCCCCTCGCAGCTTCCCGTGCACTCCCAGCCTTCTTGCTGGGGCCAGCACGAGAAGCTGGACTGTCCTTGACTACTTAGCAACAACTCAAAACATCAGCACATTATCAACATTTTCTCATCCCAAATCCAAAATATAGCCTCACGCTAGCATCTGTGAAGAAAACCAGCTCTATCCTGCCTGAAACCAGGACAGATATGCATCTAGTGAGGATGAAAGTACCTACTTTGACTTTTTTGGGTTGTTTTTGCACTTTTTATCAATATCTCCTTAAAAGTCTACTTCAGCAAAAGAAGAAGAAATCGCTTCTCGTTTCTGTGTCTGACTAAGAACTAACCTGATCATACAGAGAACCAATGTGAAGAGCCATTGGTTGTCGTTACTGGGTACCATATCTGACTTGTCGTGCTTTCCCTGTGTGTCGGGTGGTGGTTTCTGCGTGGCACTGGTCTGTGCTGCTGGGTCCACATCCCTGTTGGTTGCCAGATGCAAGGCAAAGGGCTTATCCTCGTTTAAAATTACTGGTCTACTTTCAGAAACTGTCTCCACAGACTTAAAAAAGAAATTCTTCCTCATCTCTTTGTGCTCTAGGAGAGAAGCAGTGGGGGGGTTTCAGGGCAGTGCCCATAAAAGAGCCTTTAGGAGATCCTGTCCCTTGCCCGTCAGATGGTGCAATGAAGAGTTTGAGAAAGTCATGGGTGTTTTGGTGTCCACCAAAGCAGGTGGGTTTGGGTTTTTTGTTGTTTTGTGGTCAGGCATTGGAACAGGCTGCCCAGGGAGATGGTGGAGTCGCCATCCCTGGAAGTGTTCAAAAAACGTGTGGATGTGGCGCTTCAGGACATGGTTTAGGGGACATGGTGGTTCTGGATTAATGGTTGGACTTGATGATCTTAAAGGTCCTTTCCAACCTAGTGATTCTGTGATTCTGTGATTCTGTGATTTATAGCTTGTGTTTCTTACATAGGAGAGCTGGGAGGCTGGGAGGAAATCCTGTGGGTAGCAGAGGATGTGCTTAGTTACATATCAAAGGAAGATGAAATAAATAACTATGTAAGGGTCAGCATAAGTATTGAGATGTTTTGCTGTTTAAATGTCGACCTGAACTTTGACTGAAATGGATTCGCTGGCACTTTTCTTCTCTCCTAGTTCATGTGTGGGTAGAAGAAAGAAGGCAGCAGACATACACACTGGCTAAAACCGCTTTTTATTGCCGGCTGTAAAGGTGCCTCTTGGCTGTAAGCCTGAGAAGGACCCCACATTACAATTCTCGATGCCTCATATGCAATTTTAAGGGTACTCACATATTCATTTTTGCAGGCTGAAAAACCCATTGGCTTTGGCCACGACATGTTACTGTTTGCTTTTGTGTATTTGTACACACAACCTGCCCTGTGCAAGCATGCTTAATGCATATTTATTAGCTGAGTTGGCACTATCTCGTTGCACCTTTGCCGCATTCAGCTGGTTTCTGTCTGTTTCTTTCTAATGCTAAGCCCACTTGTATAGGTGAGGCCACTGTCAGTCAAGTTCTCTTGTGCATGTCTTTGAAGCTAGCTTTACACAGGAGCTTTTTCTTATGAAGCACAATTGGCTGATCAGCTTTGTCACCAGGGCTAGTTCAAAGCCTACGCAGCAGGAAGCAACTGCTGCCAGACAAGGCTTCTTTATATCCCACGGGAGCTCAGTGGTTGTAACACACTTTCTGGTTTTCCTTGGGAGACAGGGGGGACCAAAGCTCTTGCATCAGAGCGTACCTTGGTCGGGGGAGGCAGGGTAAAAACGGTGTGGCCGTCACAGGCACGGCTGTCCTGGGCTGTGAGCTGTGCAAATGCTTGCAGGAAGCTCTGGGAACGCTTTTTACCTGTGCCAAAGTGTTCCTGCTGCTACCCCAAGAGTGACCCACCGGAGCCCTGACATCTGGAGACAGTGGAAGGTAGAGCTGCCTCCCGTGTGACAGGAGGCTGCCACGCTTTGGAGCAGGTGCTTTTGCTGACTTTTAGACTTCATGTGGTTCTCATGCTCATGGACAACCCCATCTCTGTTGATAGTCCTTCATAAATTCGAAGGATGCCGTGAAGTACATGAACTCTGCCCCTCCACTCCGCTGTGGCAAGACCCCAGCTGGAGTACTGTGTCAGGACCCTGCACTTGGCCATGCTGAACCTTAGAGGTTCACACGAGCCCATTCCTCGAGCTTATCCAGGTCCCTCTGGACGGCATCCCATCCCTCAGGCGTGTCAACCGCACCACTCAGCACAGTCCACAGTCCATCAAATCTCTCTCTCTCCAACTTAGAGAGAAGGCTGTTGTGGGGGACTGTCTCAAAGGCCTTACAGAACTCTGGATAGACGACGTCGGTTGCTCTTCCCTTGCCCACTAATGTGGTCGCTGCATCACAGAAGGCCACTAGGTTGGTCAGGCAGGACTTGTCCTAGGTGAAGCCGTGCTGACTGTCTCGAATCGCCTCCCTGTTGGGAGGTAAGTTGACATCTCCCTGCAAAAGAGGCAGTGTCAGGCCCCAAAATGAGTCAGACCCACGTTCAAAAATGAGGTGGTCAAGCAGCAGCCTTAAAAACTTCCACCTTGTGGAATACTCCTGAAATGAATTCTCTTTCTGCTTTTGTCCCCTAAATGGCATTGAAACTGTGACTTTTCTTCTCTTGCTTGTTTTTACAACTAAAGCAGACAGTAGATGGAGCAATCATGACCATTTTTCCGGAGAAGCATTAGTGGCCAAAGGTCATGTTTACTTTTGTTTCTTTGCATCCTTGCTCCTTCACGCTGTTCAGATTGGGGTACAGGGTATACTTGTTTTGTGCGTTTTATGAGTTATTCTTGGATCCTTTGAGCAACAGGTTATGGACCCTGAGGATTTTTTTGTGGTGTTTTGTGATAGAGGGGAATTTTCAAGGATTTCTTGCATTAGCTGTAGAGAAGATGTGGTGGGCTGACCTTGGCTAGACGCCAGGTGCCCACCAAAGCTGCTCTGTCACTACCCCTCCTCAGCTGGACAGGGGAGAGAAAATATAAGGACAAGCCTGTGGCTCGAGATAAGGACAGGGAGAGATCATTCAGCAATTCCCATCACGGGCAAAACAGACTCAACTTGGGGAAATTTGTTTAAGTTCTTGCCAATCAAAATCAGAGTAGGATAATGGGAAATATGATGAAATCTTAAAACACCTTCCTGGCACCCCTCCCTTCGTCCTGGGCTGTCACGGATGGATAATTTAGGCTGCTTAAAGAATCACTGCCGAAGATATCAGAAAGCGAATGATTTTAATCTAGATTTGTAAAAAGCGCGAATTAACAGAAGTTGCTGGCAAGGTCCACTCTATTCCATATTCAACGTGGAAAAGCTATGCAGAGAGAAGCCAGATTACAATTAAACTGGAATGATTTACGTGTCTATCGGATCGAGTTAATGTGTATCTTGAGGAGAGAAACTAGGGGACACCCTCCTCTTGAGACACGAGGCTCAGAGTGGACCAAAATCCACCCCTAGTCCTGGACTTGGTCAACGGTTTATGACTAAGGTTAGGTAAGGAAAGTAAAGGAATGCCCTCCCGTTGAGTCACGAGGTTCAGGGTGGACCCCCATGCTTTCTAAAGTCCTTTTCAGAGGGGAGTCTAGGTGCGGCTGAATCCACTCCTAGTCCCAGACTTGGTCAACGGTTTACATGACTAAAGGGATAGAGTATCAGGGATTCTGGTGTAGTGATATAGTCCATGATTTTGTGCTTCCTGTCACTTAAAGATGGCAATTTATCCAATACAAAATAGCAGCAATCACATTCACTAACAATGCCGAGATAAGTCACAGTATCAAATCATATAAAACTTAGCAGCATAATCCACTGAAACTTACTACGAGAATTCTTTTTCAAAATATTTGTTCTGCAGTCTTTTCCTTTATTCTTTTCTAACAAGAGCTTCCATGAACTTGTGATACCTGTTTGGATAGGTACACAGTTCCACTAACAAGCTGAAAATAGCACCTACCAGACACCGACAACACGGTGTTTTTCCTGCTGCCCAGCCCAGCCCAGGATTACGGCAGTGGTTGGTTTAGTACTGCAGGGTCCCATGGGGATCCCTCTCTGGGGGCTGGTTAAGCTCGGCAGTGTGAGCAGGAGGGTACGCTTTCTCATCTCACATCCCTTCTTCCAGTCAGTTACGAGGGAGTCCCAGAGTCCTCTGGGCATATTCTTCTGGACTGAAGGGTTCTTTTGTAGTGGAGACCCACCATAGAGAAACAGAAGGAAAGCTTCATCTTACGCTATAGGTTCGAGTGAGATGAAACTACAAAACGTTAACCAGGTCCTGAAAGCGTACGGCCCTTGGCTTGGAGTCCGGACAATCCAGTTCCTCTAACCCTTGCAGGCTGGCACAGCAGGGCAGGATCACGTCAGGCTACGTGAGACTGTGTCGGCATCGTCCAGCCTGGGCCCCAGCCACGGGGTGCCATCCTCCAGAAACAGGCTGCTCCAGCACGGGCCTGCCACGGGGTCACGGCCTCCTTCGGGCATCCCCCTGCCCCGGCGGGGGGTCCTCCCCAGGCTGCAGGTGGAGATCTGCTCCAGCGTGGAGCTGCATGGCTGCAGGGGCACAGCCTGCCTCACCATGGTCTTCACCAGGGGCTGCAGCGGAACCTCTCCTGCGGCGCCTGGAGCACCTCCTGCCCCTCCTTCTGCACGGACCTTGGTGTCTGCAGGGCTCTTTTCACATGTTCTCACTCCTCTCTCCGGCTGCAAATGCCACGTGCCGGTTTTGTCCCCTTCTGAAATATGTTATCCCAGAGGTGCTGCCCCCGTCGCTGCCTGGCTTGGCCCCGCCGGGCACGGGCTCTATGGGACACAGGGGCAGCTTCTAGCAGCTTCTCACAGAAGCCACCCCTGCAGCCCTGCTGCCACAACCTTGCCACGTAAACCCCATGCAGAGGACGTGGTTGCCGTGCATAAACTCGCAAACCAACCCAGAACGGCTGCCATTGTGATGTAACAGGAACGGTGTCACAGAGGGCGAGAAGGCAGGCATAAGCGTCCCGAGCAATCTCCATAGCAGGCTCACTCCAGGAAGACCCTCGTGGTGTGGGCATTCCCGTCCAAGAGCCTGCAGATGTGATGGGGATGTCCTTTATCCTCCTGGTTGCCTAGAGTCTGCAAAATTGTGACGTATCGTTGCAAAAATGAGAGAGCAAGTCTGTGCTGCAGTTCGCGTTTTCTTTTCTTTGGCTTTTTCTGTATTGTATTTGCCAGACAGACCCTGGCTGGCCACACATGTAGCAAGTAAGTGGAGGTTTTTAGTACTAGCTGGCTTCTGTATCGATGTGTTCTTTGGCTGTTCCTTAATAACGGAGTTGATTTTTAAACAAAAATGCCAGTAAGATACCATGACTTTGGTAAAGCTTCTGTCAAGAGCTGCAGCTAATAAGGGGGTGTCTCTATCCCACCGGGTGTGGACAGCTTTTGGACAGATTTACCTGCACTGGTTCAGTTCCCCACGCCTGGTAGTGTGTGGCAGTGGGGTCTGCAATTTCCTCAGTTTGCTGGTTCAACCAGTGCAACTGCTAAAATGCGGACTGGGAGAGCTTCTGTGAGAGAGAAACTGTGAGGTTAATCTCCAGAATGTATTACCGTTTCTCTTCTTTTGAGGGAAAGCATCTTTTTTTTTTTAACTTGCATAATGAAGAGATTTGACTGTCTAAGTTGACACTTAATGTTTGCTAAAAAAGCAATTAGTTTTGTGGTGAACTGCAAAATTCAAAACACTTTGTGTACGCTCCTGAACTCAGGAGCTGTGACTGTGGTTTGTCAGAATAGAAGTGGCACAGCTAAGGTGGAATTTTGGCAAGCTTTAATGGGGGAACAGAAGCATTGACAGTTAAAGACCAATCTGCATTTTCTTGAATAAGTTTCCAATTCTTTTAGTTACTGGCAAAACAGGGCAAAAAAGAGACACAAGAAAGTGTAGAATTGTCTATTGTCCTGTTACCCTCCTCTCTATGTAAAATAGCTGTTGCTCCTGGAGGGATGTTGTGAAAGAAACATGTCGTCTCTTTGGATTTCCTTGTTCTGTGGGTTTCCCCACAAAAGGCATTTTTATAACAGCATCTGGTTAATTTTCCTTTGCGCATTGCAGGTAAAATCGCCCGTGGATACCGAGAAACCCATCCTTCGGTGAGTGTGAAAGTAACCTTTAGCTTTCCTAGCATTTAAGAATGGTGGAGCAAGCTGTGAGATTTGCCTTTTGTGACAGAGTGCCAGCCTTGCAGGCTGAAGGAAAGTCAACCGTAGCGTCTTTGCAGCAGCAGCAAAGGTTGGGGTTAAATAGGAGGGTTCTTAAACCCTTGTATTTAACCACATTCAAATAAGTAGATACCTGTTAGGTTAATTAACCGTTACCATGACTGTAGATACAATGCCAAAGCAATGAACCAGCAACTAGATGTGACTTCTAGCGATATATCCAAGCATGACATTTTGTAAAATTGGACTTTGACTAAGCACGGGCATGGATAAGTTGTTTTCAGCAAGAATGAAAAACGCCAAGACAACTTAACAAAACAGCAGGGTCATTTGTAACCTTTAAATTGTGCTGTGCCACGTGTAACTTAGCACCGGGGCCTGTAGGACTACAGGCATGTCCAGATTGGTTCCTGAAGCTGTCTGAGCAGACCCAAGTGGTGTGTAATTGTCAAAGCTCCCAAGTGCCAAAGTGGTGACTGTCGCTCATGCTCCCGTCTGTCCACAGGGCACAAAACCAGCATGTGAACCCCCACCAGCTCTGCCTGTTTCTGAAGAAGCGGATGAAGGTGATGAGGAGGAGGAAGAAGGCATTGAACCTCCCCCTGTTCCCGCACCCTGGCCTGAACATACAAAACCAGTAAGTCCCAGCGTTGGATAGCACTGTATTTGGGGTAATTCAGAGCTGCATGTTTCTGGTCAGACAGCACTTGCGGGTGAAGACTCTGCGGGCCGCAGTCCTACCATGACAGTGCTTCACCCAGGCCACTGACACCCCAACAATCGGGTTTGAACTTTCCCATTTAGTCATGAGTTTCCTGTGATTCTAATAGGGTCCGTGAATTTATCTTAGTAGCAGAGAAGAGATAGCGTTGTGTCTTTTACCGCTACTGCTGTAACAGTGAGCAGCTTTGCCCAAAGTGTGTAGGCTCTCTGTCATCAGTGGAGAGAGCGGTCGTCAGGCACAGTTCACACCCTTGCAGGCTACTTGCAGGAGAAACTGTCCCCTGGAGGTCCCTGTCCCTCTGCACAGCTTGTACATGTAGAAAAGCGAGCAGCTCTAGACCATACTCAGTGAGGAACACAGTGTGCCAGTGTGACAGAGTGCCACCCTTGTAGGCTGAAGGAAAATCAACCGTAGTGTCTTTGCAACAGGCTGCATTCTACCTTACTAGTTCAGCACTTTTAAACAGATGAAAATCTGCTTTTGCAGAGAGAAGCTTGCCTGTCTATAAGTTAAGATGACTCCTCAACGGGAGGCTGGCCTGAAATAAGATGACATTGCTTATGTTTTAGCTGCACAATTTAGCACTGTCAGACCAAGCGTAGGGCCCAGTGGGAAACATAGTTCTAGGCGTTTGACATGACAGGAGGGCAATTATTCCCTGCTTTATTTTTCCCTTAATCACCTTCTATCCCCAGGTAAGCAAAGTGCTAGCGATGCATGGAAAGCCATGCACTGATCTAACGCATGGCAAAGGAACTTTCCCCTTCCCATTAGGGCACCCGTGGCTTGAGAGAGTTGGCCCTTAATCTGACGTTCAGGATGTCTGACGTCTCGCTCCCTCCTTTGGCCAGTTCAGTACCTGTTGCACTGTTTCTCTTTACGCGTTGGGCAACGGCGCTGAGTCTCTCAGAAAATACAGGACGCTGTCTGTGTGCGTGTGTCTCTCTGTGACAGTGTGTCCAAGTACAGGTGACTTAAGGCACATAAATTTGTGAGAAGGTGATAGAACCCCCTGCGTCTGCGTCGCAGCTGGGACTGGTGGGGGGTTCAGCTCACCGCACTTCAAGGATCTGCACTGTAGGCTTCAGTTTACACATAGCCAACGGATCAGCCAGACTTCCCTTGCCTGCCCCACATCTGGAGTCTGCCGGACGGTTGCCAACACCCCGGCGGTGGCTTTTATTCTCCGCTGCCTGTAACGGGAGCCCGGGTGAGCAGTCGGGATGCCTGCCTGGCGGCCCCGGGCAGGTCGGCAGGACGCGCCTTGCTGCCGAGAGGGCTGCATTCCCTCTGGGCTCCTGCTGCGGTGAGACACAGGCAAACAGGAGAAAGATCGCTGTGTGAACTTAGGAGCAGGTGAAGAGGAGGTTGGTGCTGAAAAAGGAGCTTTTAGACAGGGAAGTTGAGCACCGTGGAAACAGGCAATATGATTAGCCCATGGCTAAAACAGTAAAGAAACAAATAGCCATCTCTCCAAAGGCAAATTCCCAACAAGACTAGGCAGCGGGCTTTGCCCTTTGATGTGCGTTAATTAACGTAGCCAGTAGGCACCTGTTAGCTTAATTACCTGTTACCATGTCTGTAGATACAATGCCAAAGCAATGAACCAGCAACTAGATGTGACCTCTAGCGATATATCCAGGCATGACATTTTTTGACTAAGCACGGGCATGGATAAGTTGTTTTCAGCAAGAATGAAAAACGCCAAGACAACTTAACAAAACAGCAGGGTCATTTGTAACCTTTAAATTGTGCTGTGCCACGTGTAACTTAGCACCGGGGCCTGTAGGACTACAGGCATGTCCAGATTGGTTCCTGAAGCTGTCTGAGCAGACCCAAGTGGTGTGTAATTGTCAAAGCTCCCAAGTGCCAAAGTGGTGACTGTCGCTTATGCTCCCGTCTGTCCACAGGGCACAAAACCAGCATGTGAACCCCCACCAGCTCTGCCTGTTTCTGAAGAAGCGGATGAAGGTGATGAGGAGGAGGAAGAAGGCATTGAACCTCCCCCTGTTCCCGCACCCTGGCCTGAACATACAAAACCAGTAAGTCCCAGCGTTGGATAGCACTGTATTTGGGGTAATTCAGAGCTGCATGTTTCTGGTCAGACAGCACTTGCGGGTGAAGACTCTGCGGGCCGCAGTCCTACCATGACAGTGCTTCACCCAGGCCACTGACACCCCGACAATCGGGTTTGAACTTTCCCATTTAGTCATGAGTTTCCTGTGATTCTGATAGGGTCCGTGAATTTATCTTAGTAGCAGAGAAGAGGCATCTTCGTAAGCATTTGCATTTGCAATATAATCTTAGGGGCATCTCTGCAAGCCAGCTTTCTGATACAACGCCTTTTCTTGTCACAGATCTACTCATGCTCTGTAACTGAACCTGCCGCTGCGCTGGCACCAGCTAAAGTGGCCACCACTCTGCAATGTGGACAATCAAACGCTTTGTCCAGAAACACAGACGGGCAGGAGACAAAATCTGGGCTGACAGATGAGGACATCCTAGAGAAACTGAGTACGTATTCGGTATTTCTTTCTGTCCCATGCCCTGTGCCAGATGTGCCGGCCCTGCCTTCCCGCTGCTGCAGCGCAGAGCTGCCGGGAGGCGGCAGCACCCCATCTGGCCTGGCTTCTGAGCCTTACTGCTGGAATGATCAGCATCTCGTTTGTGCAGCTGCCTGTGTAACGCGGCAGCCTGAGGAATAATGCTGTTCGTGCTGTCCACCACGGCTGTGCTTATTTGTGAATAAGCATAATATTGGCAGACAGTAAGTTATCCATGGGACAGCACTGTGCCCTGGTGGCCAAGAGGGCCAACGGTATCCTGGGGTGCATTAAGAAGAGTGTGGCCAGCAGGTCGAGAGAGGTTATCCTCCCCGTCTACTCTGCGCTGGTGAGGCCTCATCTGGACTATTGCGTCCGGTTGTGGGCTCCCCAGTTCAAGAGAGACAGGGAACTCCTGGAGCGAGTCCAACGGAGGGCTACGAGGATGATTAAGGGACTGGAACATCTCTTGTATGAGGAAAGGCTGAGAGACCTGGGGCTGTTTAGTCTGGAGAAGAGAAGACTGAGAGGGGACCTTTTCAATGTCTATCAATATCTGCAGGGTGGCTGTCAGGAGGATGGAGCCAGTGTCTTTTCAGTAGTGCCCAGTGACAGGACGAGGGGCAATGGGCATAAACTGCAGCACAGGAGTCCCACCTCAGCATGAGGAAAAACTTCTTTACTGTGAGGGTGATGGAGCACTGGAACAGGCTGCCCAGAGAGGTTGTTGGAGGCTCCTTCTCTGGAGACCTTCCAAACCCGACTGGACGCGTTCCTGTGCAAGCTGCCCTCGGTGATCCTGCCTTGGCAGGGGGGTTGGACCAGATGATCTTCAGAGATCCCTTCCAACCCCTATCATTCTGTGATTCTGTGGAGGTCAACATGCGTGCAGTGTTGAGAGTGCAGGACAAGTGCGTGTCAATCCCAGTCAGGTTGCAGACAAGCAGTGTGGTTCTTAGAGTGGCATAAGCAAGGTCTTCAGAACTTAGCCTGGTAATGAGTGGATGATGGTGATAGTTCTTAAAACCCCATCATTCCTGGTGAATGAACGTGAGAAGCTGTTCTTTAAAAACATAAAGGCATTCTTCCGGCAAACTGCTGAAAGGTTGAGAAGATCCCCTCCTGGAAACACTCTGCAGTATTTTTCCTGTTCTGAAAATGGCACCTGTTCATCAAAATTGATTCCAGAACCCAAGGTGCATGTAATCTTTGGTAGTATTAAACCTTCTGTTGAATCACACAGAGTATTTATTCCTAAGGAAATAAAGGCTCTGTTGTTCCAGCGCTCGTTAGTGTTTCTCGACAACAAACACTTGCATTGGTGCTTGTTCTTTTCTGATACCTGTCTGCTGTGAATGTTTCTCCATGCTCTTAGTTTGCTGTCAAGGTAACTCTCCAAAGGACTGTAGAAAATCCATCTTTGTGGAGGCTGTCTGTGCTGTGGAGCTGCCTGTATGACGAAGTTGTTGTTGTTGTTGTTGCCCAAGTGGCTACAAACGACTCAGAAGCCCAGACAGTGGAGCTGCATTTCTGACCTGCTGGAAGTTGGTATCTCCAGTTTGCAGTGAGCATCTTCAATTTTGTTTCTTTCAGGGAGCGTTGTGAGCATGGGAGATCCTAAGAAGAAATATACTGAATTGGAGCAAATTGGCCAAGGGTAAGTCCAACCACAGTTACTGACACGAAAAATGGGCCAGGTATTTTGCTGGTGTAATATCAAGCGTGAAGTCGGGCAAGCTCCAGACATGTTCAGACAACCCTGGATTTAGATTCTCCTGTCTCTCAGTACCGATCAAATTTATAAGTGCGGTCGGAAGGCACGGCCAAAGACAACCTGATGGAGCCAATGTCTTGTCTGCAGCAAGGAGCAGGACCGGGAAGGTCTACTGTCCCTCAAGTGTGTGGCCCCTATTTGCTTATGTTCTTAGGGGGAGAAGGGGGAATAGTTTTTTGTATGTCGCAAAATAATCTGGCCACGCTAAAGAATGGCGAAAAAACTTTGTTGCCTAAAAGAGCCACTTAGCACCTGCTAGTTGTGAGATAGATACCAGTTCTCAATACCATTTCTTTTGAATATTTTGCTCTAAAAAGATATTCAGTGATCTGGATTATAACCACATAGTTTAGCAACAGAACGCAGAGATAAATAATAAGCTCTCTTTTCTAGCAGAGGCAGAAAAGAACAAAAATTCAGTAATAAACAGAGAGTTGAAACACAAAGTACTTGATGAGAACATGCATCATCTGCCTGATGGCAGACCACTTGTGGATCCTGCAGGTTTTAGGAGTTTACAGAAAAAAAACCATCAGGCTATTTCCCTTTGAAGCCCAACCATGCTTACTGTAACTAGGATTGATTTGAAATGGTTCTGATGTGAGGAGGCAAGAAGAAATGGCATCAAAATTAGGTATCTGACTTGCGTTTTAAATACAGACAGACTCCCTGCTCGGTCAAAGTTTCCGTGGCTGTGTCGTAGTTCCGGGAGGGCCAGCGCCATTGTGTAGCACCAGGATCACGCTGCTGTCAGTGTCTGACAGAAGCTGTTCACTGACATCGGGAGATGTTTTCCTGCCTGTTAAGGCAGGTGACCTTAGTGTTTGTAAAGAAACCGTGACTGCTTGTGAGGTTTGGAGTCAGGGTAGCACGTTGCTGACCTAGAACTGATAGATGCTGCAGAAAGCCAGACGCACTCACGCTCTTTCTCTGGCAGGCTTTATCGTAGACACTTCTTGTTTGGTGGGGCACTTGTGGGAAGGTGTTTCTGCTCCATTCGTTGTATAAAAACCCTTTCTGGGATTGCCGCTTGCGTTGTACCCGAAGGTTTGGTTCTCATTGTCATTTGTAAAATGTCAGTGGACACTTAGAGCTGTGCCAGGCTCTCAAAAGATATGTGTCGACTGAAGAAGTGAGAGCCAGAAGAAACATGCGTGTGACGCACGTGTGACCGTGACAGTATGACCATCGCCCTCACCGTCTTTTGTTTTGCCCATCCTAGGAGTGAGCTTGTACAAAGGTGCCTCAGCAGCTGGTGGGAAGAGAAGTGGCTAATATCTGGCCTGAAAGGGTCTCTGAACTGATTTCCTCCAGCTTTTAGTGCAGCCTGAAGATGGCACGCCCTTCTTACAGAGCAGTGAGCGTGCTGCCGTCACCAGCTCGTGACTGTCATGCTGCAGGTCAATTTGTAGTGATGGGGAAAAATCCTCCAGAAAAAAATCGTCCCTGGTGCCTGTTGGATAGCAGTGCTTCAGACATATTTCAGCCTGCAGGTACACAAACAAGCCAGGGGATCAGGTGAAAAGGAGCAAACTGATTTTGGCATTGTCAGTCAGTGGGACACTTGCCGGATGGGTGTTCCCACTTCTCAGAATTCCCTCGCTGGCTCTCCGTTGCCTCACTGTCCGTGCAGACGTCAGCTTTGACATGATGGCAGTGTAAACCTGTGCTTAGCTCAGAAGGAACACTAATGGGGTTTACAAGCCTGCAGTTACTTTAAACCCAAAGGGGTTTCCTCTGACCGTGGCCTTTCAGGCCCTTCACATCATTACAGGGGAAGAACCTCTTTTAACAAGAGGCAGATGGCAAACAAAACGCCACACTGCCTAGTCCGCAGATGAGAGCACCATTTCTTTCTGGTGGCTCTACAACACAACCCGTGTCTGCCACAGGAGGAAAATACAGATACCATGAAGAGTCCTTCACGTGTCCGGTGCACCTAACAGAAGCAGCTGCTGAGGGCTCTTGACACCTAAAGAAGCTGTCTAAGGATCCCCTGTTTGGAGCACAACATGCCTTAACCTGCTCTAGCTGTGACCTTGTAGGATGGCTGGAGAATAGTTTCCTTGCTTTGCTATGCTGGGGAAAGCTGTGTGTGGATCCTTTCCTCATGTTGGACATCCCTTGTTCTTCACGTTGGGCATAAGTTTTCTCTTGGATACCCTGCGTGGCAGAGGGCTGGTGGGCTGCTGCGCTGTGCGCTGCTGCCTGAAGGAGTGGGTGAACAAAGGTGGTTTTTAAACCCTACAGGCAGCAGCGATCTCCTGTCTGGGCTTGCTTTCACTCCTAGGGACTAAAGTGCTCCTTTCTTTGCTGCTGTTTTGCTTCTAGGGCGTCAGGAACTGTTTACATGGCGATGGACATCACCACAGGACAAGAGGTAAGTGTCCACAGTCCCAGCCGATTTTGCAGGTCTTTAGTGCTCTCCCCTCTGGTGCGAAGGGTGGATGGGGCTTTTGGGTGGCCAGTAGATCTTTACTGCCAAGGCGGTTCCTCTGAAGCACAGGCTAGTGTCAGCTGGCAAAATGCATCATCTGCTGTCTTCAGCCTTCAGAAATCCCAGCAAGCTTTTGGGACTGATAAAAACAGTATCATTTTTATTGCCAGCATCAATGTGTTGGTTTAGAAATAATTCTCTTGTCTGTCAGTGTAGAAGAAGTATATCAAGAGCAAAGATCTCTCCCAAACCAAACAGTCGTGTTTAAGTCTGGTGTCGGTGACAGCCCATTACAGCCCGTGAAGTGCTCGCAGGGAAGTGGGGGCCAGGAGGGTGAGAAACGAATCTTGAAGGAAAGCGGCGTTAGCTTTGACAGCCCCTGTAGTGACCAGTTTAAAGTGGCCTCTTCACATTCCTTTCCTTTTCCAAGGCAAGCGGTCTTGAATCTATACAAACCCTGCCTGAAAATGTGGCTAGAAACCCAGGAATGGGAGCGGAGGGGTGGTCTCTTTCGTGCCATGTTGAGAGCAGGACTAGATAGAGGCGCTTTATAACTGCTCTTAGGTAGAGGTCTAGCCCTGCTTAGGACCCGGGGTGTATCCATCAAATGACATAGAATGGATTATTTTTTTGAAACCCTCAAAGTAATTGCCAATCTGAACTGTGTTAAGGAATGTGTATTTCGAGTTGCAAAATCAAGATTCAAGAAGCTAGGAAGTGCCAGGTGTAGATAGCTAGGGTCTGGCGGCCGGAAGATATCGTGCTGTACGGAAAGTTAGGGCCCCTCTCCTGAAAGCCAATAGCGTTTAATTTATGATGCAAGCAGACGGAAGTGAGGTTATAAACCTAAGCTATATAACGCCGTGTTACACACTAATAAACGCCATTTGCCATCTACCACATTGGTGTCAGCGAGCTGATGGCCCGAGCGGCCTGGGGTTGGTCACCGTGCCGTTCCTGAACCAGGTCGCCACGCCTGCGAAGGCAACAGCCAGGACTGTATTTTTTGTGTGTGTAACCTTAATGATTGTTTTAGTATGGCTTTTGAAATGTAATGTACGTCTGTGTTTTCTCTCTGTTATGCCGTCAAGTCAAGAGTAACAGCAGTTGCTGAAATAATGATGACAAATCGTACAATTACTAAAGCATTACCAGCAGTTTTTGTGTATCTTGGCAGTAACAAAATCACTTCCTGCTTGCAAACTGTGCATCAACAATAATAGTGGTGGTAAACTAAGACCATCTGAGAAGAATGAACTACCTGAAAGGGGGTTGTGGCGATGAGGGTGTTGGTCTCTTCTCCCAAGTAACTAGTGATAGGACAAGAGGAAATGGCCTCAAGTTGCGCCAGGGGAGGTTTAGATTGGATATTAGGAAAAATTTCTTCACTGAGAGGGTGGTCAGGCATTGGAACAGGCTGCCCAGGGAGGTGGTGGAGTCGCCATCCCTGGAAGTGTTCAAAAAACGTGTGGATGTGGCGCTTCAGGACATGGTTTAGGGGACATGGTGGTTCTGGATTAATGGTTGGACTTGATGATCTTAAAGGTCCTTTCCAACCTAGTGATTCTGTGATTCTGTGATTCTGTGAATGTCGGTCCAGAGAGTGTTGTTAGAGATGCGTGCTTGATAGTTTAAAGAGCATTTGTACAGATTTCACAAGACAAAATGTATATGGCCGTGTGTCCTGTAACTAGCACCCAGGCTAGCAGAGAAATTGGGTGTTGTAATATAAGTTACTGAGCTCTTTGGTCTGATACCAAGACAGTTTGGCACAGCTCTGTTATGTCATTCCAAAAACACGCGCTCCATGTTCATTGGGACCTTGTGCAACAGGCTACTCAAGTTAATGGCTTTCCCTGTCGTTTTAGGTGGCCATAAAGCAAATTAATCTCCAACAACAGCCCAAAAAGGAACTAATAGTTAACGAAATCCTCATCATGAGAGAAAACAAGAGCTCCAATATTGTGAACTATTTAGACAGGTGAGTAGTTCTGGTATGATCACGTGAATGTTCATGTACATGCTGCAAGCCAAACCTTTTTAAAAACCCCTTTGGTCACTGGCAGAAAATTGACCTCTATTGTTTATCTACTCATAGCCAGTGTATGGGAGGAGACTGCATTTTGTCTGCATTAATCTTTTCTGGCATATATTGCTTAAGACTGTTTTCAAGGACCTGGCACAGCCATCTCAGCCTACCTCCATGTTTTTTTGTTGTTGGCTTGATTGGTTTTGTGGTTAAGTTGATCATCTTTTCTGTGTCTTATCATAAGTGCTGGTAAATCCTCCTCGAAATTACTTCCTTTGGGCTGTTCCTGCTCTTTTCCATTGCTGTGGATATCAGGAAGGTGAAGTTCTTGTTTGCAGAAACACGTAATTTGCCACTTTTTAAATTGTTTTTCCTGTTCCTGGATGTATTTTCTGGTAGGTTTTCCAAACTGTTGACCAATTCCTGTCCTCACTGGTACACATCCTCCTGGTCCAAGATTTATCTTTGCCATTACTGAACTTCAATTTTTCACTTGCTTGCCAGCTCGGACGTCTAATTGTTCGCTTATGGGCCTTCCTCATTTAGACCGCACAGGTTCTAAGTCCTGTATAGCCTAGAGGGAATGTCTATTCATGTTGTCCTGTCCTCATGTAAGAATGACTTGGAAACAAAATCAGCTGTAGCCTTTTTCCAGAGGTAATTTAGCCGTGCACACTCATCTCAGTGCCATTGTTTTCTTCTTTCAGCTACCTCGTCGGTGACACACTGTGGGTGGTTATGGAATACCTAGCTGGAGGCTCTTTAAATGATGTTCTTGAGGAGACATGTATGGATGAAGGACAGATAGCAGCTGTCTGTAGGGAGGTAAGGGATCCCGCCTGTGCTTCCCATTACTGGGACAGGATGGTACTTCTAAGCAGGTGGTAAGAAGATGAGAGGTTTCATGTTCAGAGCTTTGTTTCTGTGTTGCTTTTATGATACGGAGAAGAAAGAGCATCTTAAGTGAACTGCCTGCCAGTATCGCTGCACTTATTACACTCTGTTGTTTTACTCATAGAATTTTATTGTACTATTTCTTTTTTTGTTGTTTTTAGTTTTACTCTTCTCAACTTTGCCTCTCTAAACCTTTGCCTGGAGCATGCCTGTACTGCATTCCTTTCGTGTACAAGCAAATATGGTGGTGGCAGAATTTTAAAATACCAGCAAAGAAAAATAGGGGCTCCTTCATCCCAGTCCTCGGCTTAAAAGAATAGCACTCCACCCAAAACGGTGGTTGCTCCTGAAAAATGCCTAACACGCTATTTCCAGATCTGCCGTCAAGCCTAACAATAAAATCTTTCTCATGCGACCTCCGACTCAAAAGTGATCCATCTTATACCGAAGGAAGGGACTTTTTGGTTTTTGGCAAACCATAGTTTGTCACCTGGGTGGAGATAGCACATTCCCTGCAGCAGCAGTCATTCCGTGTGTGCTTTCAGGGGACAGTCTGTGCCAAGAATTGACATTTCTGTTTCAAAAGCTACTACGCCTTTGTTTAGGAAGTTAGTACTCTGTGTTGAAGCAGCAAGCTCTTCCTCTTGAGAGCACAATACTCTGCCATTACTCTCAATTCAACTAGAAATTAAATCCTTTAGAGCCATTTCTTTTCTTGTGTGATGAAATCTGGTCACTAAGTAAGTTTTACCCTCATGTTTCTTTTTGATCTATGAGTGCCTACAAGCTCTGGATTGCCTTCATTCCAACCAAGTGATCCACAGAGACATCAAAAGCGACAATATCCTCCTCGGAATGGATGGATCTGTCAAACTGAGTAGGTATCCTTGGTCAGGTGCAGCATTCCCAGGATGTGGTGTGGGGCTGCTTTTGACTGACTGCCCGTTACCCAAAAGCGATGCCTGTGGTAGTGCACTGGCAGACCACTGCTGCGAGCTAAGAGCACAGTGCCAACGTCCAGAGAGGTACAGAAAGGAAAAAGGTGTAAAGAGTGGTTTCGGTTTGTGTAGGTCCCTTCCAGAAGGGATAGTAATAAAGAATAATCTAAAGCTTCAAGTGAATAAAAGCCACTGCATGAAACTTGAGGGGTTCTTAAGTGGCCACTTCAGTATTTCCTTGGCTCGAGCACTGAGTAAACAGAGCATGGCCGCTTTACCAGATAGATTCAACAACGCCTTCTGAGGCATCTGGAAGGGATTTCTTTTGCTTGGTTTCATAAATCAAGCTGCCTTTAACAGTACTTGTTTTTCTCCTCAGCTGATTTTGGCTTGTGTGCTCAGATCACCCCTGAGCAGAGTCAACGGAGCACGATGGTCGGGTCTCCTTACTGGATGGCACCAGAAGTGGTGTCGGGAAACGCATACGGGCCCAAAGTGGACATCTGGTCGCTTGGGATCACGGCAATTGAAATGGCGCAAGGAGAACCTCCTTACGTTAACGCTCATCCTCTCAGGGTAAGGTGCGAATAAAACCAGAGACCACCGTCTTTCTAACCTGCCCCATGTTTTGTCTCCCATGAGACAAAATCCCAGTTACACCAGCTTGAACTAGTTCCACCAAGGGCTGCTTCTAAATATGTCGCTGGAGCATATCGGCATATATTGTAGCTGTCGTTATGTCAATAGGGGGACCTTAAAAGAGAAGTGACATGTAGACTGTTCAGAAATGTGTCATTTTTGCCCTCAACAATGCTTGAGATTTCTCATGTGCTTTTAGAACTCTCTTTGAGCTGTATCTCTGAATGACAAGAATTTTTCAGCAGCAAGATCCGCCAGTTGGGGAATTTTTATGACAAATATTTCAACTGTACGTGCAGGAGAAGTCTTTCCAAACTCAGATCAGTGCCGATTGCTCACCTGCGCCTTTCAGGAAGTGTCACTGGTTCTAGTAATGCCATAATCACTTCTTAGCAAATGCTTTTCTACAAGTCTGTTTTGGCACAGGTACTTGTAGTACACTAGTGTATTTTGATGTTTTGAAGTTTCCAGTTTTGTCCTAATTCCTTAAAATGAAATGACCAGTTCTTATACCAAAGGAGCGTGTCATAGTGGAGGAATGTCTGCCAAGATAACACCTCATGACTGAGAGCTGAAACAGAGCTCAATGCTGCACAGTTAATTCCTGACAGGATGCAGGAATTCAGGAGGAAATTAAGTTTGCTCTATGCGTATACATACGCAATTCTTATTAAGGCTAGAATTAAAATAGAGCCTGACCTTTAGCTTCTCTCATAGCAGTAAGGCTGTGCTCTCTCTGGTCTGTGGCACCCCGACTGCGTACTGCAGACTGAAAGAAGAAACAAGAGAATGGTCAGGAAATACCCCCGGCCAAGCAAAGAGAGGAGCCCACACTCCACCTGCTTCCCTGGGAGACCCTTGCAAAAAATGCATTTGCATAAGGCAGCAAAAACCCGTGAAGAGCATTAGCGTGACTGGTCGGGATGCTGAAGGTTCCCTGCCTCCTTAACCTCAAATGCTGATTAGGGCTCCTCGAGAAGCCTCAGGTCAACTGTTTGTTAGAAAGATCACTGGATTTCTTCTCTCTGACCAAACTCAGCTCTTCCTGCCCTCACCCAGATTCTTTGAGATTCTCTTTTTCTCCATATATGCCTCATCTCCTGCTGGAGATACGATCAGCTTGGACACTTAGAGCTTCAAGGCATCTTCAGGTGTCTTAGTAAAACTGTGGTAGACGAAAATCAGGCACCTGAAGTTGCTTCCATCTGCATTGGCTTCCTGGGCTCTTTTTCAGCGGTTGTTGCCCCTGAGCTAGGAACAGTGAACAGCCTGTGATGGACTGCCTGAAGTTCCCCAGTTATCAGCTAGTTTTATTAAGGTCAATCAACCCCAACAGGGTTGATTTGTTTTTTATGAAGGATTGTTTTAATAATGGAAGGCACACAGGAGCTTCCGTTACTTAAACACCTAAATAAATTGTAAGGGCATGAAAGGCTCATTAGTCCTAGAGTTAGCAGCAGTCTTCATGTAGATGCAGTGTTGTTTTCCACGTGTAGGGCAGGCGCATCCCATGCTGCTCACGTTCTTTCCAGCTGATGCAGAACTCACAGGAGTGAACAATTTTCGAGCCATGTGTGTCTTGGATGTGTCTGTGATGGTATTTGTTTCCTCTCACTGTGATTTCCTTCCATCCGGCGCATGCCGAGGTCCTGGGGGACAAACACTGGTGTGATAAAAACCCTTTGAAATTCAGGTTGGACCTCCTCCTGATTTCAATTAAAAAAAAAACCAAACAGAAAACCACAGAAACAAAACAAAGCCTTAAGCATTTCTTTTTCATTTCTTAACCACAGCGCATCAATTTGTCTCAAAACTGTAGCATTTTTTTCAAATGCTGCACATCTTCTACAGTTTCAGGCTTCTTAATCACCTGTATGTTGTTCTGTCACGTATCTGGGTGGCCTGGATACCTTTAGGATCTTGCTTTCACAGACTGCAGCTGTAATGGTCTGCTGAAGCCTTTCTTGTTTCTTGGCATGTGAAACAAATTAATGAGCTTCTTGCCCCTTTGCAGCTACTGCGAACGCTCCTTTCCTTTGTACCGTACTTGCTTTTCTTTGCCAGCTGCATATTATAGGAGACCAAAAGATATGTGATAAGAAGGTACTTCAGCTTCCCGTAGACCTTTCCCTGTTCTGGTGGAAATACTGAAAAGGGGACGTACTGAGCTGAAGATGACTCTTCTTTGGGATTCATGTTCTGAGAAGAAACAAGTAACTAAAAGAGCTCCATTTGTCCTGGCACTCCTGTTTCACACTCAGGTGAATGTGGCTGCAGTAAAATCCCCAAAGCTGCCGTTGGTGCTGTAGTCCTTTCCCGCAGGAGAAGTATCATCCCTCGGGTAGCGCAATTGAAGCGTAGTGAGGACAGGCACTCCAGCTCACCACTGTGTCCGGTGGCTGAGGTCAGCTGCAGAGGGACAGGATCAGACTGATTTTGTGACATTTATGTTGTGGGAAAAGGAAAGAAGCTTCCTTTTATTGTTTTTACTCTAGGATCGTTTCTTTGCCTTTTTAGGCTTGGAAATTGTCCTCTGTATTTAAGAGGACAATAGCAAAGTCAATGTGGTCCCGGTCTAGTTAAGTGCCAGTAGAACAGAGCTGTTGTAATGGCAGACGTTTTAATGGAAGACCCCATGGCCTATTTCTATCATTATTGCTGTGTAGTTTAGACGTATTCTGGAAGTTTATGTCTGAATAGTTCAAAAGGTTTGTCTTCCGTTTCTACATAACATCTTGCAAAAGCGCAATGAACTCATCTCGCTGGCTTCTCAGCATGTTAGACCTTGGTTACAAGCGAACCACACTGGATACTGCTCACCCTGTGTTTTGCAAAATGACGTTGTACTCCCTTGGCCTGAGGAATATCAGGAAGACTTGCTCAGCTGCATGAACTCCGTCAGCTACTTGACAGTGAACATCCTTGGCTTTGCTTAGGAAACTTGAGCTTAGCTTTGGCTGGATGCTGTTGAAGAGGAGAAAGGCTGGAATTTTCAAGTGTTTGGCTAGGCTTGTGTGCACAGAATGACTGTGCATTCAGATGAGCAGCTGGACATTTATGCACAACATGGAGGGGAATCCACAGAGGACTCAACCCTTAACACAGGTGAATACTCCCAATTCTGAGGTAGCGGAATGTTACCATAGCGATGGAATTACTCGTTTTTCTGATAGCAAGCATTAAACGTTTTCTTCTTAACACATAAGTGACGCTGATCTGGAATTTGGAGACTGCTGAAAGACGTTGTTGCAGCTTGGCTCCCATCTGCCCAAAGATGCATTTTCTTCATAAGATATTTGTGCATGCAACTTATGTGCCTGTGTTGAAAAAAAGGTTCCCAATGTTTCTGTTTCTTTATCCAAGGACTAAGCTGATGGATTTCCTTTTTTCCCATCTGGTTACCATTTTTATCAAGAGCAGAGCAAAAAACTTGGCTACCTTTGCTTTATGGAAGCTGTACTTTAGGGAACAGTGAGCCCCGCCGAGATGCATTTTCTGTAGTAATCCTCTGAAATAATAGCGTTAAGCCAAATTCACTCTTTAAAAGAGGCTGTAAACTGTCACTGTCACAAGCCTGTCACTACTTGGAGAAGCAAAATGTGCTTTTGCCGATGTAGTTCATACTAACCAGGTCAGTCCGTGAAATCAGCTGTCAAGGCAAGATCATTTTGTTATTGGAAGAGCTGTGGCTGCCTCAAGGTTTTTTATGTAGCTATAGAAAAATCCTGTCTGACCCCCTGCCAGGGAAGAAACTGCCACTGGAGACTGAACCTTAAAAAATGGGGTCTATCTGGGCAGTTATGGATATGAAGGAAACAGGTGGAGTCTCATGTTCCCTTTTTCTCTAGGCGCTGCATCTGATCGCTACGAACGGGACACCAGAGCTGCAGAACCCTGAGCGATTGTCCGCGGTGTTTCGCGACTTTCTGAGCTGCTGCCTGGAGGTGGATGTGGACAGGCGAGGGTCTGCCAAGGAACTTCTGCAGGTAAAAGGGGACACGGCTGCAAGCGGAACAGCTGTTCTATGGAATGGTTTTCTCACCAGCTAAACTCAAAGGCATGAGACGGAACCCCCTCATATTAGTCTCCAGTCTTGGTGCTTTTCAAAAGGAAAAGAAGTGGAATCATAGAACGGTTTGGGTTGGAAGGGATCTTTAAAGGTCCTCTAGTCCAACCCCCGTACAGTGATCAGGGACATCTTCGACTAGAGCAGGTTGCTCAGAGCCCCGTCCAACCTGGCCTGGAATGTTCCCAGGGATGGGGCATCTACCACCTCTCCGGGCAACCTGTACCAGTGTTTCACCACCTCATTGCAAAAAAATTCTTCCTTAGATCCGGCCTGAATCTACCCTCTTGTCGTTTAAAACCATGACCCCTTGTCCTGTTGCAAGAGACCCTGCTAAAAAACCTGTCCCCATCTTTCTTTAGAAGCCCCCTTTAAGTACTGGAAGGCTGCAAAAAGGTCTCTCCGGAGCCTCCTCTTCTCCAGGCTGAACAACCCCAACTCTCTCAGCCTGTCCTCCTAGGAGAGGTATTCTGTCCCTCTGATCATTTTTGCGGCCCTGTGTTGAATTTTGGTAGCATATTCAGCTCTACATAGTGGCAAATGGGATGGTAGCCACTGCTCTCGCTGCAAGCCAGAGCTGAGTCCGTCAGCGCTCTGTCACTGGTGTCCCTGCTCTTGTCTTGGTGCTGAAAACCTGTACCTCCGTGGCCTTCAGAAGAACACATGGGCCTAAATACTCCTGGCATAAACATTTCCTAGAGCTATTGGAGTTCCCTAAGGAACGGTTTATGCCTCTGCTCTTTTCTGACAACTCAGATAGCCCATGTCTTTAAAAAACAGGAACCTAAGTAAGTAACTTGCGTTTCCTGAAAGGAACAAGGCCCTGGGAGAGCAAACAGCATTCCCAGAGTGCTGGCAGGGCAGAAATGCCAGCACGCTGAAGACAACTTGATAAAGGGATTAATGGGATTTTGGGCCCTGTTTGCCTGTGATAGCAAGGTACTGGACATGAAGACGCAGGTGCAGATGGTCCCCTCAGTCCTGTTTCAGCGTATTCCCCATAACCAGAGAAATGCTGCTTGAGGCTGTGAGTACCTGAGTTTGGAAAGTAATGGTTCATTTCTTTTTTTCCTTTGCACAGCATCCATTCCTAAAATTAGCCAAGCCTCTCTCCAGCCTGACGCCGCTGATCACGGAAGCAAAGGAAGCGAATAAGAACGGCAGCAGCCACTAGTGCTTCAAACCGGCTTTCTCCCATGCCAGCTCAGAGCAGGACTGAGAATAAAACTCTATAGAACCTCAACGCTTGTGCTGTGGGACAGGTGGATGGATAAAGAAGCCAATGGTCACAGTCATGGTGGTAGGAGGGAGAACAACCCAGCCCCTCAAGGAGTAAAATATGACCGTTTCTCTTCTTCCTGCCTTCTGGCTCCTGAATTTATTTTGAAGACGAAACAGGGCTTAAGACAGAGAGGTAACGACCACAAATGCTTGCCTGCCTCAGCCATTTCCAAGGGAAAGCAAATTCAGTTGGAAGGTCCCCTTCCTTCTCACCCTGTGAATAAGCTGTACACTCACTTTGAAATTGTGACAGTCAAAAGAGCAAGTGAAGCAACAGCCACCCAGTGTTTAAAAAAAAAAAAAAAAGGAAAAAACCCCCCTGTAAAACAGCTTAGCGCTGTAGTCTTCATGTCTAGGCCCGGTCCTGCAAAGGGCTAAGTAGCCTTTAAGGTATGAACCACCGTCCTGTTTTGGCAGTAGGAAGGCAGGATGCTTGGGTTGTTCTTGGATTAGGCCATTGGCTTGTTTGGCTTTGGCTTCTTGTTTAGTTCCAGTCTTTGTGTTGCCACTGTCATTCATACCTCAACTGACCTACTCTCGCTCGCTCTGTCCGTCCCAGTGTCCTCGGCTGAGGCAACGGACGGATGCAATGCTGATGGACGGCAGCAGTGAGCACAGCTGTGGGAGGTGCGCCCAGGGAGAGGAACTCTTCCACGTAGTGACCGAGCTGCGGGAGGAGGTGACTAGGTTGAGGCTATCAGGGAGAGTGAGCAAGCGAGAGACTCTTAGAACTGCACCCTGCCTTCCCTGGGACAGGCCCACCAGGCAGACGGGACGCATCATATGGGGGATTCCCTATCCTCTGCCCAGCTGGCTGAACACAGTGACTCCAGTATGCCCTCCGGAAGTCCAAAGGGGCAGTTCTGCTGTGGTTTCTAACACATCAATAACCCTTGCGTCTTTGCTGTCACACAGCTCTCCATGCTCCCTACCTCCACTGAGCTGGCAGACTGCAGCACCTCGCTAGCACCATCCCTCAAACATCGGCGTGCCGCCCCCAGGCTCATCTCTAGCGAGCCGGGTTTTATCCCCTTCCCCCTTCGAATCTAGTTTAAGGCTCTTTCATGGAGCCCTGCTAAGTCCTGTGCAAAGACCCTTTTCCCCCTTTGAGACACGTGTACCCCACCTGTCACCAGCAGGCCTGGTGTCGTGTGGACCAGCTCATGATCAAAAACCTCCCAATTCTGCCGGTGTCACCGGGCTCAAGCTGCTGGCTCTTCCTGTTCCTTCCGTCAGCATTCCTGCAACTGGAAGGACCGAGGAGAACCTACTTGTGCTCCTGATCCCTTAGCCAGTCGTGCCAAGGCCCCGAAGTCTCTCTTGATTGCCCTTGGACTTCTTGCTGCAACTTTGTCACTACCTACATGAAAAATCAATAATGGAGAATAATCTGAGGCCGTACCAGGGTAGGAAGCTTATTCTTCACAGCTTTAACTGGGGCCCCAGGGAGGCAGCAGACTTCCCTAAGAAGTGGGTCCGGTCTGCATATGGGGCCTTCTGTGCCCTTCAGAAGGGAGTCTCCTCTGACAATGACCTGTTGTCTTCTTTTTGTGGAAGCGGTACCAGTACAAGCAGATGGGTTTATGGCAATAACCATCAATGGCCATTGGCTCTTTGACCGAACTTCCCGTAAATGCAAGAAGAGACACTCGGACACCCTGAGATGTCCCCTCCCTTCGCTGGGCCTGGGCACGGGCAGCCAAGTGCCGCACGGCAAAGCCCACTGCATCTTCCCCAGGCTGTCTTGTCCTGGCCGGCTGCTGCCAGGAGGGGACAGCGGGTGGTGACAGCCTGGGGGTGACAGGAGGGACAGCAGGTGGTGACAGGCCTTCGGGGTGACAGGAGGGCCACCACAGGCCTGGGGTGTGACAGGACACCAGGCAGTGGCAGGCCCAGGGCGGTGACAGGAGGGACACCACAGGCCTGGGGGGTGACAGGACACCAGGCAGTGGCAGGCCCAGGGGGGTGACAGGAGGGACACCACAGGCCAGGTGAGGCGCGGGGGGGTGCAGTGTTCCGTTGGGCACGCGCAGTGATGCGATCAGGGCAGCCCCTGCGGCTGGCGTCCGTTAAACCGCCAACGGAACGCTGAGGCAGAGGTGCCCGAGTGCCCACAGCGAGTGGTTGGGCCTGGGAGCGCTGCGTGAGAGAGGGAGCAGAGGCCGAGCCGGGGCCGCGGGGGCCTCTCCCCGTCATCCGCCCGCCCGCCCGTCGCTGAGGGCCGCAGGCCGGACTTGTTGCGGGGGTGAGCTCAGCCCCCTCGGTCCGCTGTAGTAGACGCCGTTGTGGAGCAGGCCCCGACCATGTCGTGCGTCCACTACAAGTTCTCCTCCAAGCTGAGCTATGACACGGTCACCTTCACCGGCCTCCACATCTCCCTGTGCGACCTCAAGCGCCAGATCATGGGCCGGGAGAAGCTGAAGGCGGCCACCTGTGACCTGCAGATCACCAACGCCCAGACCAAAGAAGGTGCGTGGGGGCGGCGGGCGTGGGGGCTCGGGGACTGCCCGGCTGGCAGTGTCACAGACCACCCTGTGATGGCCATGGCCTGTGGGAGCCACGCTCTGCTCTTTGTGGCTCGTCCCCACGTAGCCTGAGTCAGCCTGAGGCCCATCTTGCCGGCCTGCGGGGGGACTGGGAGGGCAAGCGGCGCGGGGGCTTACACGGGGTGGGAAGCGATAATGTGATTCGGCCACGCTCGGTAGCTGTGGCTTGTGTTGGGGCTCAGGGCTGTTCTTTTGTAGTTGCTGTTCTGACAACTACCTTCAGATCTGTGCTTTGGGTGCGGAGCAGGCATAGAAGAATGTGTGGTTGATGTGTGATGTACAGGGCTTAGAAATTTTTGCTTTCCTGGAATTCTGCTAGGTAAAATGATAAGGAAATATGGGAGGATATCTTATATTAATAACCTCTCCAGATGTCTTGGAAATCAGGTGGAGAAAGCTGAAAGGGATGGGAAGAGAACAGGTGGCTACTTTGAAGAAATAAATTGTCTTTGGTGACTTCGTTTTGTGATCACCTTGCTTTACTCCACTGCACTGGAAAACTGGCTTGGTGGCTGTTGCAGCAACTGCTCGCTAGCAACACTTTGGATCAAGAGTGTAGCTGTGAGTTACCATCTGTGCAGACCCTCTAATGGCCCCTCTGCCATGGATGTTCTCCGTATCTAAATGACACCTTGGAATTTCTTGTTAATATCGCTTCTTTTCTACACCAAAGACATTGTCGTTCAGGTGCTATCGAGCATCATTTCACCATATGTCTCTAAGCATTTTTTTTCCCTGGTACTACGTGTGAACCGTATCAGGGCACTACTGAAGTTTTCCGGCAGAACATTTATGGTGACTATACGTAAGAAACATTCTTAGAGAAGTCATAAATTCTTTTAAACCTAAAAAGTGGTGCTTGATTCTCAGAGATGATAATGGTTTCGTGGTACTTAGTATGATATTTCAGTTTGGTAAGCTGCTGTCTTGACAAGTTTGAATGTGATTACAGGCCTTGGGGTGTGACTTTTCAGAAAGAGAAAGATTTGTTGCCAAGTCTCTGCTCGGGGATATTGCTGCCCAGGAGGAAAAGGTTCCTGCTGGGAGATGCCAGTTTTGTCCGAGAGCTGCTAGACTAAGCTGGCATCTGTTAAATTCAAATCAAGCAAACAAAAATTTCCAGGCACTTCAGGAATAGTGCTCCAGCTTTAATCCTTTCCTATTAAAAGAAGAAAAAGAAAGTTAACTTTTTAGTCTGCGTTGTTTGACTTCACCTTTATTAAGGTGCCATCAACCAAAATGAATTCAATTAATCGAGGCGAAGGAAATAGAAATGTATTAAAGCCAACTGGTACCACATCCCTTAAGTCTTAAGTCTGCAGTCTTAAGCTGCAAGCCATACGCAGAGGTGGCCGGCTGTCTTCTGTGTTCTGTCGGCCTTGAGCACCAGCAGCGTGGCCGAATCGCTTTTAGTGAACAGCTATGAAAGCAACGGCGCAGAGATTTCATGCTTTAGCTAAGGGCCTGTTTTGTTGCAGGGCAAGCTTGTCTGACTTCAGATCTGCTTTACACAGGTGAGACTTGGCTGTGCTTTGTTTTTCTCCAAAGATCCCTTGGTTTTGTAGCCTAACAGAAGCAAAAGCCACTTAAGCTAGATCAGGACAGAACCTCATGCGCTAGCAGACTCTCCTTTAGTGACCTTTGGGAGCATTTTGCTGTTGGCATTCACGCTCTCTCAAAAAAAAATGGAAAAGATTGTGCTGCTTGCGTTTGGTTCTCAAACCTGAAGATTTCTTGGAATGTACTACTAGTGTGCTGAGACGATAAAAATGCACCGTTACATCTGAAATCTGGCTTTTCTATCTGCAAAGGGCTTCCCTCTCTGCCGCGCTGTGTAATTACATATTCATATACATTCTTATGAATTGACTAATGTTTTTTTCTGCATTTATGTTGTTTTCAGAATACACAGAGGCTAATGCCCTGATTCCTAAGAACTCATCAGTAATTGTGAGAAGAATCCCTGTCGGAGCAGTTAAAGCTACCCGCAAAACATACGTTCTGTAGGTATCCATAAAGCACTGTGTTCTGTGCTAGTGGTTTGGGTGTGTTACCTTTTCTAATTGATGTTCATTTCCAGAGGCACTCAGATTGTATCTTTCTGGTTAAAGCTGCTGTTACTTTTTGTTGTAATGGGGTAGATTTTATTGTTCCTGTCCCAAAGTAAACTTATGCTTTTCGGCCTGCTGGGACATGGGGTTCAAACTCCAACAACGGTAACTGTTAAGAATGATTCTATTTGGTTTGATCTTGGGGTTGTTTTTTCTGAGCGCCAAGTTTTCGATGCTGTTTCCCTCTACGTGGAGAGATTCCTTGTTACACGTGTTTGCTTGTCTTGCTTTTAGAGTGAAGACAGGTACGCACTGGAGTGTAAACTTAGAATTTGTTCCCATCTCAGAAGAGTCTGATTCTCAGTGTTTCTGCGAATCCGTCTATTCTTTGCATTTGGGGCAGGGGGGGTGGCATATGGCAGGTATCCTTATGCCCCAAATCTGGTGTTTTTGCATACTAGCTAGAGGGGAAAGACCAAGGGTTGCCAGCTCTGCTGATGGGACACTTGGGATGATGCAGGAATTATTTGTTCACTACATCGATGGCTGCATGTCTCATTCATGATGATCTACATGCAGATACAGATCAATGAGTATGTGGAATCTCAGCGAGTTCCCAGATGTAATAAATATTTCCCCAAATACTGTAGCATTTTCAAGGTTATCTTAAAGCAAATTCTGGCAATTAAGTCCTTTTTTTTTTTTTTTATTTCCCTACAGGACTCCTAAATCGCAGAAAATCCTAGGCACTGCCTTCAGGTGACATTTCTACTACTATTTTTAGTCACCATGTTTAAGACACAAAACTGTAGTACAGACTTCATATTTTTGATACTTACGTAGCAGAGACAAAATATCTGAGGCACTTTGGTGTTCTATTTCTGTAAGTCTTAGAGTAATTTTCTGACAAAGTAGAAATGGGCTTCTGGGGTTTTTTTAGTTGCACTGAAGGTACCAAGAGAGAGCCGTTTATGTATATGAATACGTTTCCACATGCACTAGACTATCAGCACATCACGTTTTGATGTTCAAGTTCTGTAATCTGTCGTCACTGCTGTGTGTTGGGCACAAGGGCTTTCTTTTAAGTTCTGATCACTTTTATTTCTTCTTCCAGATGTCAAACTGAGCCAGTGAGTGGAATATCAAGAGGCGTATGTAAAACACCATCTCACACTTTTTTCTACACACTGCACTTAATTCCGATCAATGTAGCCTTGTGTTAATTTCCTCAACATTAACCTAATATATTTTCCACTAAAACATAGATGCTGTATGTACAATGTATTTGATTCAGCATCATAGAAATTTTATTCTACGTTTCTAAAAAACTAAGCAGTGATTCGGATGTCTTTCTGATGATGTTTTACTAGTGTCAGCTTAACTGCTGCTTGTGGCATCATAGAATTCAATATCCTGGAAAAGGAACCAGATGAGAGCTACCCTTTTGACTTGTGGAAAAACCGCATGTCATCTTAGTTCCCAGTAAATGCCGCAGTCCGTTGCTGACTGGTGGCCTGAGGACTTCATTCCTGCAAGCTGTTGCAGGAGGTAGCTGGGAGGGAGGAGTGTGGTTGCAAAGGAGAAAAAAAAGAATCCCAGGATTGTGCTCTGAATCCATGTTTTCATCATCATTAAGACTTGGTTTTGGTCTGCTGGCAAGGAGAATAATATTAAATTCTCACACTTCCCAATCTAATTTGCGTAGTGTGGCCTGCGGTCTAATACACGACAAGAAATCCATTTTCTCAGTTTTTATAGGCTACTCTGTCATGGCAGACACCTTAATTTCAATAATTTGAGCAGCTTATTTTTTTTCTTGATAAAGTGGTGGTTTACTTTTATGGCGGATGCTTTGGAGTGGTGTTTGCATTTGGGTTTTGTGGGGTGTGGTGAGCCTGGCATTTTTAAACTTATGGAGAGGAGAGGCAGAGTTCCTGTTTCAGGGCTGATGTGCCCATGCTTGATTTTGACAGGCAACTAGGCTGTGTTCATAAAGGCATAGCCGTGTGCATTTATAAATGATGAGACGCTGATTGATTTACAAACTGCACTGAAAATAAGTTTCCTGTAGTGATGCTTCCTTCTCCAAGAAACATAAATATTGTTTTAGAATCCCTTTTAGCGGACAGTTGACAGCTTCCTTACCCCTTGGACTTTTAAGCAGTTGTGAGCATTTGACAAGGCTGAGACATTCTGGAGCAATACGTAATCTCAAGCGGCTTTGGTTGTTTTAGTTTCTTCTCCTTAACCACATAGGCACTCCTAAGCTGTCGTGGGTTTGGACTTTGTTTTGAACACAGGCAAATGACACTAGGTTGGAAATGCCTCTTTCAGTGATGCTCAGAGGATATAGTGCAGAATTTCCGACTACCGTCGAGGTTAACTATTGCTAGGTTTTGATTGTAAAACTTAAAGATGTTTTTAATTTTTTGTGAACAGAGTGATGACTCTTCTGCACCTCTTTCTCTGGCCCAGCTGATTAAGGTATATATATTTTTTTTTCCTGTCAAATACATTAAAAAAAAAAAGTGTTTGCTTCAAATTTTTAAATTGTACACTGTGATCTATAGCAGGATAACTGTTGTAATGGGAAGAAAACTTTAATGTAGTTTTTAATAATTTATTTATTTTAACTTTAAAGCCTGTGTAGCTGTTGATAGTATCCTGTGAAGAGCAGTTCCCACTTTGGGAAGATTGAAGGGGAGCACCTTATCAGCCTCCACATAGTGTTGCAGTATGACTCAGCTTCAAGACACAAAGCAGCAGCCTTGCAGAAGCTGTTGACTTGTTCAGACATTTCGTTAGGTTTACACTGGAAATGAACACAATGTTCACAGAAGAACTGAATTGGCTGTTGGTTATGGACATCTTGGGGGGGGTTGCAACAGCCAAAGTAGAAGCGTTTCTGTCGCATGGGCAATGGCATGGCTATTTTTGAATTTCTAGTCATTATAGTTATAGATCCGTTCTTGGAATGCTGCACAATTTCATAAATTGCAGTATATCTAGAGTGGACAACACGGTCTAATTTGTTGGGACACAGTGTAGATTGTGAAAATGTTCCTAGTTACATCAGTTAATATGAAGAATTTAGCAGGGGGGAACGTGCAGTTTGGACTGCCTACAGCACATGAGTGGTCCAATTTCTACTGAAAAGAGTCTTTTGTCTTGCTGAGGGGCTCTAAAAAGCTTGAATCTCTGTAATGCTTCTGTGTCTGAAGCTGAATTTCAGCAAGCAAAACCAACTTCCCTGACCTTTAAGTTGTGTATCCTTCTGATGCTGCAAATGTAAACAATGGTACTTGCCTTCATCTTTCTCAATTCAATGTACAGTGGCTGTCTTCTCCTTCAAATAGACTGGAGCTTAAAGATCCCTTTAATAATAGCGGCAGGTCTAACTTTTTCTGTGCATAGCTTCAGTCCACTTGGAAGAAAACTGGAGTAGGTGCACAAGTCTTTATAAGGTCCAACCTGAGCCTAAGGTTTTGAGTGCCCAAGAATGCTCTTTTCAAGTAGGTTAACAGGCACATAAGCATCATTTCATGGTGTAAGGACTCCCCAGAACACTTTCAGCACAACTATTTTTTATATAAGCAGCTGTTTTCAGGCAACCTCAGCTAGTGTTGTGCTGCTCTGTACAGGCTTGGGTGAGTGGTGTTGTCTTTGGCTGTGTGCGCTTCAATGTGTTTCTAATGTGCCTCTCAAACGATTACTTGTTAAACAACAGACTGCCAATCTGGCTGAAGCCAATGCTGCCGAAGAAGATAAAATAAAAGCCATGATGATCCAGTCTTGCCGTGAATATGATCCAGCCAAGTAAGTGTGGATAATGTCAAATCCGATCTTTGGCGACGATGGAAAAACTGTAAACTTGTTGGTTTTAAGAAACATGGATTTAACACATGCATCCTTTTTCTTTTTTTTCCCCAAAACACCTTTAGTTACACGAAGAAAGCCTTGGGTCCACCTCTGACATCATATACTTGCTTTGGTTGTGGAAAACCTGGCCACTGTGTAAAGAACTGCCCAACAAAGGGGGTAAGATTGTGGGGGACTTCTGGTGTGACTTACTTTTAAATTGTTTTCCCTTGGCAGTTCTGTAACAAATACATGAATACTCATGTTAAGAATTGTTTCTTTTGGGGTGAAACGCAGAGGTCATGTGGCAATGTTGCAAAGCCCTTTACAATTCACGGGAAACCTGGAGTTATAAATGTAACATTTTCTTCCTTCTAGGCCATGGACATTACATATGTCCATAGATCTTTCTCCACACACTGTCAGGCATATTTTATACATTTCAATTTTATTGGAAATTTTTCTGGTTTCAATGCTTTTTAATGACAGTTCACAGTTTTCAATAGTTTGTAAAAACCCAAGATGTTTCTATCGACATCCGTTCAATGTTTGCATGTTCTAGTTACACAAGCACCTGGCTGAGTAGCCATGCCATTTGACATCAGTTGCTGAATGTATATGCGTGAGATATGAATTCAACCTTCACTAGAGAAGGTGAATCTCAGTTTCTCAGTGTCGGATTCAGAGCACCAAGTTAAGCTCTCACTCTGAACTGCGCTTTGAAGGAGGAGCGGGGTTGTGTCTCTTCTCCGAGTGGATGGTGAGCCAAGGGATATTTCACCCTTAAGGAACCTGACGTTAAGCCAAAGGATGTTGACCGAGTTCAAAACACTGCTCAAGCCTTTGGGACACCCTGGCTATATTCCTTTTGGAAGAAAGGTATTTTAGTCGAGCAAGCCTTACACTGGGTAAAAGCAGAGGATTAAAGGCTTTTGCTGCTGAAAATCAACATTGAAATGTCCTTTTAAGGGTGGGTCTTAAGATGAGAGATATCTGCACTTCTTTTCTTAACAGGACAGAATTTTTGAGTCTGTTCCCAGAATTAAAAGGAGCACAGGAATTCCGAGGAGTTTCCTGATGGAGGTGAAAGATCCCAGTATAAAGGGCGCTATGCTGACAAGCACTGGGAAATACGCCATACCAATTATTAGTGCGTAAGTATGGGATTAATGGGACTGAGCAGAAAGGGAACGAGAGAAACCATGCGTGTGTGTCTGAGTGGCAATGCAAGCAAGTTGGCCAGCGTCTGTAATTACGAAGGAGGAAGCACCGTCATTGTATCGTCGCCTTAAAATCTGTGATACTTTCTAATATGGAAATAGACTGGTCCTGCTGTTCACACCCCTGGAAGTTGGTTCAACTTGTGGTACACCTAGAATCTGTAGGTCTGCAGAAGATTTCACTAGTGCTTACCGTTGGAGTCATTCTCCTCGAAAGCTCGTTTTGCTTCTCTTTGACGTTTCAAAGGCTTCTTGCCCAATTTAGCAAATAGCTGTGTGACTGAGATTTCCTCCCCCTCTGGCTTTGATCAAATCTCATGTGTGAACCAGACGGATGTTTTCCTGTTTTGCTTTACCCTAAGAAAATCCTACTGTGTGGTGACAAGAGTGGCTGAGAAGAAATGCACTTGGTAGCACTTCTGTTTGTGGCCGTCATGGATCTCCTTGTGTAGAAGCTGAGACATAGTTTTCTTTTATTCATAAAGTGTATTTAATCGGAGACTCACTTGATCCTGAGCCTGCAATTTACATTGACCCTCTGGCAGAGGAGAGGTGGGATTCATTTCAGCTGATTTCTGGATGTTGAAAAATTATTTTTCTAGTCTGAGCCAATCTCTTAGTTGATCCCATGAATGGGAGAGTTCTGCAGAAGGAAAATTGTTCCCCCTCCCTCTTCTGGTGTGGTGGCCAAAGAGAAGTAGTTGAAACTAAATGCCTACGCTTTAGAAGGCTAATGTGGACTGAGAAGAATGCCTTCTATTTTACCTTCCTTGCAGGAAATCCAAAGCTTGGAAAAGTTCTCCTTTGCCCATCTTTCACTTGTTGTTTTTCCTTCCCCGCCCCGCCTCCAGGGAAGCGTATGCTAGAGGAAAGAAGGAAAAGCCTCCCTTTTCACCAGAGGAGCCGTCCTCCTCCTCCTCCTCCTCAGATGCTCCTATTCCGGAGGAGTTGTTATGTCTCATTTGCAAAGAGGTCATGAGTGACGCAGCTGTTACTCCCTGCTGTGGAAACAGTTACTGTGACGAATGTAAGTCTTACTCCCACGGTTGTTAACTGAAAACATGGCATCTGACCTTCCGAAGGCAGAACTGGGAGAGAACGAAATTACTTGGTTACCCGTTCTGTTTGATACCTGAGTATACCCAGAACGGGAGAGGACCCTTCTTATGCAAAGGGCAGAAAAAAAAGGCAGAAAGCTTTTTTCCCTGGTTACGTGTCTAGTTAAACCCTCTGTACATGTGGAAGGATGACTCTGAGAAGAATGTGTAACCGTGCAGGTGATTACAGTATGAGATACTGAATGCATTTAGTTTGTCCCCAGCCCTTTCTCTCATGCAAAATTCTATAGCCTGCTCTGGTGACTTATTGTGGTCTGCAACAAACGGAGAGTTGGGCGTTTAATCCACATTCTTCTCCACAGGAGAGTTGGTGAAATCCTTCAGAACTTGAATCTATGAACGGTTTTTTGAGATGTGTTTTATTCATCAACCTTGAGGTTGGTGACTTCTCACTGTCCTGCACAGTGGAAAGACCAGTCCAAACATCAAGACACAGCCTACTCTACAGCTTCCAAGTAACAACAGTGAAATATCAACACTGCTTAGTTATTTGCTGCATGCTGGACATTTTTTACACTATTGGACATTTACCGCTTCAGGCTCTCAGTTCAAGACTGTATTCACCCATTAATCATATACGTGTTTTTATAATTGATTAGAACCCCAACATTTTCCTTAGTTTTGCTGAAAACTCTTCTGACGGTTCTCATTATTCACAGGTATTAGAACAGCGTTACTGGAATCTGAGGAACATACATGCCCAACGTGTCATCAAACAGACGTTTCTCCCGATGCTTTGACTGCCAACAAGTTGTTACGCCAGGTGACATGCTGACATTTATGTAAACTGTTTGTTAGACAGGTCTATTTGCGAAAAGCTGAAAGGGAAGAAAATACTCGTTTACATCTCCTTAAGCAAGGCTAAATGGAATAAGGCTAAATTTACTTTTCAGAGACGTTATCTGGTGTTAGAGAAGCTTACAACTCTTTAGAGAGAATCTGGCAAATTCAGGTCACACTTTTGCTTAACGTGATTGCCTCACTTTCAAATTTGGTGTTAACACTGAGGTACTGTAAATAGAGATACTCTGCGTTACCCATCGTTAGGGTCAGTGTTTCACCTGATGTCTTCCTATACCTGTATGTTGATTGATTTTAGGATTGATAATGTTTACAGGAACACACAAGCAATTTTGCTCTGGGGAGGCTTTTGTTCGTACATCTACTGAAGTTTCATAGTGCCTTTCTGTACGTGTTTTTCTGCCTCTAGGCTGTGAACAACTTCAATAATGGAACTGGCTACAGAGAGCAGATTCAGCAGCAACGTCAGCAGCAGCCGCCACCTCCACCACCTCCACCACCACTAACGAGACAAACAAGAGCGCACAACATGCAGCCTCAGCTCCGGCCAGCAGTTTCCAGACAGCAGGACCCACTAATGACTCCATTAGCATCCCTGGCTCCTCATTCTGCTGCTGCTTTGTCATCGTTGGCCTCTGGTCAGTCCTCTGTGGCCGTTGGGCTGCCAGTAAATCCGTCTTCTGTCGTCACCTCTGGTCTCCCTCCAGCAGTGTCCCTGTCTCTCTGTGCTGAACAGCCGGACGAACCTCTTTGGTAAGTAAATCTGTAGATCAACAGGGATATAAAGGACACTAAAATGCTCAAGTTAGATTCTTCTTCTTGTTGAGCTTCTCCACTAGCTATTTATCTATCGGTAGTGACAGTTCCCGATACTAGTGGAAGTTCTGGGTTTTGTATTTACTTTGAATGAGGACACTTTGATAACTCGGAAGTGTGTCTCATGCAAGGATTGTCTCAGAAGTATTTCTTGCTCAGTTCCCTTATCAGTCATTGTCTATGAGTTTTACCCTGAAAGAGGCACATTTTGCCCAGGGGCCCTTTGGTTTTATGTGGCTAGCAACTCCTAAAGGAGCCCTCTAGTTATGTCAAAGCTTCTTGAGTGCATTAATTTCTCTCTAGTACGGAGGAAGCAACAGTTTCATGAAACCTGTAAAAGCACAATTAGAGCTAAAACTGAGCAGGTGTTTTCCTATTACTTTTTTCTACGGTATTTCTACCATCAATCTTACGATAAGTCAGAGTCATCCTCAGTAACACAAAGGGCAGTCGGTGACGCGTGCTGACCTGGCTAATAAACACTGAAACGCCGTAACTTTGAAGTATTTACAAACATGAAAGTCTGAGTTTGCAGCCCGGTGAAGTCACATGAAAAGACGTGAAAGATCTGTACGATTGTTTAGGGCTTGTGGCCTTTCAGCTTTATGCCTGGGCTGCAAATAGCCTCTCTGTCCAGAAGACTGTCAGGCTCAGCTGTAGCGTTGAATGCAAAGAACCGCAATTCAGAAGAACCTCTAAGGCAGCCTCTGCACTCGCACATAAACATTTCCTCATAGAATTTCAGTTCTCGCGTCTTCCAAAACTGAGATTCAGTGTGTGACTTGTATGTGCTCTAACCCTTTCACGTGCAGCTAGCTTAAGAAGATATTTTTCCAGTGAGCTTTCTCTTGGCATGCCAGTAGTCCAAATCGACTTCTTTCCAGTCTTCAGTAAGAATGGGCCAACTTCACATCTGTAAATCTGATGAAGATTTTTTAAATTTTTTTTTCCTGTTTGCAGTAGTCAGCCTTTTCTCACCTTGGACTTGCTATTTCCAGTAGCACTTGAAAACGCTGTTTGAATAATAACTTTTTTTTTTTTTTTTGTAGTGATGCTGATACTGTGTTACCTCCTGCTGCTCTGGTGACTGCTACTGAACTTCTGAAATTTCCCTCTCTGTCAACCAGCAGCTTGTTGGAAGAGGAGGTCAGTTTTCTTTCAAATGATGCAGTGACTGTTGCCTTTCAGTGGAGCTTAATTTCTAACTGTTTGCATGTATTGACAAGGGCGATCATGTTCCTGCACTAAGGCAACCAGCGATCCCAAGGCTTCTGGGCCCCCAAGGACAATCAGTACCCTCAACCGGTAAGTCACTATAACTTTAGAATTTCTTTTAAAAAGCTGTCCTGAGATAAACTAAATGGGATTTTTTTCTTTTTCCTCTCCCTACGCCAAAAGCTCATGCAATCACAGGCAGCACAGTTGGCTCAGCTGGTGGCAGACCAGGCTGGCAACGGTAAGTATTCTACAGAAATCCGGTATATTACGACCCGTAACCTGTTCAACGAGGCCGTAACACTTAACTTAGACAACAGCTGATTTATAATGGAGTAAGTATGCCCAGATAGTTGTGGAGAATAGAAGCGGTGATTAATTTTTAAAGGGCTTAATTTGATTTGGCTTTGACAAAGGGGATCTGTGCTTGCAGTAGAGTATTTAAAGTAAAACTCCAGTACGTGATTGAAAAGAGGACTCTGAAAAAGGAGCAGTTTTTGAGGGAACCAGCAGTACATCTAAAAATGAAATATAACTAAAGGATTGGGTGGAAAGCCACCCTTTTGATTACTGGCTGAACAGACCTGAAGACATTGGTTCCCCAATACAAATCAGCCTCCAACATTCTTTATTTCACAACTTAGCGGATACTGGTGGAGCAAATTCTTGGAAAAGTCAAGGCTGTTATTTGATGACAATTTTGAATTTCTTCAATGTTCTCATCTCAACGAGCCAAGGTGCTTTCTCTCAGTGGGAGAGAGAGGCGTTTGTTTGATCTATTATTGCCGTGTCAAGTTAGTCCTTCCTTTTGGTACGCCTTTGTTAGAGATCGGTTGTAAGCGTGCATTGTGTGTATGATGTCTTAAAGATAAAGCACAACAAAAGCCAGGACGATTCCACAGATTTCCTAAAACTCTCAAATTCAGTAAGCAAGAAAATAACAATTCAGGGACAAGAACAGGCCAAAGACATCATCATGAGGCAAGACCACAGGAGATGCCTGTGGAAGAAGCTAAAAGAAGTTTGAGAGAAGATTAGTTAATATTTGTGCAGTACTTTGAGGATCAGAAGTGTGATCTTCAGTAGTAAGTATAAGCAGTAAGTACATCAAGGAGTGGCAGAGGAGCGGTGGGCGCTTGGCACATGGGAGATGGGAGCGTCTTTTAAGCACAGGCAGCCTCCATCCACGGTCACAAAGCGGAGTATAAGGGGAGAAGACTGCGGGAGCTGTTGGGGGCGAGGGTCTGGAAGGCAAGCATGAGGATCAAGAAGGGAGCGTAGTCTCAAGTGAAGGGAAAGCAGGGAGAAAAATGCTGAAGTTGAGGGTAGGAAGTGCTCGCCACCAGGCTGCCGCTTCATTGGCTTTCCTCTTTACAATCAGGGCAGAGTGTGACAAAGAGTGACACATGTTTTTGGGTTTCTTCAGAAGTTCAAATCGAGGACGCCTGCGCAGTGGACGTTCCCAAAGGACTCATGCCCCAACAGAAGCAGCATCAACATCCGTTGTCATGCCTGTGCCTCCAGCTCCCTCATACCCTCCACCACCCCATGCACTTCCTTCAGGATATCCTCCAGCTCCTGCCAACATGTCATCAGCTTGGGTAGCAACAGCAGTGCCAAGGGCTCATGCAAATACCATCCTCATGACACAAGCACCTCCTTTATCAAGGGAGGAGTTTTACCGAGAACAGCAGAGACTGCAAGAGGAGTAAGTATTTGGCTCAATGAAGTTGCCTTGGTTTTCATTGTTGTATTTCAATAGCATATCAGACTGCAGTTACACCACAGTGCACCTGACATCAACAAAATGCAAGAATCGTCACGGTGTCATAATGTCATGTCCTTTTTCTTTGCAAAGGGTAAACATGCAAAACTGAGACAAGACAAATGTAGTTCTAAAATATTGGCTAAAAGCTGTAGGTATTCTAAACTGGTCTTCCTTCGATGTTAGCTGTTCACCTTTTGCATTTGCATGCAGTAGGCATTTTCTCCTAGTGGCCATGTTGTGTTTCTTGATGTCTTTTGGTAACGAAGTTCAAACTACAATGGTAGTAAAGGTCAAACTTGTTTTCACAGGGAAAAGAAAAAGTCCAAACCTGATGAGTTTACAAAGGATGAGTTTGCTAAGGAAGTGATGGAATATAACAAGGTTCGAAAGGAGCGTTCGATTTCCAGGTACGTGCTTTACATGTCCATTATGGAGAAGCAGATTGTCTGGAAGAATCAGGAGGCATTCCACTCCACCGCTCTGTTGCTAGACGGATGGGATGATCCCAGGGATTAGCAGCGACAGGAGTTTCATGTGTGCATTCCTAGCTTAAATAGGGCAGAGATTACAGTTGACTGGCAGTTATAATTTGGCAGCAGTTGTTAAGGAACAGGTTTCTCTTTTAGTAAAGCTTCTCTGTAATGGCATCCTTCACCGCCTGACAGCCTTGAGGAGGCCAGAAATTGAAGAGGTGCAGTTGCTGGATTTTCTGCATCTCCCTATTCTGCTTGTAACCATTTCCTCAAAGCACTTTGGAGGAGATCTGTGAGAGACGTTGTCTTCATCTCCTCTTCTGTTTACCACATGTGGATACACAGAGAGATTTCAAGCTGGACTGCAAACTGGTGGCTTATGCTAGTATGGTTTTGAGCTTGTAAAATTTGTCTCATGAATCAGACTTGTTTGAAAGGAAATCTTGAATTGGTGAAGGACTTTTGGAGGAGGGAAAATGCTCATGAACGTCTGTGAAATGTTGTGAAAATGTTCTTTAAAAAATAATAAAAGAACTCCTTGTGAAGAAAAACCTCAGGGTAGCTGATGTTTTCTATCCCCAAAAGTCACTTGGGCAGGAGTGCTGAAAAGCTCTCTCTTGCTCATGCTGCCAGTATCTGTCCTAGAGTAATGGCATTGAGTCATCCTAGTCGAGGCTGAGTTCAGAAGCTTTTCGAGATGATTTCTCTTGAAATGCAGTCACTATCCCTGGTTAGAGCTAGAGGTATGTGTAAGATTTTGCTAGCCCATCTGGCCAGAAGTGTTGATTAAAGACAACTGGACGTAAGAATTTTGCATCCCATACAAATTGCAAAGAAGTAGTGAAGTTAAATAGTCCAAGCAGCATTTTAACATTGATCTTTACTGTATTAATGCTACATCGTACTCTCTCGATGTTTGATACTGCACGGTAGCCATGAAGACTTGCTCTTTTTGCATCTGACTGCAACAAAAGGGATTTGCACTGCGTGTAGTGGTTGAGGAGTGAAAAATGTGCACGTTCATGTCCCAGTAGAGGCCAGTATACAGCACCTTAAATCAATCAATAGCCAAAGGAAATCTGGGAGGAAAAAAGCTGGGGAGAGTAACTGTTTTGAATTAAATTCATCTGGTTTTTTGTGTTCTGTTTTTTTTAAGGTCCAACTCTCCAAAAAGCTGAGGAGAGTAACTGTTTTGGATTAACTTGATCAATTTTTTTGTGTTGTGTTTTTTTTAAGGTCCAACTCTCCCTGTAGTACTTCATCTTCCTCTACAAGTTCGCATACCTACTCCAAGTCAAGAACAGGTTCTTCCTACTCTTGCTCGTTCTCTCGATCATTTAGTCGTTCCCATTCTCGCTCCTACTCACGATCACCACCATATCCAAGAAGAGGCAAAGGGAAGAGTCACAAGAACTATCATTCCTGGTCAAGGCCACATGGTTATCATCGGTCGAGGTCAAAGTCACCCCCACACAGAAGACGCCATTCACGGTCAAGGTCTCCAGTAGTCCGAGGCCAATCTCCCAGGAAATGGACTATATCTCAAGGGGAAGGAGGAAGGGAGTATTTTAACCGGTACAGACAAGTTCCACCGTATGATATGAAAGCTTCCGATGGCAGATCTATTGACTTTGGAGATCCATTTGGAGAGCAAGGATACGGAGAATGGGAAATGAACTACAGAGAGTGGTGTGAAAAGTTTTACAAGGGCAATGGTGTTGGTGCTCAACTTCATCCTCCAGTAAAGAGAGGGAACTTTTCTCCAGACTGCTTTGGTCCACCTGGGACCAGACGAGAGTATTTGCCATATGCTTGGGGACATAGGGAGGATTATCCTGTGGGGCAGAGGCAGCGCAGCTGTAATAGAGCTGGAAATTACCCTGAACAACCTTCCGGAAGAGAGAGCCGTGGCAACAAAGAGAGGGAGATGCAAAATCCACGTGGAGATGACAAAGGAAATAAACCTAAAGAACACCAGGAGGGAAGGAAAGAGGATGTGAATGAAGGCTTTCTCAATGCTGAGTTGCTAGAAGGTGCGAGAAAACCAAGAGAGCCAGTTACAGGAGAAGTCGTTCAAAGGGACTCATTGTTCATGCTCCCAAGCAGAGATGATGCCACCCCTGAGATGAGGGATGAGCATTTGGGAGCAGATTCTATGGCTTTCAAGCCAGGGTCTAAAAAGAAGAAAGAGAAGGATGAGCGAAAAGCAAAACCTGGCAAGACAAAGCGGGAAGTAGAAGTGGCTGTTCCTCCTCAGAAAGACAAGAGAAGAAAACCAGCTAAAGCTTCCCAAGTGAAGGTGGACAGCGAGCGTGAAAAATCTCCTCAAATGGAACCTCCTGTGAAACAAGTGAAGGAGGACATGCCAAAGACAGACAATGTTTAAACATCTTCCTCTCAAAAGGATGAGAAGACTCTTGGTACCCCACAGAAAATTCATCCAAAAGTGACAGAAGATCACCCAGAAACTAGACCAGTCGTGGAGGAAAAGGCAAAGAAAGACCATCCAAAAGAAACCAACTCAGAGCAGAGGACAGGGAGAGGTCATTCAGCAATTACAATCACAGGCTAAACAGCCTCAACTTGGGAAAATTATTTTAAATTCTTGCCAACCAAAATCAGAGTAGGATAATGAGAAATAAGACGAAATCTTAAAACATATCCCCCCCATCCCTCCCTGCTTCCTGGGCTGTCACGAATGGATAATTTAGGCTGCTTGAAGAATCACCACCAAAGATACCAGAAAGCGCATGATTTTAATCTAGATTTGTAAAAAGGATGACTTAACAGAAGGCGATGGCAAGGTCCACTCTATTGCTTATTCAAGGTGGAAAAGCTGTGCAGATAGAACAATTAAACTGGAATGATTTACTCGTCTATCAAATCGAGTTAATGTGTATATTTGAGGAGGGAAAGTAGGAGAGACCCTTCCATTGAGTCACGAGGTTCAGAGAGGACCCCCATGCTTTCTAAAGTCCTTTTCAGAGAGGAGTCTAGGTGCGACTGAATCCACTCCTATTCCCAGATTTGGTCAACAGTTTATGACTAAAGGGACAGGGTATCGGGGATTCTGGTGTAGTGATACAGACTATGATTTTGTGCTTCCTGTAACTTAAAGATGGCAATTTATCCAATACAAAATAGCAGCAATCACATTCACTAACAATGCCGAGATAAGTCACAGTATCAAATCATATAAAACTTAGCAGCATAATCCACTGAAACTTAGAAGTCCTTAATCACACGCACACCTATAGGTGTAGAGACAGAGACCCATAAAGAGATCTAGAGAAAAGAGATAGAGATGTACCAAGGTACCTATTCAATATCCCCCTGGAATTCAGTCAAATACATCGAATGCTTTGTGTCGCTCAATGGCTGCACAGTCGAGCCTCTGAGCTGATCGTGAACTTGAGGGTTCACGGGCTCTGAGAGGCGTCCCACTCAGAGGGAGGTGCTAGTTGCAGCCCGCTGCGGTCCAGGAGAGCTCAAAGGGTCTCACTTGGGACCACTCTTTATAGGACTGGGAGATGACTGACTTTAGGCATCAGTGAGTTTCCACAATGCAGGCAGGTGATTTCTCAAGGTTTTGACGTTACCGCTGCCAGGATTGTCTGGAGATAATTGATTAGTTCTGTTCCTGTCCTGTACCTTGTTCAGGTGATTGCGTCCCTGATACCCTCAGTGCCATTCTCCTCCTCGTCTACACAAGAGCGCCTGGTACAGCTGAGGGCCTCTCTCTGCCAAACCCTTTGTTCAGAGGCCGAGGCTGGTCAGGCAACTTAGAACAGCCCGTGTACAAGGCGCGGCTGGGGGGGCGAGGGGATGCACCACCACAATCCCCCCCGTGACTAAAGTCAGTCCATCTCTTTCCCAAAGAGTGGTGCTGTGGTCACCTCTTGCCTCTGTGCCTGTAAATGGAGTAATATATGACATTGCAATTGTAATTTAGGGGGAAATGTATGTAAGGTGAACCTTTGTAGCCAGCGAAGATTTCATTAGATGAGATTGAACACTATACACACGAGGAGGTTTTGGCACAAACATAACCTGGTGTGGCCATGCACCAAGTTTTGATGGACAGAACAATGCACCATCACAACTTCCTCTTGACGAGATTAAATTGGATCAAGTGCCTTGAGATAGACAGACAGACAGACAGACAGAGGTACCTCTAGCTTACACTGTCGGCTGCACAGCCATGGGTCACTCAGCATGCCTAAAGAACCCCAGCTCATTGCAAAGAGGAGAAGGACAGTCCCCACCCTGGAGAAGTAAGGATAGCTCTGCACTAGCCAGATCATACCAGTGTCCCAGCCCCGCCAACACCTCTGTGAAACCCTCCCCTCCTCTGGCACCGGGATAAGGAACTGCAGCCAGACCGACTCCAGGGACGCCGGGATCAAGAAAGAAGCAGAAGGTTGACAACACCACAGATTTAGCCTGGCTTTGCAAAACAGCCGCCCGCGTGGGCGGGGGGGTGCGTGTGTGTGTGTTAAGTAGCAATTGGTCAAATCAGTTTGGAGTTGAACACGTGAAAGGTGTAAGAACCGTGCGTGACACCGCATTCGGGGTGCCCCAGTCTGAACGGGACAGCTCGCGTGCACGAATGCAGCAATTCCTCCCGTAACGCTAGACTGGGCGTCCCAGGCTCTCTCCTCAGTGGGCAGGGGCCAGTTGCCAAATTTTTGTGAAAGCTCTCCATCGTGGCCACAGGGTCCTGGCCCCATTCCTTCCCCTTGCACAGGAAATTCACCTGCCCCAAAAGGCATGGTTGGGTTCGGAAACTGTGGGGGTGGGAAACCATTGGGATAGGAAACCAACACAGGGCTGAGAAATCATCGCTGGGATGGGAAACGGTGGTGGGGATGGGAAACCATCATTAAGGACAGGAAATCATCAGCCAGATGGGAAATAACTGAGAGGGGAAGGTGTTGTGCTATGAAAACCAAACCCTCGCCAGGCTGGCTGAAGCAGGTGCTGGCGGAATGTTCGCCATGGGGACGGAGGCTCTTTGCCCCCAACAAACCCCACACTGACCAACCGCCACGGCAGGTACAGCAGCGGCTCCCGCTCCTCGCGGTGCTCCTGCCCCCCAGGTAACCCCCCGCTGGCTCTGCCCGCCGATACCTCACCCCACCACCCCTTTTTGCTTCCCCCAGCAGAGAGCTTCCCTCTGCGGCTGCTGATGGCATCGCAAGTGCCCAGCGCGAGCTTCGCCGTTCCAGCCATGCCGCCACCGGTCACTGCCGGCGTGTCACCCTCTGTGCTGGTGTCCTCTGAGCCTGCCCAGCTCCACCACGTCACCTCCCAGCTGGTGCAGGCCGGCGTCTGGCAGGGGGTGCCAGGGCCCCTGGGGGTCCCGGTGCAGCTCCCCGCCATGGGGCAGCCTCCCTGCGGGGTGCAGCTCCCCCCCATGCCTGCTGCCTGTCTCCCTGCCTACGGCTGGGGACGGCAGCTGGGGACGGGAGCGCTGGTGCCCCACCAGCCCGTGGGGCTGGGGCCTGGCACCGTGCTCCAGGGGCAGCTCCTGTACCCCACAGGCTCCTGCCCGCAGCACATCCCTGCCTGTCCAGACCCCCACCACCCCACAGCTCAGCACTGCGGGCAGGGCCCCCCTGTGCCCCACACCCTGCCCGGCAGTGCCCAGCAGCTGTCGGAGGCCTCCAGCAAAGACGGGGCAGCCACTGAGGACAGTGACCCTGCCGCCAGCCCCCACCAGACCACCCTGGCTCTGCTGACCAGCAGAACCACGACAAAGCCAAAAGGTGAGTTTTGGGGACTGGCAGAGCCTGCAGGTGGGTGGCCAAGCGGAGGAAAGCTTGCACCACCCCGGGTTTGGCTTGGCTTTTTCAGCAGTGGTAACCACCCCAGCGGCCCCAGGGATGCCCGCGCATCGGCTTGCTCAGGGGGCAGCCGTATTCGCTGAGGCCTTTCCTGGGCAGGCAGAGGAAGCCAGCATCAACCAGATGCTCACCTGGCTCGACACCGTCCCCAACAGCCTCGACAGCCCCAGCTTTACCGCCTTCCTCTCTGAGCTCCCTGACCTCTCTGAGTACGTGGCAGAGGGCGGCTGCCCCAAGGAGCAAGCGGCAGCGGCAGGGCTGGGAAACAGCGACGACGTGTTCCCGGATGTCCCTGACTTGACTGACCTCCTCAGTGAGCTCCCCGACCTCTTCGAGTACGTGGCAGAGGGTGGCTGCCCCAGGAGTCAGTGGTAGTGGGAGGACAGCTAGGACACCGTCCCTGATGTACTTGATTTCCCCAACAGCCTTTGCAGCACCGCCTCCTTCAACCAAGTCCCCAGCTTCTTGGAGGACGGGGCAGCGGGCGACTGCCCCAAGGAGCCAGTGGCAGCGGCGGGGCTGCAGGAGAATGAGGACACAGTCCCTGATGTTCTCGACTTGACCACCTTCTTCAATGAGTTCCCCCACCTCTTTGAGTACGGGGCAGAGGGCAGCTGCCCCAAGGAGCCAGTGGCGGCGGCGGAGCTGGGGTACAGCAAGGACACCATCCCTCATGTCCCCGACTTGACTGACCTCCTCAGTGAGCTCCCCGACATCTTGGAGTATGTTGCAGAGGGTGGCTGCCCCAGGAGCCACTGGTGATGGTGGGGTGGGGGGACAGCTAGAACACTGTCCCTGATGTCCTTGATTTCCCCAACAGCCTTTGCAGCACCGCAGCCTTCAACCAAGTTCCCAGCTTCTTGGAGGACAGGGCAGAGGGCAACTACCTTGAGGACCACCTGGTGGCGGCAACGCTGGGGGACACCAATCCCTCCTGGGGGGTCGCAGCCTACCCTTTGCAGGACCCCAAGGGGAAGCAGTGTGAGGTGGCAGAAGACCTCCCCACCGGGCAGCCAGTGAGACCCGTGGAGACTTCCGAGGAGAGCTCTGCAGGCAGTTCTGCGCAGAGTCCTCCAGAGACCGCAGAGGAGACTTCAGAGAACAGGCCTGGGGAGAGTCCCAACAAGGATCCCCTGAAGGGTCCTCCGGAGAGTCCCCTGCTGAGCCCCCTGCAGATCCCACTGCCCAGAGCCCTGGCAGGGTTCCTGGCTGCCCCCCAGCATCATCCGCCCCAGACGGGCCAACTGGCAGAGGGGGCATTGCAGATGCAGCCCCGGGTGTGTTCAAGCTCCTTGCTGCTGCCCCCAGGCACCATCTCCTGCCGGGTGGTGCCCAGACGGGGAGAAGAGCGCAGCAAGAAGGCCAAGCGCCCTGCGCCAGCCAGTGCCTCCACGATGCCAGAGACCTCCCCGCAGGACAGCATGCCCCCAACGAAAAAGAAGATGGTGGTGCACCAGGTGGCCTAACACTCGAAAACCCTCTGGAGGGGAAGCGGGACGGGGACGGCGTGGCAGCAGGTGGCAGCGGGCAGGAAGCAGCGAGCAGAGAGCTTCCACGGGCAGCAACGTGCCAGCCAAGCGCCCGAGGACCCGGCAGGAGGCCAGCGGGCAAAGGGCCTTTGCGCAGCGGGAGGGGACAGGTTTAATGCAGCCGGCCCACTGAAGCCCTGCCGCACGGAGGCCTTAAACGGCTGGCCCGGGGCTGCGGCCCCACGCCCGGCCCAGGGACCCTCGCCCACCCCGGTCCCCCCAGACCCCCGCACTCTAAGCTACGGCTCCCCACTGCCAGGGGCTGCGCTACGTTCACCGGAACAGGCGACACCGCGCTGCCGGCTGCCGGCGTCAGGGACTCGCCGCGCCCCGCGGCTCCCGGCAGCACCAGGCCGCACGCCCCTGCAGTGCCCCGGGGCAGCCCTGGGAGGCCCCGGGACGGGACGAGGACGCGGAGCGGTGCGGGCAGGCGTAAGGCGGGGCAGGCGCACGCACCGCTCTGGGATGGGGGGAGCCCCTTCTGCCCGCCATGAGGGCGCCGGCCCCGGGCCCGCCCAGCGCCGCTTCCGCCATCACCCCGCGCCCCCACCGGCCCCGCCCCCGCAGAGGAGGCCGCGCCCCCTGCCCGGCAGAGGCTGCAGCCGCGGCGCCACCTGGCGGTTCCTGCGAGGAACCACCGCCCCGGAACCCGCCCCCCCACCGCGGCCTGGTACCAACACCCCTGGAGCCGCCATGTCTACCCCGTCCCGCTGCTGACAGCCCCACCACCAGCATCCCCACCCCCAGGCGGTACCGGCGTTCCCAGGAAGAGCCACCTCAACCTGGGGCCAAGGATGCCCCGCACCGACCAGAGGCCACATTGCTCAACGTCATCGAGATGTCCCCCCACTGGGGTGAGGAGTGAAGGTCGTGGGGCCGGTGCACCAACCGCCCAATCCAGAGCCCCAAGCCAGCCCCAGCGTGACCCCAGGGACCCTGGTCCCCTGCCAGCAGCCCCGAGACCCCAACTCATGGCAAGAAGGAGTCGGCACCGGCAGTGGCACTGAGCAGCAAGGCACGCACTGGTGCACGTCCCAAACCCAGGCAGCCCAGCTGGCTGCGCCTGTCCCCCACGGGGGGCCAAACCCCACGCCAGGGGCTGCCAGAGCAGCTGCACATGCCGCCGCACGTGCCGCAGCCTCCCGCCGACTCCCTGCTATCCCTCAGGCCCTGGCGGGGCCTCACCACTGCGCCCATCCCACCGCAGGAGCAGGAGGACTCGGTGCCCATCACAGCCGAGCAGCAGCCCGAGCGGGAGCGCATGACCAGGCTGGCCCAGGAGGGGCGGGAGCGGGCGGCCCTGCAGATGCCACTGGGCCAGCTGCAGTTTTTTGTGCAGAGGGAGGCTGACATGGAGACAGCCAACGAGTACGGCTACCCCTAACCCACCGCTCCAGCATGGTTCCCCGTAGCCCCCACAGGCAGAAGAGAACCGGAGGCAGAGACCTGCACCCACGTGCTCCAGCCCCCACCCTCTCCCAGAACCCCATTTCTTCCTTAATTCATTACACAAGTTGGGTGTTGGCTTTGCAGCGCCTCTCTCTTTGCTGCGCTCATTTGCACAGAGGCAGGGTGGCGGGGGGTTAAAGCAGCCCTTGCCCACCCCAGCAGTGGCTGAACAGGGCTGGGGATGGCCCCTTGAGAGGATGAGTAGATAGGCATCGCTCTGGGAGGCGAGCATCCATGCGAGAAACCACGTTGATGAGCACCATCACCGGGAGGACACTGTCCCAGTACTGACATCACCATCACTGCCCCAGCACCAGCATCACTGCCGGCAAGCTGGATCCAGCCCTGGGAACAAGCTGCGTCTGCCCCGAGGGGCCAGGCAGGGACTGGCTGAGGGGCCAAACATGATCACCACTCATGGTCTGCACCTGACGAGTGGACACATGCCGCACCCCATCTCTGCCATCACAGACCCCATGACCATGGGGCACCCGGCACTGAATCATTCGTAGACAGTTTGAAGACAAGCCCTCAACAGAAGCTTTTGTCTTCCGCCAGCCTTCCACAGGCAGTGCCATCACCATTGCAGCAGACTCTTGGTAGACCTGGCCACCCTGCAAAGACGGGTGTGGGAGGGGTGTTTAGGGAGTGGGGTAGGCCAAGCTCACTGTCCAGTGCAGAGGTGGGGCTAGCCAAGCCCCCCGAGCTGGTGCAGGGGTAGGCACCCTGCTGCCTTGCCCTGTGCCAGGGGTGCCCAGCATAGACATGGCACCCCTGCCCGCACCCAGGCTTAGGCCTGGGCACCCTGCTTGGCTCCTCGGGTAGACCTGGCCTCCCTGTCCAGTGCAGGTGCAGGGCTGTCCACCCTGGCTTGTTCCAGGGTTAGGCCTGGCAGTTTTGCTCAGTGCTGGTGTAGACCTGGCAGCCCTTCCCGCTTCTCAGCGTAGGCCTGGCCACCCTGTCCAGTGCTGGGGTAGGCCTGGCCACCCTGCCTGGACCAGCATAGAAAAGCACAGGCCATCAGCAATCAGCTGGATGGTCCTTTCACCCCGATGCCACATTTTCCAGGAGGGGCCTCACACATGCAGGCACAGCTCCAAACAGGTCCCCAGCACAAACCCCTCACCCACCACCCCATGCACACACACACAGTCTTCCCCCAGAACCGTGCAGGGCAACTGCACCTGCCCCCAGAGCTGGGCAGGGCATCCAGGCCTTCCCCTGCTTCCCCTGCAGTGGCCAAGCTTTCCCCTGCACAACCATTCACTCAATCCCAAGGTCCAAATACAAGCTTTTTATCTGCAGCAACTTTAAGATGTGCTATTGGAGCTGGAATTCCCGTGGCTGCTGGCGCTTGCCCTCCAGTGGGTCCTCGCTCAAGCATTTGATGTGCACTCATTCCAACTACAGGGCCTTGGAAAAGTCCTGTCTCGTTTCTCATCATGACCTCCCCAGGTCAGGAGTGGATGGTTTGGACACCTGGGATGTGGCAGCCATTTCTCAGGTTCCTTCTCTGGAATCAAACCCCAATTCCTCATCACCCGTGGTCACCATCATAGGCACAGACAGTAGCACTGACAGTTGATACGACAGACGCTCAAACGGGTCGTTGCCACCATGGGGTTGTGCAATCACCTCTAGGCAATCGGCTCTAGGTTATCCAGAGTCACCAAAGCTGCCGGGCAAGCCCAGGTTGGTTTTGGTCTGGTAGATAAATGCATCCTCACAGGTCAGCACTCATCAGCATGTATTAGCTCTGGAATTACCACAGTTAGCTAAGGAGCAAGACAGGAGCCACCAAAGGAACCAGAACTGATTTAATGAGCCATTCACTGTCTCACTGTGTTGCCACCCATGTGTACTCAGGCACACATGGCTTAAGCTTAGAGGCACGCATAGGCTACTTGCAGGATCAACCACATAGCTGCCACCCACAGCTCACAGGCAGATGCCCAGCCCACCAGGGCACCCCACCAGCCCTGACCACCCTTGCTCTTTCACCACTCCAACCCGCAGGAGCAGCATCATGGACCACACTGGGGCAGGGACAGGGCAATGCAGCAAGGCACACGCCCCACTGCCACCACCATTGCCCCAGCCCTCTTTGCTCTGGGCACGAGGACTCCGCACATGCCACAGGAAGCACACTGGGAAGAAGAGCACACTGCCTGAACACCAGACACTGCTGTGGCTCCCTGTTACGGGGAGCACACAGAGCTGAGCCACCCCACCAGGGGCCCTCTCCAACACAACCCAAAATGCCTCATCAATCAGAAAGGAAAAACAGGAGAGAAACAAGCAGAGGCCTCACAGCCACAGTCCTGCCACAGCCAACAGCCATGCACACCCTCCACTACCCGGGCGTGAGCAGTGGGAGCAGGGTCCTGCAGCCAACAAGCAAGCGCCCCACTGGGCTGGCCAAGGTCACGGGAGTTGTAGTCGCTGGCTCGCTGATGCTGCTGCCCAGATAAGTCACTGTTTGCTCCTATGGAACCGTATGGTATGGAACCGTACATCCCTGCGCCCGGCAAGCTCCAAGAGAGGCGCCTCTGCCCGCCGGGGAAGTCCGCCGGGTCAGTCAGTCGCTCGCCCTGCTGTGCACCTGCCCAGCCCTGCTGTGGGCTGAAAATCAACTGAACGCAAAAGGTGAGGGAGGTGAAAAAAAGAAAAAAAGAGACAGCTCTGGCTGAGAAGGAAAGGTGGTAGCCGGGGCACGGGTGCAGCAGGGTATCAACTCGGTAGCTGGGGTTATAGAGACTGCACGCCGCCGGGACTCCCCTCTCCCGCCCGGTCACGGAGCCGGCAGGGATGCCGCCGAGTCCTGAAGTCTCCCACCTTCCTTCCCCGGGGCAGCAAAGGCTGGTGGACGGCCGGGATACCGCTGTATCACTGAACAAATTGGCCTGGCGTACATCATATCGCAGGTTCTGCTTCGGGAAACCTGGGGTCGAGCGTGAGGGAGGAGGAAGCACCCGAGAGCGAGCGCGTGTGTGCGCGAGGGGCCGAACGGGGCACCCGATGGCTCACGGGAGCCGCCCGCTGCGAAGGGACTCTGGTCCGAGCGGCTAAACCTCGGGCGGGGTGTGTGCGGCTCCGTCATCGGTGCGCGGATGCTCGGGCGGCAACTCGTCCGTTAACAGCAGCGAGGGCACGTGCCGCAAGACACGCGGGAAAGTCCCAGCCCGGAGACGGGCTGACACGCTCCGGACGGGCGCGCACGGTGATGGCCCCGTCATGACGGCCAGGGGCGACGGGCAACGGGCAGCTTTACCGGCTAAAGCGAACGATTAGAGCTCCGGGGGCCGAAACGATCCCCAACCCAGTCTCAAACCGTCAACGGGTAAGGGGGCCGGCTCGCTGGCGTGGAGCCGCGCCGGGGCAGGCGAGTGCTCCGCGGGCCACTTCTGGCAAGCGCCCGGGGTCAGCCCCAGGGCTCTCAACGTAGCTCTGGCAGCGTGGCAAAGCGTCAAGGCCGCCGGCCTTCAGAAAGCCCTCCGCAGGTGGGACGGGGCCGCAGCAGCGAAAGCAAAGCGAGGAAACCAAAACCCCGCAGCTCTGCCCCGAAACCTCCCCGAGTTCATGAGGGGATTTAAAGAGGGAGCACGCCTGGTTCCTCCCTGCGTGTTGGGGCACGGCGAGACTGAGTCCTCCAGCCGCCACAGCGGAAGCCCTCGCTCCCCGTTGCACCCTCAGCCAGCACGACCAGAGCTCCAGCTGCATGAAGGTCTCTCCGGAAGGACCGAGTCCGGGGGGTTGGTAGTTCTGTGCGAAATGGAGTAAGTTTTGGCCGGAGAACTCATTCCTAACCCTCCACTTCCTTCTCCTCCTTGGACAGGCCCCCATGCCCAGAGGCAGCAGATGTCCAAGAGCAGCTCCATCACACAGTTCCTCCTGCTGGCATTCGCGGAGACACGAGGGGCAGCTCTTCCAGTTCTGGCTCTTCCTGGACATCTACCTGGCTTCCCTCCCGGACGCCGCCACCTCCGTAGCCTGCGCCCACTGCCTCCGCACCTCCATGCAGGTCTTCCTCTTCAACCTCTCCTCCCTCAACAGGGGCTCCATCTCAACCGCTCTCCGCGGTCCACTGTCCGTTCCCCCCGGCACGCAGGGACGTGCCCTGCTTGGCGTGTGCCGCACAAGTCTTGCCGTTTGTGCTCCTGACGGCAGCGGGCTTCCATCTCCTGGCTGCCGCCTCGGTGACCGCCACGTTGCCATCTGCAACCCCCTGCACTACGGGACCCTCCTGGGCAGCAGCTCCCTGGGGCGGCGGGTTTCTCGGTGTGCACTTGCAGTACCACTATGCCCTTAACAAGTTTTCTGTGAGACTCCCCGGTCCTCAAGCTCTCCGGCTCAGACGCCGACCTCGGGGAAGCTGGGCTTGTTGTGGTTAGGGTGTGTTTTGCTTTTGGACGTTTTGTTTTCATCGTGGTGTCCTACGTGCAGATCTTCAGGGCCGTTCTGGGGCTCCCCTCTGAGCACGGGATCGCACAAAGGCTTTTCCGTGTGCCTCCCTCGCCCGGCCGTGGCCACCCAGTTTTTGAGCACTGGCATGCCTTGATGAAGCCCCTTCCGTTTCCTCGCCACCCCTGCAGCTCTTAGTGGCGGTTCTGTAGTCGGTGGTGCCTCCAGAAGTGAACCCCCTCATCTACAGCATGAGGGACCAGGAAATCAAGGATTCCCTGGGGAAACTATTTGTACGATCTACTTCCTATTAATAAGGTGCCCGTTACACCACCAGGACTCCCGCTGCACTTCAGGGAAAGCCAGGACTAACTTTTCTTCCTTTGTGTATTTTGGGTTCTGTTTTATACCTGTGATATTGTTATTCTTGGCCTCCTACTTTTTTTTTTTTTTTTTTGACCCAAAGACCTCATGTACATGTGGAGCCGGTGTCCCTCTTTAGAAAAACTCAATAAAGGAACCAGCAGAAAATCATCTTTCTCAGCTCCCATCTCTTTGCATCTCCTCTGGAGCCGGGGGAGCGGCCCCAGCGTGCAGGAGGGGTTCAGGAGGCAGATGCCCAGCTGCCCCACGGAGGACCAGCCCTTGTCTCCTTCGGGGCTGCCCCTCACCGCCTCAGCGGGCACTCCCTCTCTGCCGCCGGCGAGTCGGGGCTGCCGCTTCCCTGGAGCCATGGCCAAGGGCAGCAACGGGACATCGTCTTTCCAGCGCTGGTCTTCCCTCGCTTGCACGTTGCCTCACCGTAGCCTTGCGCTTGTGTTACCCTCAGGCTCTTACCCTTAGGTTCCTCCTCAGGGGAACGTACCTAAGGAGCTGCTCCCTCAAAAGGACTTTTGCTCTTCTGGGTTTCTTGATGGGTTCAGGGGGACAAGCCCAGAGCCCCAGGGTGATGCGTTAGGGACAAAGAGCTCCCTTCCTGGTTGCATGTGTCTAAGAAGAGGGCAACCGGTCTTTGATTTCTGTCCCACTTGCAAGGAGGCTGATGGGAGATGACCTCCTGGAGAGGCGTCGGGAGCTTGCAGGAGAGCTCAGGGGCTCTTCAGGGACAGTGTGTCAGTCTGACTTGGCACTGAAAGGCACCTCACAAAAAGTGTGATTGTCCCAGGTGGAGTCTCCTGCAGGAGAAGGTGAACCTGAGGACACCGTGGGCTACCGAGGGCTCTGCAATGCCAGGAGGGGCTGTGAGGAGCCACGGGGCAAAGGGACACGAGGCTGGAGAGTGGTTCCGGACACCCCATCGGATCCAGTGCAGCCTTCCCTCGCCTTTCTTCCATTGGAGACAACCCACGGTCCTGCCTAACCCCATCCTTGGCTCTTGAGCCACCAAGGGAAGATGGAAATGTTCTCGGCAGCGGTGAACCCCATCTCGCCTGCTCTGGTTCCCTCCCCCAGCGGCGTGGCCAGTGGAGGGTCACCCCGCGGCCCCAGGGCACCGTCGTTCCTCGCTCCGCAGCGCAGCACCGCCAGCTCCGGGCCCTGCCCGGTGCCCGGCGGGGGAGCCAAGAACGGCCGGGTCAGCGCAGACATGCTCGGCCGGGCCAAGGCTCTCGCGGGAGCCGGGGTGATCCTGGAGAAGAACGACGGAGCCTGCAGGGAAGTACCGATGACACCGGGACCCTCTTGCTGCGGGGGTCCCATCAGGGCCAGGGGAGGGGGGCTGGCGCTGAGGAGGCACAGTCAGTTTGTGGTGGGCATCTCCTGGACCTGGGAGCAGGGACAACGCAGTTTCAATGCCACCGATCTCCTCACGCCACGGTGTAGCCCCGTCCCCGGGGCTGACAGCGAGGCGGACACCGCTCCCTGCCACCAGCGCTTGGGGTGCTCTTTGGAGAGCCTGGGGCTGTGGGTTGGGTACCGGGAAGTCCGCAGCGTCCTGCACCAGCCGCCGCCATGGGATCAGCCCCGAACGGGCTGCTCTGCGGCCAGGGCAGGCAGGGGAGGTGCGAAGAGCCGGGACGCGGCTGGGTTAGATCGTGTCTGGGAGAGCATGACGCCAACGTTGGCTGCGATGCTTGACCGTGCAGGTTGCGCCAGGGGAGGTTTAGATTGGATATTAGGAAAAATTTCTTCACCAAGAGGGTGGTCAGGCATTGGCACAGGCTGCCCAGGGAGGTGGCGGAGTCGCCATTTCAAAAAACGTGTGGATGTGGCACTTCAAGACATGGTTTAGGGAACATGGTGGCGCTGGATTAATGGTTGGACTTGATGATCTTGAAGGTCCTTTCCAACCTTAGTGATTCTGTGATTCCAGCGGTTGTGTTGGGCAGAGTCCGGTCTCCTGTGAGGGAGCTGAGACGTGCAAATGCGTGGGAGGGGAGGTGCCCGCTGGCGTTGAGGGTCCGAGCAGGTGTCTCGGGGTGTCCCTCAACCCCCAGGCTCTGCCATCGGGTATTTCCAGGTGGAAGAGCCAGCCCTGCCCCAGCCTCTCGTCTTGCCAGACCTTGGCGGACGCAAGAGCAGGGACGTCCGTGAACCCTTGCGTGAGACATGGATGAGGCTTGGCTAGTGCTGGGTACCGCGGGGCTACCGAAGGAAGGGGGTGGCGCAGGCGTGGCTCGCAGATGGGAGCTACAAGACAACGATCAGAGGGTGGAAGCAAAGGCAGACCGTGAAGGAGACATTTAGAGACGCGACCTGAGCGTTCGGTTCTGTGTTTCGGAAAGCCAAACCTCACCTGCTGAATTTGGAGAGGGTTTTCGTAACCGGAGATACAGGCGAGGCTGAGGGAGTCGGCGATGTCTTTGCTTTAGTCTTTATGAAAAGGGTCTTCCGGACCCCCGCTCGGTGAAAGGGCGCGAGGAGGCGAGCGCGCGTGGTCGGCAACCTCAGCACGTACCACAAGGACATAGGCAAGTTTCTGCCCCCGCAGAAGGAGCGAAACCCTGCGACGGCACCGGCTGGGGGCTGCCGGGCTGGCGGGCGAGCAGCTCTGTGAGGAAGGTCTTGGGGGGCATGGAAGATGCTCCGGGGATAGATCATTTTTCCCTGTGCGTAAAGACTGATGAAGCTGGGCTTGTGCAGCCTGGAGAAGGGATGGCTGAGGGCCATCTCGCACCAAGGGAGGCCTCGGCTTTCTCACCGTAAGGCCAGCCACGCACTGGAACAAGCACTGGTCACCTTGGGAGGATGTACAGTCCACCGTCCTCGCAGGTTCTCAACACCGACTGGATGAGCCTCTGAAGAACCAGGTCTGGAGGTACACACGACCCTGCTTTGAACAGGAGGTTGGCCTACAGGCTTCTCAGGGTCTACTCTGCCAAAATTGTCATATCCTATGATCTCCGGTCCCATTTGATCGGTTGACGAGAGAGAAGATGGGAGACCATAGGTTTATGGGGCTCGGATCCTCGTCTGTCTTATGTGACCATCTAAAACAAGTCAGGCGAACACCTCCTCCGCTTGGCCTTGGAGTCATGGCCTCAGACCTGTCTACATTACACCCCAAGCTCATTGTGTTGTCCCTCAAGTCAGAGTCATTTTACCAATCGACAGGCAGAGTCGAGATATTTGTCTTTCTTTCCATTCTGCGTAGAAAAGGGTGCCAGGCATCCGAAGAGGCCAGCACACCCTCGGGGGAGGCAAGCTGAGGTTTTCTACGATTCCGTTAAAAGGAAACACACACACACACACACAAATCATCATAGGCTATGAAAAAATCCGTAACAAAGGTTGTTTTACGCATGCTCCATCTGTTCCTTCACTCGTTACACCGAGGCTCCGTTACATTACCCCAGCCGTTACGCAAAAGTAGGCGTTAAATCTTAGTACTAAAATTAGGCAAGGTGAGGTAAAGACAAAGCTTTCACTTGGTGTTTATCCAACATTGACCAATCGATATTATAAATCAGGAAACCAAACAACCAAGCAACTATACAACACAGTTTAAATTCTATCCTCTAGGCTTAGCACGAGCTTTCCGCCTCAGTTTCCACGGCTTCAACACAAAAAGTGAGTTAACCAGCGTAACATTCCTCCTTTTGACATTAATTGCGTCATGCTTTCATAACCTCAAGGCCGACGGTCTGGACTCTGAAGGTCTCACGCATAGGTTTGGGGCACCAGGGGCATTTAATCCCACCTGTGACCATTCAACACAGTCCTTGTGTGTTCATGGACGGCAAGGAGTTTCTCTTCCTGGTGCGTTCCCGTGTCACACGGATTCTTCACCGCCGAAGCATGCCCACAGATGATCCCCGTGGTGGCTCCAGGCGACAAGCGCGGCACCTGGGACTCAAAGGAGTTGAGTTGAGTTGAGCTCCCTGCTCCCCTGGGCAGGGAGCCACCGGCTGCTCGGTCTCAGGTCTGCTTCGGAGGGGCTAGTGGTGGTCAAGGCATGCCAGAGCCTTGCCCGCCCTCCGGCCGGCCACGCCTGGAAAGTGGCAGCAATAGAGGTGCCCTCACCGTCAGCGCCGAGACGTGTCCCGTTCCCTTGCCTCAACCACTCCCGTTTTTGGACAGCTGGTGACTGACGAGGCCGACCTGGAGGAGGATGTCAGTGCTGAGGGCAGGCATTGCTGCACCGATCAAGCGAGGGAAGACAGGCGAAGAGCAGAACATCAGCCTCGGACTGAACGAAGGCAGACTTCAGCTTGTTCAAGGTCTTCTTGGCAGGATCCTGGAGGACCCAAGAGCCATGGAGACCTCTATGAAGACGAACAGGAACTATCTGCCTTAAGAGGTCGAAGAGCAGTACAGAGAAGGTAGAACGGGAAGCCGACTGGCACTGAGGTCGATAGACACATGACTTGGGTGTGCAAAGATGGAGCCAGAAAATCCAGCCTCAGCGGGAGCTGGACCTAGCGAGGGATAAGAAGGGCAACAACAAGCGCTGTTGTAAGCCCAACAGTGGCACAAGCAGATGGTTGAGGAAAATGTGGGGGCCCAGTGGAGCAGAACGTGTAGCGAGAACGACGTGGACAAGTCTGTGGAGTTCAAGATTGCTTCACCTCACCTTTTTCCAGTAAAACCCCATCCCCGTTCTCCCTCGCCCCAAACTGATCACACACAAAGTCCAGGGGAAAGATAGGGTACGCTCAAGGGTGCTGGGGAGGCTGGACAGTGTGCTGACAGGACTGTGCTTTGCCCTCTCGGAAATTTCAGGGCCATCCAGGAACGTTGTTGACGACTGCAGAGAGGCAGACATTGCACCCAGCCTCAAGAAGGGCGAGAAGGAGGCGTTGGCGAAGCGCGGCCAAGTCAGCCTCACCTCATCCCTTGGGGACGTGACCGAGTGAATCCTCCCGGAAGCTAGTTCCAATGCCGTGACGGACAAGACTGGGAAGAGACACCCAAGGTAAATAAAAATCACGCTTGACCAGCGCGTGGTGGCATTCTACGGGAAGAGGAAGAGTTGCGTGCAGAAAGGGCATTTGTGGGCCCTCACTTTACCACCGCCTTTCACACAGTCCCCCCAGTCTCCACAGAGCCAAACCAGTGACACCTGGAGCGGGTAGAAGGATCGCAGGTAGGTGGGAACTTGACTGGACCATGCAGCCGCCGTGCCGGCAGCCACCGGTGGCCTCCATCGGTGACCCCAACTTAGGGCAACGCCGTCTGATATCTTTCCCGACGGACTGAACAAGGAGACAGAGCAAACACCGGGCTTGTTTCTGGACGACGCCAGGTGGGGAGGGAGCCCCTGAGAACCTCCATGGAGAAGCGGTTGGCCTCGGTGACGCCCAGACGGCCCGGACACCCTGAAGTTACTCAACAAGTCAACGAGACGGAAGGGAACGAAGGAAGGACGGAGAGGCAGGAGAAGAAACACGGAGTGTGTCAATACAGGCGGAGCAGTTTCTGGGAACGCTACAGCTCTATTTATTCACGTCTCTCGTTTCGGCTGGGATGGAGTGAATTTTCCTCCTGGTATCGGGTCTAGCGCCGGGCGTTGGGTTGGGGGTGAAAATCACGTCGATAACGGATATTTTCAGTTGTTGCTACGTAGTCAAGGACGGTTCAGCTTCTCCCGCTGGCCCGCCAGGGAGAAGGGGTGTGCGGCGAAGCAGGGAGGGGACACAGCCCGGACAGCCGGCCCGAACTGCCCAAAAGGCAGATATGACGTCACGCCGAGTATATAAACCAGGGTAGCCGGCCGGGGAGGGTCACCGCTCGAGAAGTGGTTGGGCATCCTGTATCACTGGCTTTGTATATTCTTTTATTCTTTTATCTCAACCCACGAAGAGCGTGTCCAGAGACGGGCGACGGAGCTGGGGAGGGGGCTGGAGCTCGAGTCTGATGAGGAGCGGCTGAGGGAACTGGGGGTGTTCAGTCTGGAGAAGAGGAGGCTGAGGGGAGCCCTCATCGCTCTCTACAACCACCTGAAAGGGGGTTGTGGTGAGGTGGGTGTTGGTCTCTTCTCCCAAGTAACCAGCGACAGGATGAAAGGAAATGGCCTCAAGTTGCGCCAGGGGAGGTTTAGACTCGATATTAAGAAAAATTTCTTCCCCGAGAGGGTGGTCAAGCGTTGGCACAGGCTGCCTGGGGAGGTGGTGGCGTCACCATCACCGGAAATATTCAAAAAACATCTGGATGCGGCGCTTGGGGATGTGGTTTAGGGGGCACGGTGGTGTTGGGTTAACGGTTGGACTTGGTGGTCTTGAAGGTCCTTTCCAACCCCAGGGACTCTGTGATGGCTTCTCCTTTTCCCGATTCTCGCCCTCATTCCACCGGGCTGGGGGGGAGCGACCGGAGCGACCGAAACCACCACACGCAGGCCACCGCGTTCGCGTTTCGGACCCCCAACGCGGGAACGAGGCCGGCTGCGAGGCTGGGGCCGCAACGCGTTGCCGGCGCCAGCAGGATGAGGGAGTCGGGTTGGTACGGGGCGGGTAAGGGGAGGCCGAGGAGGGGACCGCGCCGCAACGCGTCGGCGCCCGCGGAGAGGTCATAGGATGACGTCATAAGAGCTAGGCTCTCCACCACGGCGCGCGGTCGGGAGGCCAGAGACGGGCGTTGAATGAAACGGGGGAGGCGCGACCGGGAGGTGAGGGAAGGGTTTCTCCCCCGTCCCGGGGCCGGTCCTGAGCCAGGTGGCCACAAGCCCGGCTGGTCGGCTCGCTGTAAGAGAGGTGCCCCCGGGACCGCGGCACGGGCGGGCCTCTTCCACCCGCCTCATCCCGTCACGTTGCCAGGGATGCAATTCCTGGTGGCTGGGCTCTGGGACGCGGCAGACGACGTTGTGTGCCGAGGGCCGATCCGGCTGCCACAGTGGAAGTGACCTCATGGTCACCACCGCTCCCGACATCTCCCCTCATCCCGCCTTTCCCTCCGCTCGATCCAGCGTCTGCGGCGAAGAGCGCTTTGGTGGCGACCAGCGCGTCTCCAAAATCGCGAGGTCCAGTGGGACCTGGGACAGTGGGACCTGGGACAGTGGGACCTGGGACAGTGGGACCTGGGACAATGCGGGACCTTCTCCCTTCAGGCTTTGCGGCGCTCACGCGGAATTACCGCCGCGGAGGCCGCGCCGAGATCAGACTGTGGGGTGGAGCAGCCGCCATCAAGAACGTAACGCTGGGGAACAGAAGGTTTCCACCGCGGCACCTACGTTGGCTTTGCAAGAGGGAGCTTCTGCCCATTTCCCAGAAGGGTCTATCCCTACCAAGATGCATCAGGTGAAGTTCTCGCTTGCACAGGTCCCACAAAGTCCGTCGGCAACGCGCCCGCGGACCTTCGATGCGTTAAACTGTGGCTTTTACTCCACCGGCCATGGCACGAGGAAGACGGTTCCTACACTGGAGATCTACAACCTTCTTCATGTCCTTCCTCGCTGTCCTTTGTCTCCGTTCGGAGCGTTCGCCTCAGCTCACGGATGAATTTGGTATCCCGAGGCACAGTCCAATGCGTCCTGCCTTCGGCATCTCCGGCAGAAGGAACACCCCTCTCTGCGCGGCGTGACCTGCTGGGTCTTCTCACATTACTCCTTTGAGTTTCACAGAGCCACAGAACCATTAAGGTCGGAAAAGACCTTCGAGATCATCAAGTCCAACCATCAACCCAACACCCCCATGCCCACTAAACCATGTCCCAAGTGCCACGTCTCCACGTTTTTTGAACACTTCCAGTGATGGTGACTCCACCACCTCCTTGGGCAGCCTGTGCCAATGCTTGACCACTCTCTCCTTAAAGAAATTGTTCTTAATATCGAGTCTAAACCTCCCCTGGCACAACTTGAGGCCGTTTCCTCTCGTCCTATCGCTGGTTACTTGGGAGAAGAGACCAACCCCCACCTCACCACAACCCCCTTTCAGGCAGTTGCAGAGAGTGATGAGGGCTCCCCTCAGCCTCCTCTTCTCCAGCCTGAACACCCCCAGTTCCCTCAGCCGCTCCCCATCAGACTTGTGCTCCAGACCCCTCCCCAGCTCCGTCGTCCTTCTCTGGACACGCTCCAGCACCTCAAAGTCCTCCTTGCACCGAGGGGCCCAACGCCGAACCCACCCAACTCGCTGGAGGCGGCCGAAACGCGCGCGGCCGCGGCGCGGTTTGGGGAGGGGCGCGACGGCGTCGGTTGGACGCGATGGGCTCGAAGGGCTTTTCCAAGCCCGGCGGTTCCGTGACCTCAGCCGCTACGCGCCCGCGGCGCCGCGGGGGGGGGTCGGGAGGGAGCCGGGCACCCGCGGGGGACCCCGCCGAAGCGGCGGCCGCGGGGCGGCATCACCCGGGGCTCGGCGGCGCAGAGTCGGGACGAGGGGATTCGGGAGCCGCGGTTTCGGCCCCCCCCGGGGCGCGGGGGTCCCCTCGGGGCAGCGGCAACCCCGGGCGGACCCATGGCAACTGGCCCTCAGGCAACCGGCGGGGGGCGCCGGGGGGCAGCAGCACCCCACGGAGAGCCGCTGGCCGTGGGGTGCCGGGGGGCAGCAGCACCCCACGGAGAGCCGCTGGCCGTGGGGTGCCGGGGGGCAGCAGCACCCCACGGGGAGCCGTCAGCCATGGGGCACCGGGGGGCAGGAGCACCCCACGGGGAGCCGCCGGCCGTGGGGTGCCGGGGGGCAGCAGCACCCCACGGGGAGCCGTCAGCCATGGGGCACCGGGGGGCAGGAGCACCCCACGGGGAGCCGTCAGCCATGGGGCACCGGGGGGCAGGAGCACCCCACGGAGAGTGACCGGCCGTGGGGGCACTGGGGGGCAGCAGCACCCCATGGGGACTGCAGCCCAGCCATGGGGCCCCGGGGGCAGGAGCGCCCCACAGGGAGCCGTCAGCCATGGGGCACCGGGGGGCAGCAGCGCCCCACGGGACCGCTGCCCCACGGAGCAGCCGCCCCCCGAGACGAGCCGGCGGAGACACGACCTGGGGGTCCGAACTTTAATTGGGGGAGGGGGAGGTACAAAGCGGGGGTGTCCCCCCCCCTCCCGCCCCCCAGGTCCCCCTCCCCCCTCGGCGTCCATCCATGGCCCGGGGGGGGAGGGGACAGTGTGTCCCCCCCACCCCGGGGGGGTCCGGGGGCCCCCCCGAAATCCAGCACCGAGGGTCCAAGCTGGGGACGAGAAGGAGATCAGCGGGGGGGGGAGGGGGGCACTCACGGACCCCCCCCCAAAATGGGGGACATGAGGGGGGAACCCCAAAATAACTGGGAAGCGGTGAGCCCCCCAAAACCCCCCAAAAAGGTATTTTGGGGGGGCTCACAGAACCCCACTTCCTCCAAAATGGGGGACACCCAAAACTACCCCCCATATATTTGCGAGGGCTCAGGGGACACCACAGTCCCCCAAAAAAGGGGGTTTGGGGGTTCAGGGTCCCCCCGAAGCAATTAGGGGGGAGAAAAAACTGTAGCCCCCCCAAAATGGGGGTTTGGGGGGGCTCAGCACCTCTCACCCCCCCCAAAATCCAGACCTTGGGGGCAGTACCCCAAAACCAACCCCAAAATCATCTGGGTGGGAGTCAGGGACCCCAAATGGGGCGTTGGGGTGGGGGGGGCTGAGATATCCTGACACCCCCCCCCCAAAATGGGAAACGTAGTGGGGGAACCCCAAAATAATTTAGGGGGGAGCAATGACCCCCCGCAGCCCTTCCAAAACAGGAGCTCAGAGCAGCTCAGTGACCCCCCCCCAAATAATGGGGGGGGGGGCGGTGGGGTGTCACGGGACCCTGTAGCCCCCCCAAAAGGGTGTTTGGAGGGGCCGCCCCCCCCCCCACCTTTGGGCATGGGGGGTTTTGGGGGTTGGGAGGCTGGCGGGGGAGGGGGGGGCGGGAGGGGGGTGTCGTCGTCGTGTCCCCCCCATTTTTGGGGGGTCCCGCCCCCCCCGCCGTGCCCCTACCTCAGTTGTCGTAGTTGTCCCGGTAGGAGGCGGAGGGGAAGCGCTCGCCGTAGCCCCCCTGGCTCCTGGGGGGGGCACGGGGGGGCGTCAGCACCCATGGGTGCCCCCCCCCCCCCATACCCACAGGGCCCCCCAAGTTCCTCAGAACCCCCCAAAAGCCATTGATCCCCCCCCGCCAAAATCGTGGGTTTCCCTCCCCCAGCACCCACGGCCCCACCCCCAAGGCACACCTCCCCCCCCCCCCCAGCACCCAGCCACCCCAGCACCCATGGGTGCCCCCTCACCGGCCGCCGTAGTCACGGGAGCCCCCGTAGCCCCCCCCGCTGCGCCCCTCGTAGCGGCCGCCGTAGCCCCGGTCGCCTCCTCCTGGGGGGGACGGAAATTTAAGGGGAGGGGAAAAGGGGGACCCCCCCCAAGACACCCCAGACCCCCTCCCCAAATCCAGAGGGTCCTCCCCAAGCCCCCCCCGGATCCATCTGGGACCCCAGTGCCCCCCAAATCTGCTCTGACCCCGCTCCAAGGTGCCCCCCCAAGCCCCCAGGACCCCCATTGACACCCCACAGACCCCCCCATACTCCCCAGGCCCCCCCAAAAGCCCTGCAAGCCCCCTAAGTTCCCCCTCAAGCACCCCCCTACACCCCCTCAGCCCCCCAAACCCCCCCCAGCTGCCCCCTACACCCCCCAAGTGCCCCCAAAGGCCCCCCCAACCCCCTGAGTGCCCCCCCAAAAGCCCCCCCCAAGCACCCCGTTACCCCCCCAGATCCCCCAGGACCCCTCAAAAGCCCCTCCAACCCCCCAACCCCCCAATAACCCCTCTCCAGACTCCCCCAAGTCTCCCCCCCTCCCAAATCTCCTCCGGGCTCCCCCATACGCCCCCCACCTCGGCCCCCCCCCCCCCCCCCCCCCAAATACCTCGAGCGTAGCCCCGGCCCCGGGCCCGGCCCCCCCCGTAGCCCCCCCGGGCGCCACGGGGGGATTTCCCGGCGTGATCCACCCGGATCTGCCGCCCGTCCAGGGACTGGGGGGGGGGGACGCGCAACGTTGGGGTCACCCCAAAACCTCGGCCCCTCTTGCGACCCCCCCCCCCCCCGCCAAAATCCAGGTTCAGAGTTCCGCCCCCCCCCGAGCAGCCCAGATCCCGCTTAGGGACCCCCCCAAGTTCCACTTGCCCTCCTGGGGACCCCCAAGTGCCCCCCCCGACCCCCTCAGGGCCCCCCAAATCCCCTTAGAGACCCCCAAGTGTCCCCCAGACTCTCCTGGAGACCCCCCAGACCCCCTTAGAGACCCCCAAATAACTTCCAGACCCCCTTCGCCCCCCCCAGAAGCCCCTAGAGATCCCCCAGACCCGCTTTGCCCCCCCCCAAAATGTCTCCCAGACCCCCTCACAGGCATCTCTGAGACCCCCCCAGCCCCCCTCAAGGGTCCCTCCAGCCCCCTTAAAATCCCCCACGACCCCTGAACGCCCCCCAGACCCCCTTAAGGAACCCCCCAAGATGCTCTTACAGACACCCCCCACCCCACCCCCCCCCGGACACCCCCCAAATGTTTTCCAGACCCCCCCCCCAAAATTCCATTAGGAGACACACCCCCCCCTTTAGGGGATCCCCCCCCAAACGCCCCCCCGGTTTCCTACCGAAAGCCTCCGGATCCCCGGAAAGGACCCCGAAACGCCGCCGCCCGCCCCCCCCCGAGCCCCCTGACCCCCCGCGCCCCCCCCCCGCGCCCCCACCTCGCCGTTCATCGCCCTCATGGCGTCGCTGGCGTGTTCGGGGTTGGCGAAGGTGACGAAGCCGAAGCCGCGCGAGCGCTGGGTCTCCCGGTCCTTCACCACCACCACTGGGGGGGGGGGGCGGGGGGTCAGGGTGGGGCCGGGACCCCCCACCCATGGGTGGCACCCCCCCTTAAAAGCGGGGGATGCCAGGGGGAGATGGGGACCCCACCTCCCAAGGCGCTACCCCCCCCCATAACGGGGCGCTGAGACGGGGACCCCCCGACCCGCAGGTGTGCCCCTCCAAACGGGGTGGGCGAGGGACACGGGGACCCCCACCCATGGGTGCGCCCCCAAAGCCAAGGTGCGTCGTCCCCCCCCCCGATGTCGCCGTCGCCGCCAGCAGCCCCGTGGGGGGTCCCAATATCGGGTTTGGGGGGGGTCCCAGGGGGAATTTGGGGGTCCCAGGGGGTTTGGGGGGGTGTGCCAGGGCAATTTGGGGGTCCCAGGGGGCGGAGGGGGTGTCCTAGTGAAATCGGGGGTCCCAGGGGTTTTGAAGGTCCCCCACTGGTTTGGGGGGTGCCAGGGAGTTTGGGGGGGGTCCCAGGGTTTTCAGGGGGTCCCCCCACTGGCTTGGGGGTCCCAGGGAGTTTGGGGGTGTCCCGGTGGGGTGGGGGGGTCCCAAGGGGTTTGGGGGTGGTCCCAGCGTTTTCAGGGGGTCCCCCACTGGCTTAGGGGCCCCAGGGAGTTTGGGGGGGGTCCCGGGTGGGCGGAAGGGTCCCAGGGGTTTTGGGGGGGGTCACCAGGTGGGTGGGAGGGCCCCAGGGAGTTTGGGGGGGGTCCCGCGGGTGTCGAGGGGTCCCGGGGGGGTCCCGGGGGGGCCTCACCCTCGGCGATGGGCCCGAAGGAGCTGAAGTGCTGCTCCAGCCCCTGCTCGTCCGTGTCGAAGTTGAGCCCCCCCACGAAGAGCTTCCCCTCCTCCGCCGCCATGCCTGGGGGCGGGGCCGGCGGTGACGTCACGGCGCGGGCCCCGCCCCCCACCCGGTGACATCCTAACCCGGAGGCCGGGGAATCCCCCGTCGCGGCTCTGGCAACTCCTCCTCCCCGAGGGCTCCCCTGTGATGTCATACCCCCGCCTCTACGCCTCGTGGGTCCGCTATGACATCACAACGCTGGTGGGCGGCCCCAAGAGCCCTCTATGATGTCACAAGCCTGGCAGACCACGCCGCGCGGTCCTCCACCATGTCATAGCTCTCATGGAAAACCCCACCCCACGGGGCTCCGTGATGACATCACAACGCAGTACGGCTCACACCACTCTGCGGGGGTGTTGTGTGATGTCATTGCCCTGGTGGGGACTCCTCCCACCCCCTGTGAGTCCTCAGTGATGTCACAGCCCCACAGGAAACACCTGCCTTGGGGAATTCTTTTTGATGTCACTGCCCTGGCGGGGACCCGCCCCCCAGTGACATCACAATCTCACAGTGAAACACCTCTGCCCTGGACAACTCCCTACGGTGCCACTAGCATGGCACGTCCCCCCAGTGACATCACAACTGCCCACGGAAGCCCCACCCTAGGAGGTGTCCTGTGACATCACTGCCCTGCTGGGGACTCTCCACTCCACTGGGGTGCCCCATGACGTCACAACTGAGCTGGGGAGCACCCCGTCCCACGTGCCTCCCCCAGCGATGTCATAACTGCACAGACAACCCCCTCTGAAAGGGAAACCCGTGACGTCAGCACCCCCGTGGGGATCCCCCACCCCACGTGGGTCCCCCGACGTCACACCCGCGATAGCACTCCCTCTCCCCATGTGCCGCGTCCGCCCAGTGACATCATATCCGCGCGGCGAACGCCCAACTACGAGGGTTCCCCGTGACGTCACTGCCCCGGCAGGGAGCCTCCACGTGGCGACCCCCAACGTCACCACCACGGTGGGGTCACCACGTGCCGTCGCCCCCCAGAGGCGTCACAGGCCCCTCCTCCGCCTCCCCCACGACGTCAGCCCCCCCCCCCCCCGCTCCACGTGCGTTTCCCCGGCCACGTGCGGCACCCGGAAGCGCCCCCTCCCCCTTCCGGGCGCTCTGCGCACGCGCCCCCCGCGCGCGCCCGGCGCCGCCCCCGCCCGCTCCCGCCCACGCGCAGGCGCCGCCCCCCGCGGAGCCGCCGCGCCCGGGTGGGGAGGGGGAGAGACGAGCTCCCGGGGTTGGCGCATGCGCGCTGCGGCCGGACCCGCGACTATCGCGACAGGGGGTCGGGGACGGGCCCGGAGCGGGGGGCGGGGGGGAGGGGGGGGGGGTGATGAGCCGCGACCGCGGCGGCGACTCACCCGCGCGGCGCCGATCGGGCGAGACTGCGGCCGCGCGCGGCCCCGCCCCGCCTTATCTACCGGCCACGCCCCCGCCCGCGCCGCGTCACCCCGGCCCCGCCGCGCCATTGGCCCGCCGCCGGGACCCGCCCCCTCCCCCCCCCCCCCGCGCGCGGGAGAGAGCATTGTGGGAGGGGGGGCGGGGTCACCCGGGGGTCACCCGCAGCCTTTAATGGTCGGTCCCGTACAGCCGAAACGCCGCGGCCACGCCCCCCGCCCCGCCCCCGCTGACGTGTCTCCCGGGGCGGGGGGAGGACATATAGGATCCATATGACCGCGCACACGCGCGCGCATCCCCGCCCCGGGCACTATAGGGGCCATACAGGCTCCTGCATGGAGCCTCCGCCCCCCCCTCCCCTCCCCGCTCCACCCCCCCGGCCCCTGTAGGGGCTATAGGGCTCCCTTCACCCTATAGAGACCCTATAGATCCCCCACCCGGCCCTCCCAGAGGCCATAGGAACCCCGACCGAGGCCATCATACGCGCTATAGGAGGAGCCCGAGGGGGGCATTATAGCGCTGACACCCCTTCGACCCCCCCGGCAGAGGAGAACCCCTCCGGACAGCATAGGGACTATACGTTCCCCCCGCCCTGCCCCGGATGCCCCTCCTCCTGAGGGTCTCCCCCTATACAGTCCATACGGCCCCTCACGGGGGCCTATAGCGGCTCAGCCCTCCCCCCGCCCCCCAGGCACTATAGAGGCTCTACACCCCATCCCCCCCACGGGCGCTATAGGGGCCATAGGGGGCGGGGCCGAGCCCACGAGCATCTCATGCTGCATATAAAAAAAGATCTGCGCCCTTATATACATATATACACGCATGGTACGTATAGGGACCCGCGGGGGGGGAGGGGGCGAAGGGGGCCGATCCTGAGCGATGCTGGACACGCCGGGAGGGTGGGGGTGGGCGGAGCGAGGTGTGAGTAACCTCGGAGTAAAGTGTGAGTAACCCCGGAGTAACACGCACGTAGCCCCAGTGTGACGCGTGACCTCGGTGGGAAGTGCCTGGAAGCCCAGAGTAGAGGGAGGGACCTCGGGGTGAGGCACGAGTAACCCCGGAGTAAAGCGTCACCTGGGTGTAAAGCACGAGTAACCCCGCCGTAACGTATGAGTAATCCCGGAACAAAGCGTGACCTCGGCGTAAAGTGTCTGGAAGCCCAGAGAAGTCCGTGGCCCCAGAGCAAAGTGTGAGCAAACCCAGAGTAAAGTGTGCGTAAACCCAGAGTGACGTGGCAGTAACCCCGGAGCGAAGCGTGACCTCGGTGTAAAGTGTTTGTAAGCTCAGAGTAGCGTGCAGCCTCAGGCTAAACTATCGGTAACCCTGGTGTTGACTTCAGAGTACTGAACGTGAGCCCGGGGGGTAAGTAGTAACCCCGGAGCAAGGGCTGAGCAACTCTGGAGGAAGGGCTACTCTACCCCCCCAAGCGGGTAACTCCTGCAGAGGAACTGAGCAACCTCCGTGTGACCCATAGTAGCGGCTGAGTAACTTCCACGTAACAAACCTCAAGTAACTTCAAGTTGTCGGACTACAGCAAGGACTGAGTAATCTTGGAGTAACAGCTGCGAACCCCAGAAGATGGGTTGAGCAAGCCCTGGGAATGAAGTAACCTCATAGTAAAGGGTAAGTAATGCCATGGGGGTGTATCCCATGAGTATCCTCGGAGGAAGAGGGGAAGAGCAGGAAACACCGGACCTGAGGCTGAGTAACCTCTGAGTAAAGACGCTGCACAGGTCAACTGAGTAAGGAGTGTGAGGGGGAGGAGGAAGGGGGCCGAGGAGGATCGTGGGTCTGAGTATGCAGGAGAGGGGCCGTGCATCATCTGAGTAAAGGCTGAGTAGCAAAGGCAGCGGTGCTGTGTAACCCCCACTCAAAGCCGAAAGCCACCACATGGGGGTTGAACAGGGCCAGCCCACTAAGGCCTGAGTAACCTCTGAGTAACTGTTGAGTAAGGCCTAAGTCCCTTCCGAGTCCCAACCACACAAGCCCCGTGACAAGTGTGGAGCAAGTCAGCATTCAGATGCGAGTAACCTGTTAGTAAGGGCTGAGTAACCTCTGAGTAAGATGGGGCAGACCAAGATTCGTGTCACGCTGAAGTAGAGCTTTGAGGAAGGGAGAACCTGGGATTAAAGTGATTAAACAGGGAGAGCTGAGTAGCGGAAGGTGGCGAGTAAGGGCTGAGTAACCTCTGAGTAAGGGCCAAGTCATTGCTGCCCAAAGGCAGCGACGGAGGAACAAGCGCATAACTTCCAGGGAAGGGCTGAGTAGAGCTGCCGTAAAGAGTGGGGGCAAGGCAAAGGAAAGGGGTGGAGAAGGAACCCCATGGAGTATCCCTGGAGTAAGATGTGAGTAGCAACAAAGTACCAAACAACCCCAAAGTAAGAGCTGAGGAAGCCCAAACTAAGGATGACCCTGGAGTAAGTTCTGAGTAGGAGCAAAGTACTGAAAAACACCAATGTAAGGGCTGAGTAAGCTCAGAGTAAGGACCCCCATGAGTAACCCGGGGGGGAGGTGCAGCCTCCAGGTGAGTAGTGTGTGAGTAACCAAGGAGAAGGAGCTGAGTAACGCCAAAGTACTGAGCAAGTAGGGGCTGAGTAGCTGTGAAGTAAGGCTGGAGTAGGGCAGGAGCAGCCGCAGAGCTGGGCCTCAGCTGCCTCGGAGTGAAGTGGGAGTTGGGCCTGAGTAACCCTGGAGTAAAATGGGTGTAACCTCGGAGTAAGCTCCCCCCAACCCTGGGGACCCCCCAGGAGGTGAAGGCGGCCCCCGTAAAGCCCGAATAACCCCGGAGTAACCCCGGAGTAACATGTGAGTAACCTCGGAGTAAGCTCAGAAGGGCACCGCCACTCCCCCCACCCGCCCCCCCGCTCAGCCCCGCCCCCGCGGGGGGGGGAGGGGCCGATATAGACTCTTATTTATAATATTGCCTTGAAAAAATAAAGCTCAAAGTAACTTGGGGGGGGACCCCAAAACCGAGGGAACTCCCCCCAAAAAACAGGGGGGTCCCACGTGACACCCCCAATCCAGCAGCGGCTCTTTGGGGGGAGGGGGGGCCCGTCATTAGTTTGGGGGTGGCCCCCCCCCCCAGCTCTAGGGTGCCCCCTCCCTCCCGTTTCGGGGGGCTCCCCCCAGTTTTCGAGGTTCCCCCGGTTTGGGGGCACGCAGCCCCTCCCCATTTCGGGGGGGCGGGGGGGGCGCAGCAGCACGTCCGTTGGCTGGGGGGGAGAGGAAAGGCGTAAGGGGGGACCCCAAAACGGAGGAGCCCCCCCCCCCCAAAATGGATGCCCCCCCCCCCCCAACTTGCCCCCCCCTTTTTTTGTGGGTCCCATTCTGGGGGTTCCCCCCATTTTCCAGAGGTCCGCCATTTCGGGGGGCACCCTATTTAAGGGGGGGTCCCCCATTTGGGGGGCAGCCCCCATTATAGGGGTGCCCCTTATTTAAGGGGGTGAGCCCCCCCATTTTAAAGCAACCCCACCCATGGGGGGGGGATCCATTTCCCGGGGGGGGGGCCCAAATTTTGAGGGTCCCCCGTTTTCATGGGGGGTCCCCGTCATTTTTTGGGGTGTTCCCCATATTGGGGGGGGTCCGCCCTTTTGGGGGGTCAGGGGGTAACCCCGATTTTTGGGGGGGTGGGCCCCTACCTGCCCGGCGTCAGAATTCGGTGTCGAGCACCCGAAAAGCGGAGGAACCTGGGGAGAAAATGGTGGGGGAGGGGGGGTCAGGGGGGGACCCCAAAAAATGGGGGTGGGGCCCCAAGGGGTCCCCACAGACTTCGGGGGGGGGGTGCTGACCGGGGGGGGGCGGGGGGGCGGGGCGCTGCCCCGGCTCCTGCTGCAGCCGGATCTCCTTCAGCGCAAAGATGGAGGTGGCTGCGGGGGGGCGTGGCCTCGCGTCACGGGGGCGTGGCCACACCTGAAGGGACAGGAGTAACCCCGCCCCTCCTGCCCCTCCCTCCACGTGCACTTATACACCCCTGGAAAAGTCCCGCCCCACAAACCACGCCCACCACTGTAGCCCCGCCCACTCCACAGCACAGGTTTCGGCCCCGCCCACTCGAAGCCCCGCCCCCACAACCCCGAGGAAACCCCAGCCTTAAGCCTCGCCCACTTTAGGCCCCGCCTTCGGGGAGGAGTATGACCATGCCCCTCCCACAAGCCACCCCCCTCCTAGCTCCACCCACAACCTCCAAAGCCCCGCCCACTTTCAGCCGCGCCTTCGCGCCCCACCCATGTGAAGCCTCTCCCTCAGACCCAACCCAAGTATAACCACGCCCCCGCAGCCACGCCCCTGCTTAGCTCCGCCCACCGCCCCAGTACTCCTGCTCCAAAGCCCCACCCGCTTCCAGCCCCGCCCACGTAAAACGATGCCACGCCCCCACCACACCCCCTCGAAGCTCCACCCACCGGGAGCCGCCGCCTAAAAGCCCCCTCCAAACCAAACCCCGGAAAACCCCGCCGCGAGCCCCGCCCCCCCGCGCCCCGCCCACCGGCCGCGGCCCCGCCCCGGCCCCGCCCACTCACTGTCGGGCAGGCTGCTGACGCGGGGCCCCAGGCAGGCGAAGAAGGGGTGGGCCATGGCCTCCCCCGCCGGCAGCCGCCGCCGCCCCTCGAACTGCCCCGCCCCGTCAGGCCACGCCCGCCAGGAACGCCCTCGTGGGCGTGGCCCCCGCCCAATCCCCGCCCCACACATCCCCGCCCCTCCCCGGGCAGGCAGGGAGGCTCCGCCCCCAGGTGGGAGGGGCTGGGGAAGTCACGCCCGCTCGGGAAAAGGGGGCGTGGCCGCACACAGACCTGCCCCGGGGTGGGCTGGGTGGGGCTGAGTGAGCGGGGTGGGGCTTGGGGGTGGGATGGGGAGGGGGCGGGGCGTACGCGGCAGGGGCGGGGCTAGCTCCAGGCCACGCCCCCCTCACCTGCAGCAGCTGCCCCAGCAGGTCAGCGCCGTCCTGGTCCAGCCTGGGGGGGGCGAGGGTCAGGTGCCCCCCAGCCCCCCATGGGGCAGAGCCCCGCCATGGGGCACAGCCCTGCCCCCCAGCCCCCCATGGGGCACAGCCCCCCCTATGGGGCACAGACCTGCCCCCCAACCCCCTTATGGGGCACAGCCCCCCCTATGGGGCACAGCCCTGCCCCCCAACCCCCCTATGGGGAAAAGCCCCCCCTATGGGTACAGACCTGCCCCCCAACCCCCTTATGGGGCACAGCCCCCCCTATGGGGCACAGTCCCCCCATGGGTACAGACCTGCCCCCCAACCCCCTTATGGGGCACAGCCCCCCCTATGGGTACAGACCTGCCCCCCAACCCCCTTATGGGGCACAGCCCCCCCTATGGGTACAGACCTGCCCCCCAACCCCCTTATGGGGCACAGACCTGCCCCCCAACCGCCCCCCATGGGGCACAGCCACCTGCTGTGGGGCAAATCCCCCACCCCTATGGGGAAACAGCCCCCTCCCGGGGCTGCCCCCCCGCCCCGCGCGCTATGGCCCCCCCCGCCACGCTATGGGGCAGTGCCCCCCATCTGTGGGGCAGACCGTGGGGCGTGGTGCAGCAGCCCCTCGGGGGGGTACGGGGGGTACTTGTGGGCCCGGAATTCGGCGTTGGCCCCGATCCCCGGCCACGTCTCCTCCGTCGGGGTCCCTGGGGGCAGGGGGTCACGGGAGGGCCCCGAAACGCCCCCCGGGACCCCCAAGTCCCACCGCTGCCCCCCAAGCGCTCCCGCCCCCCAAGTTCCCGCTAACCCCAAGTGCCCCCAGCCCCCCCCACCTCTGGACCCCCCCTCATGACCCCAAAACCTCTTAATTTGCCCCAGATCCCCTTAATTTTCCCCAAAAAAACTTTAATTCACCCCAAATCCCTTTTATTCCTCCGAACCCCCCAAATTTGCCCAACCCCCTCAGCATTTCCCCCAAACACCCCAAATTTGCCACGGATTTGCCCCAAACCCCCCGAATTTCCCCCAACCCCCCAAATTCCCCCCACATTTACCCAAAATCCCCTGCATTTCCCCCAAATCCCCCCAAGCCCCCCAAATTTCCCCCGAATTTGCCCCAAATCCCCCAGAATTTCCCCCAAACCCCTCAAGTTTTCCCCAAATTTGCCCCAAACCCCCAGCATTTCCTCCAACCCCCCAAATTCCCACCAGATTTGTCCAAAATTCCCCTAAATTTCCCCAAAACCCCCTAAATTTCCGCCCAAATCCCCCCAAATTTGCCCCAAACCCATGGAATTTCCCCCAAACCCCTCAAATTTCTCCCAAACCCATCAAATTTCTCCCAAATTTGCCCCGAACCCCCAGAATTTCTCCCAACCCACCAAATTCCCCCCCAAATCTGCCCCAAATCCCCTAAACTTCCCAAAAATCCCAAGAATTTCCCTCAAAGACCCCAAATTTTCCCCAAACCCCCAACATTCCTCCCAACTCCCCAAATTCCCCCCCCAATTTGCCCCAAATCCCTTCAATTTCCCCCAAATTTCCCCCAAATCCCCGGAATTTCCCCCAACCCTCCCCAAATTTCCCCCATATTTCCCCCAAATTTTTCCCAACCCCCCAGCATTCCTCCCAACTCCCCAAATTCCCCCCACAATTTGCCCCAAATCCCTTCAATTTCTCCCAAATTTCCCTCAAACCCCCCGAATTTCCCCCAAACCCCCCGAATTTCCCCCCAATTTCCCCCCAAGCCCCCAAATCCGCCCCGAATCGCCCCGTACCGAGGAGGCGGAAGATGAAGTGCAGCTGCTCCTCCACGGTGGAGCCGGGGAACAGCGGCCGCCCCGTCACCATCTCCGAGAAGATGCAGCCCACGCCCCTGCGGCGCCCGTGCGAGCCCCTCGTGCGAGCCCCTCGTGCGAGAGACCCCCTTCACGCCCCCTCTGGAGCCCCCCATGGGCCCGCAGTCCCCGTGCGAGACCCCCGCGCCCCCTCCCCGCCCCCGTGCGAGCCCCCAGCCCCCGTGCGAAGCCCCCCCCAGCCCCCGTGCGAGCCCCTCGTGCGAGCCCCTCGTGCGAGAGACCCCCTTCACGCCCCCTCTGGAGCCCCCCATGGGCCCGCAGTCCCCGTGCGAGACCCCCGCGCCCCCTCCCCGCCCCCGTGCGAGCCCCCAGCCCCCGTGCGAAGCCCCCCCAGCCCCCGTGCGAGCCCCTCGTGCGAGAGACCCCCTTCATGCCCCCTCTGGAGCCCCCCATGGGCCCGCAGTCCCCGTGCGAGACCCCCGGGCCCCCTCCCCACCCCGGCGCAAGCCCCCCCGCGCCCACCACATGTCGATCTGGGTGGAGTACTCGGTGGAGCCCAGCAGGATGTCGGGGGGCCGGTACCAGAGCGTCACCACCTCGTTCGAGTACGTCTTCGTCGGGATGGATTTAGCCCGGGCCAGGCCTGGGGGGGGCGGGAAGGGGGGTTATGGGGGGCCCCGGGGGGCAATGGGGGTTCCGGGGGGGCACTAGAGGGGAAATTTGGGGTCCTGGGGGTGCAATTGGGGTCCCTGGGGGGGAATTGGGGTCCCTGGGGGGGAACTGGGGTTCCTCGGGGGAAAATTTGGGGTCCCAGGTGCAATTGGGGTCCCTGGGGGAGAAATTTGGGGTCTTGGGGGTGCAACTGGGGTCCCTGAAGGGGAATTGGGGTCCTGGGGGAGAAATTTGGGGTCTTGGGGGTGCAACTGGGGTCCCTGAAGGGGAATTGGGGTCCCTGGGGGAGAAATTTGGGGTCTTGGGGGTGCAATTGGGGTCCCTGGGGGGAATTGGGGTCCTGGGGGAGAAATTTGGGGTCTTGGGGGTACAACTGAGGTCCCTGGAGGGGAACTGGGGTCCTGGGGGAGAAATTTGGGGTCTTGGGGGTGCAATTGGGGTCCCTGGGGGGGAATTGGGGTCCCTGGGGGAGAAATTTGGGGTCTTGGGGGTACAACTGAGGTCCCTGGAGGGGAACTGGGGTCCTGGGGGAGGAAATTTGGGGTCCTGGGGGTGCAATTGGGGTCCCTGGGGAGCAATGGGGGACCCAGGGGGGGAACTGAGGTCCTTGGGGGGGAAATTTGGGGTCCTGGGGGGAATAACCGGGGTCCCGGCGGGGGGGGGGGGGTCCGGGGGGGTCCCCCTGACCGAAGTCGGCGAGTTTGAGGTCCCCGCGGCGGCTGAGCAGCAGGTTCTGGGGCTTGAGGTCGCGGTGCAGCACCTTGTGCCGGTGGCAGAACGCGAGGCCGCGCAGCAGCTGGAAGAGGAACAGCTGCCCCCCCCCGGCCCTCGCACGCGCCCCGCACGCCCCTCGCACGCGCCTCGCACGCCCCTCGCACGCCCCTCGCACGCGCCGCCCCCTCGCACACCCTGATCCCTCGCACGCCCCTCGCACGCCCCTCGCACGCGCCGCCCCCTCGCACGCCCCTCGCACGCCCCTCGCACGCCCCTCGCACGCGCCGCCCCCTCGCACGCCCTTCGCACGCCCCTCGCACGCGCCGCCCCCTCGCACACCCTGATCCCTCGCACGCCCCTCGCACGCCCCTCGCACGCCCCTCGCACGCGCCGCCCCCTCGCACGCCCTTCGCACGCCCCTCGCACGCGCCGCCCCCTCGCACACCCTGATCCCTCGCACGCCCCTCGCACGCCCCTCGCACGCCCCTCGCACGCGCCGCCCCCTCGCACGCCCTTCGCACGCCCCTCGCACGCGCCGCCCCCTCGCACACCCTGATCCCTCGCACGCCCCTCGCACGCCCCTCGCACGCCCCTCGCACGCGCCGTCCCCTCGCACGCCCTTCGCACGCCCCTCGCACGTGCCGCCCCCTCGCACACCCTGATCCCTCGCACGCCCCTCGCACGCGCCGCCCCCTCGCACGCCCTTCGCACGCCCCTCGCACGCCCCTCGCACGCCCCTCGCACACCCCTCGCACGCGCTGCCCCCTCGCACGCCCCTCGCACACCCTGATCCCTCGCACGCCCCTCGCACGCCCCTCGCACGCGCTGCCCCCTCGCACGCACCGACCCCTTGCACACCGATCCCTCGCACGCCCCTCACACACCCTGAACCCTTGCACGCCCCTCGCGCGCCCCTCGCACACCCTGAACCCTCGCACGCGCCTCGCGCGCCCCGATCCCTCGCACGCCCCGACCCCTCGCACGCCCCTCGCACACACCGACCCCTCGCACGCCCCTCGCACGCCCCTCGCGCGCCCGCCGCGCACCGTGACGTTGTGCATGCTGATGACGCTGCCGCAGTCGTCCAGGTACTGCTTGAGGTCCCGGTCCTGAAACGGGGGGACCCCGAAAGGGGGTCGGTGGGGGGGGGGGCCGGGGGGGGGAGGGATTTGGGGGGGACCCTGGGGAAATCGGGGGGGGGGGTGGGGGGGAATTTAGGGGGGACCTGGGGGGATTTGGGGGAGTCAGGGGGGGTTGAGGGGGGCTAGGGGGGAATTTGAGGGGGGCTGGGGGGATTTGGAGGGGCTATGGGGGATGTGGGGGGGCTACGGGGGATGTGGGGGGACTTGGGGGGCGATAGGTGGGGCTGGGAGGACGAGGGAGGTATTTGGGGGGGCCCTGGGGAAATTGGGGGGTCCCTGGGACAATGGGGGGCCCTGGGGGGAATCGGGGGGTGGGCAATGGGGGTCGGGGGGGGGGGGTTTGTGGTGGGGGGTTGGGGTACAGTGGGGGTCGGAGGTTCCGAGATGGGATTTGGGGGTGCAGGTGGGGGCTTGGGCGCAGGGGTGGGTTTGGGTGTTCAAGGGGGGTTGGGGGGGTCCCTGGGTGGATTTTGGGGTGCAGGGGGAGGTGTTGGGGGGCAGGGGGCAGGTGTCAGGGGGCAGGGCAGGATCTGGGGGGCAGGGCAGGATTTGGGGGGCAGGGGGAGGTTTTGGGGGGGTGGGGGGCAGGGTGGGGGGCTGACCAGGTACTCGAAGACGAGGGTGAGGCACTGCGGCGTGTGGACGATGTCGTGCAGCGTCACCACGTTGGCGTGTTTCAGGTCCCGCAGCAGAGACACTGGGGGGGCAGCGCCCTCAGCCCCGCCCGCCCCTGCCCGTCCCTGCCCGCCCCTGCCCGTCCCTGCCCGTCCCTGCCCGTCCCGCCCCTGCCCGTCCCTGCCCGTCCCGCCCCTGCCCGGCCCTGCCCGCCCCTGCCCATCCCTGCCTGGCCCTGCCCGTGCCTGCCCGACCCTGCCCCTGCCCGGCCCTGCCCGTCCCGTCCCTGCCCATCCCTGCCCGTGCCTGCCCGGTCCCGCCTGTCCCTGCCCGGCCCGGCCCTGCCCGCCCCTGCTCGTGCCTGCTCGGCCTCGCCTGTCCCTGCCTGTCCCTGCCTGTCCCTGCCCGTCCCTGCCCGTCCCGGCCCCGCCCGCCCCTGCCCGGCCCTGCCCGTCCCGCCCCTGCCCGGCCCTGCCCGTCCCTGCCCGTGCCTGCCCGGCCCTGCCCGTCCCGCCCCTGCCCGGCCCTGCCCGTCCCTGCCCGTGCCTGCCCGGCCCTGCCCGGCCCGCCCCTGCCCGTCCCTGCCCGTCCCGGCCCGCCCCTGCCCGTGCCTGCCCGTCCCTGCCCGTCCCCGCCGGCCCTGCACCCGTGCCACCCCCCAGCGCCCCCAGCCCCCCGCGCCCCGCGCACCCTCGCGGATGGCGGTGCAGGGCGCGCCCTCCTCGTGCTCCAGCCGGATTTCCTTCAGGGCCACCAGCTTCTCCGTCAGTTTGCTGCGCCCCTTGTACACCGTGGCGTAGGTGCCCTGCGGGCAGCGCCGACCCGCTCGGCACCCGGCACCGACGGGCACCGGGCACCGGGCACCGACCGC